>NW_013952405.1:9003922-9005175 GCF_001266775.1 Austrofundulus limnaeus
GTTTTAATGAGAGATGGAAGGAGAGATCATATTTCTCCAGTTTTAGCTTCTCTCCACTAAATTCCATAGAATAGAATTTAGAATTACTTCATGTGTTCAATATATTTTCCCTGTGTCATTCCAATACAAATAACTTCATTTCTGGACATTTATGGTTTGATTTCTTTGTATGTATGGATCACTTGGGTTGTTACTAACATCTGGTGAAAATTTCATGTCATTAACACCTCTAGTAATATATTTACTGAGAAAAATGTTGATGTGTTCAATACTTATTTTACCCGCTGTATGTACTGTACTTGTACTGTAGTACAGCGCAGTCCTCAACAAGCATCCTTACACACTCAAAGGTTTGCTTTTCTTTAAACCTTTAAACACTCAGATGTAGATGTGGCTTTTTAAATTTAATTATACTTTATTTACTAGCAGTAAAGAAACCTGCATCTGTGCCATTATGTTTTAGGGGTGGATGGTTTTTTTCCCCTCTTCTCATTAAACTGCTCTTAAGCTTCTAATGAGGATTTTTTTTTCTTAAAATCCTCTTGGATCCATTATGTAAAGTTATCCAAACACACCAAGCAGCACCATTACAATCTAAAGTCACACTGGACACAAAACTGCAGTCAGCAGCATTTACATATATATAAAAGTCGTCTGACTTGTATAAAATCTAAGATAACACTGGTAACTTAATGCAGATGAAAACTTGCTTTGTGCTAAACTCTGTAGTGAACTAAAATAAATAAATCCCCTCATTTTAAAAGCAACAAGTTCAGATCTTTTGAAGTTAAATTCAGTGGAAGTTTATGAACCACCTCACCTGAGAGCTCAAAACGGTTCAGTTCTGATTTGTTGGTCTGAGCGAGGCTAAAGCCAAATAAATTATCTTAATATAAACAACTCTTGAAAATGGTGTTTATGAATGATCTTTTTGCCAGTTTGGCGGCTGACATAGTACTTTGTGATCATTTGCAAAGAGCGACAGCAGCATCTGCTGCAGTGCATCCTAGGCCAAATCTGATAGGAATGGGGTTTTAAAACATTAATTTACCCATTTATAAATAAGTTATTTTTCAAGTTTTATTGGTTTGAATTGAATTCTTTTAATTGCGATCATAGCTTTACAGATTAAAATTTTAAAAGATGCAGAACAAAAATACATTATTGGAAATAAATTGGCCAAATGTGATCAAAATTTAGTCCAAATCAAACGATTTCAGTTTCATCACATCCATTCCTGTTCCTTCTAACAG
>NW_013952405.1:9006175-9009805 GCF_001266775.1 Austrofundulus limnaeus
CAAGGAGACGAGATGTAAACCACTTATCACGGCGTACGCACTTAATGCAACAACTTTTATTTATTTATTTATTTATTTATTTATTTATTTATTTATTTATTTAAACAAAGCTGCGTTTGTTTTATTTTGAACCACTTAATCCACAGGCCAAACTTCAGGTCTGCTGTTAATGTGACAAACCTGCAGGAGCTCCATGTTAAAATGTGAAACCTGTGCATTTGTCTTTGATTTAGAACAGATCAGTCGGTCAGAAAAGCAGCTGTTTTATATATTTCAAGGTTCAACTTATATTTGGTTTCAAAGAGGATCTAAATTTAGACAGGAAAAAATGAACTCTTCCAGGAGCTTCGACAGGCAAGTGATTATTCATAACTTTGAACAGAAAGACGGTGACATGTAGACATTAAAATGTTCTGCTTTTCAGGGAAAAAGACTAAAAACTAAAGGGTTCAGGATCTTTGGGAGAAAAAAGGTATTTGACGTTAATCCATTTCAGTCAGAAAAATTGTTTTGGTTTTGTGATTTTTTTTTAAGTCAGCCCTGCAGCTGAGTTTAATCTTGAATTTTTATGCCAGTTTAGCACCCAGTTTTCCACTCATTGCGTTTTACCACCGATTATTCCTTTAAATTAGCTCATTTTTCAGCCTGAACATCAGAAACCACTGGATAAACTAGTTAAACACAAAGTCAGCTGCTTCTCCAAACCACTCAGCTTTACTCCTCTGCTGCCTCGGACCCCTCTTTATGGTGAGCACTGCTCAAATAAAATTCAACGGTTAGGCAGGGATCACTGGGACCAGTTTATGAGCACAACTTGTGAGCTGTGCCCTCAAAACAAAACCAGTTTAGATACAAGAGTCTGTTGAAATTTTAAAAAATGCCCATTTAAAATTGGAATAAAGAAGCAGGTCCAAATTTCTTAGCCTAGCATAAAGACTTTTGCCTCTTTTTCTAGACTTTGAGGTCAAGATTAATTAAATGTACACTCAAAAAACAGATTGTTGGATTTACTTAACCATGTCCTGTCAAAGTTAACATGACTTGGTTAAAGAAATCCAACATCTCTTTTTAGTGTGCAGACAGACTTTACTTAAGCGTAAATCATCAAGACAAAACTGCAAAGTCACTAATATTTTGGAGGAAGGCTGAATGGTCACAAGCGATCCTTATTTCCAGTGGTGGGCAGCGCTAATCCAAAAATTAGCTCCGCCATTTCTAAAGCGCTTATAAAAATATTTAGGTCCACAACCTCAAAAACACTTATGCCGTAGAAAAAGTAGCGGAAGCTAATTTTAAAAGCGCAAGTTCAATTTGACACTTACTAGCTGGCAATAATTCATGTGCAATATATGTACAACACTGCCAACTAGTGGTGAATGAACTCTTTTACAGTTTAATCCTACAACCACTGATTGCTGAGGATGTGATTTCCTGAAACAGATATTTGGTGTAAAAATTAAAAAGTTGTTGAGGATTGCTAGTTCGACTGCTTCTTTGTCTTTTTCTTTTGTTTGTTGTAGATTTTTCTTTAAAAAACATCAATAAAGTAATTTTAAAGCTATTTATTGGAAAACTGAAGCGATGCATTCTGGGTACATGACGGATTTGATTTGTGATGGGAACTATCTTCCTTTCAAAATAAGAGCTTGGATTTTAAAGTTTTCCATGTAGTTGCTCCAGTTGACCACTAGATGTCAGTCTTCATCAGCATAACATCTTTAAATCATTTCTAACCCCGTTGGTGGATTGCTTCGACCATTACGTCAAGTATTGAGCTCCAGCATTTAAACTTTTTTTAAAGGAGCTCCGATAGTAAAGTAGAATAAATCAATACATACAAATTTTTTGTATGGATTACAAACGTTAACTGTTTTAGCTGTGACAGGGAGTTCTAAACACTGCCTTCCTGCTACGTAAGCAGACACAAAGCATTGTGGGAAATGAGAACCGTGACCCAAAGCAACAGTCAACAGGATGTATACCTTCACAATAAGTGTTTATCTGGGAGGGGTGCTGTTGGATAGATCACATGTTGTGATTCATTGACAGTCATACCTTCTGCTGTTCAAGATAATGACGACTGGTAGATAATTAGTTATTAGGGGTACTGTATTTTTATTTTAGAAGGCGCAAATCCGCTTATGAATTATAAAAATTAGTAAAACCGCTCAAGCGCAAATTAAATATTTAGGTCCACAATTAGCGGATTTACGCTTTAGCGGACTGGTGCCCACCACTGCTCATTTCCATGTCTTAGCACAGTTGGAGCTTATAGTTATTAAAAAAGACAAACTTTAGTCTGCCCTGCTGCAGCCATCTGTCAAAACGTGTTCCTCAAACACCTGTTCAAGGCCCACTCCCACTTCACGTGCAGCATCTTCCCACACGCACGAAGACAAGCACGTTAAACCCATCGGTTCGTCATGGAGCTATAACCCATAGGCAGCACATCGTATCCCATCCGTCTGAACCCATCAGCACGTCGTCGTCCACCATCAATCAAAAAGCCGAAGAACAGGTTTCGGAGTGACGTGACGAATGTTTGCTCTTATGGCTGAAAGATGAGACGGCCGCAGTGATTCAATTAAGCTTGACCCAGTTCAGCTTTAGGTGTTTGGTTCAGAGGAAATTACCCGTCTGAAGCGTGTCACCTTGAAATGTCAGCAGTTTGACGAGCTAAAAACAAAATCATCTTCAACCCCTTCATCTGACAATCCTCGGTAAAAATCTAAAAACATTTTATGACAAAGAACATCTGATTTACATTGTAGCCCTTGACATCAATATTTAATAAGCTTTTAATCCTCTTGTCAGTGAAATTTGTAACAATCCCATAATTTAAAGATTTCCAGGTCAGGTATTGAACAAAGTGGAGGGATAATGTTTAATGTTACACATCACAGAAGGTAGAGGCCTTTATCTATGATTATCTGTGACCTTCAACTGGGTTGACTCCAAATGCTGAACATTAAAACAGAAAAATGTAATGATTTTATAGATCTGAGCTCAAATTCAACGTGGTTTTCGTTAAAAGGCATCCTCAGGTCACGCTCAGAGCCGTACACATTAATATACATATTAATCTTGGTAGCCTAATCTGCAGCACTGCAAGATTATTTCACTTAATTTGTCTGAATCTTCCCAAATTCAAGCAGTAAGACAATTATACTTGTTAGCCTGGAAATAATCCTCATTTCAAGAAGTCTTACCAAGATTAATAATCCAACACGCCTCAAACGAGATCCAAAAAACAACCATGTGCAGCCAAAAAGTAAGACTTGGTTGGATGGATAAGTTTTGCAGTGCAGATCTTGAGGACCACCAAAATGGCTACAACTTACATATAAAAGGAAACGAAGTGGTAACAGTGGAGAGTCCTCCTCAACACTTCATACTCTGACCGTTAACAGATCATAAAATGTGGGGTGGTGGTCACCTTTAATTAAAACTTTTAAAGCAGGCGATTCCTTAAAGGAACACTCTGCCTTTAATTTAAGATGGATCCTATGGGGTGCTGTTTGTAAAGTTACACAGTCAAAAATAACCACCAATATTTTTGTTTTATTTAGCTTTTTATAAGAAAAGAATAACAGATTTATTTTTCAAAGTCAGTTTTTCACCATATGATTC
>NW_013952406.1:0-588 GCF_001266775.1 Austrofundulus limnaeus
GGTGAAACAACCCTGAAGCAGGTGAAACAACCTGAAGCAGGTGAAACATCAAGAAGCTGGTGAAACAACCTGAAGCAGGTGAAACAACATAAAGGATGTGAAACACCCTGAAGCAGGTGAAACAACCTGAAGCAGGTGAAACATCAAGAAGCTGGTGAAACAACCTGAAGCAGGTGAAACAACATGAAGCAATTGAAACACCCTGAAGCAGGTGAAACAACCTGAAGCAGGTGAAACATCAAGAAGCTGGTGAAACAGCATGAAGCAGGTGAAACATCACAAAGTAGATGAAACAACATGAAGCAGTTGAAACATCCTGAGGCAGGTGAAACATCCTTAAGCAGGTTAAAGAACCTGACTCAGGTGAAACAACCTGACTCAGGTGAAACAACATAAAGGATGTGAAACACCCTGAAGCAGGTGAAACAACCTGAAGCAGGTGAAACATCACAAAGAAGATGAAACAACAAGAAGCAATTGAAACATTCTGAGGCAGGTGAAACATCCTGAAGCAGGGGAAAAATCCTTAAGCAGGTGAAATAATCTGACTCAGGTGAAACGACATGAAGCATGTGAAAACACCTGAAG
>NW_013952406.1:1588-2780 GCF_001266775.1 Austrofundulus limnaeus
AGGTGAAACAACCTGAAGCAGGTAAAACATCCTGAAGCAGGTGAAACTTCATGAAGCAGGTAAAACAAGTTGAAGCAGGTGAAACAACCCGAAGCATGTGAAACATCCTGAAACAGGTGAAACCACCTGAAACAGGTGAAACATCATGAACGAGGTGAAACAACCTGAATTAGGTGAAACATCCTGAAGCTGGTGAAACACCCTGAGGCACGTGAAACTTCACAAAGCGGGTGACACATCCTGAAGAAAGTGAAACAAGAAGAAGATGGTAAAACAACCTGAAGCAGGTGAAACAACCTGAAGCAGGTGAAACAACATGAAGCAGGTGAAACATCAAGAAGCTGGTGAAAAAACCTGAAGCAGGTGAAACATCATGAAGATGGAAAAACAACCTGAAGCAGGTGAAACAACCTGAAGCAGGTAAAACATCCTGAAGCAGGTGAAACTTCATGAAGCAGGTGAAACTTCATGAAGCAGCTGAAACAAGCCGAAGCAGGTGAAACAACCCTAAGCATGTGAAACATCCTGAAGCAGGTGAAACAACCTGAAACAGGTGAAACATCATGAACGATGTGAAACAACCTGAAGCAGGTGAAACATCCTGAAGCTGGTGAAACACCCTGAGGCAGGTGAAACTTCACAAAGCGGGTGACACATCCTGAAGAACGTGAAACATCATGAAGCAGGTTAACTATAATTAAGCAGGTAAAACATCCTGAAGCAGGTGAAACTTCATGAAGCAGGTGAAACATCATGAAGCAGGTGAAACAAGCTGAAGCAGGTGAAACAACTCGAAGCATGTGAAACATCCTGAAGCAGATGAAACAACCTGAAACAGGTGAAACATCATGAACGAGGTGAAACAACCTGAATTAGGTGAAACATCCTGAAGCTGGTGAAACACCCTGAGGCACGTGAAACTTCACAAAGCGGGTGACACATCCTGAAGAAAGTGAAACATCATGAAGCAGGTTAACTATAATTAAGCAGGTAATACATCCTGAAGCAGTTGAAACATCATGAAGCAGATGAAACATCATGAAGCAGATGAAAAAACCTGAAGCAGCTGAAACATCTTGAAGCAGGTAAAACATCCTGAAGCAGGTGAAACATCCTGAAGCAGGTGAAACAACCTGAAGCATGTAAAACATCATGAAGCAGGTGAAACATCCTGAAGCAGGTGAAACAACCT
>NW_013952406.1:4029-6403 GCF_001266775.1 Austrofundulus limnaeus
AAGCAGGTAAAACATCCTGAAGCAGTTGAAACATCATGAAGCAGATGAAACATCATGAAGCAGATGAAAAAACCTGAAGCAGGTGAAACATCATGAAGTAGGTGGAATAACCTGAAGCAGGTGAAACATCCTGAGGCAGGTGAAACAACCTGAAATAGGTGAAACATCAAGAAGCCGGTGAAACAACCTGAAGCAGGTCAAACATCACAAAGAAGATGAAACAAGAAGCAGTTGAAACATCCTGAGGCAGGTGAAACATCCTGAAGAAGGTGAAACATCCTGANGTAAAAAATCCTTAAGCAGGTGAAATAATCTGACTCAGGTGAAATGACATGAAGCATGTGAAAACACCTGAAGCAGGTGAAACATCAAGAAGCAGGTGAAACAACCTGAAGCAGGTGAAACAACCTGAAGCAGGTTAAACATCAAGAAGCAGGTGAAAAGCCTGAAGCAGGTGAAACATCGTTAAGCAGGTGAAACAACCTGAAGCAGGTGAAACAACCTGAAGCAGGTGAAACATCATGAAGCCGGTGAAACTTCATGAAGCAGGTGAAACACCATGAAGCCGGTGAAACTTCATGAAGCAGGTGAAACAGGCTGAAGCAGGTGAAACAACCCGAAGCATGTGAAACATCCTGAAGCAGGTGAAACATCATGAAGCATGTGAAACAACCTGACACAGGTGAAACATCCTGTAGCAGGTGAAACATCCTCAAGCATGTAAAACATCCTGAAGCAGGTGAAACAATCTGAAGCAGGTGAAACATCACAACGCATGTGAAACAACCTGAAGAAGGTGAAACATCATGAAGTAGGTAAAACAATCTGAAGCAGGTGAAATAACCTGAAGCAGGTGAAAAATCCTGAAGCAGGTGGAACAACCTGAAATAGGTGAAACAACCTGAAGCAGGTGAAACATCGTGAAGCAGGTGAAACATCATGACGCAGGTGAAACAACCTGAAGCAGGTGAAACAACCTGAAGCAGGTGAAACAACCTGAAGCAGGTGAAACAACCCGAAGCTGGTGAAACATCAAAAAGCTGGTGAAACAACCTGAAGCAGGTGAAAAATCCTGAAGAAGGTGAAATACCCTGAAGCAGGTGAAATATCATGAAGCAGGTGAAACAAACTGAAGCAGGTGAAACAACCTGAAGCAGGTGAAACATCACAAAGAAGGTGAAACAACCTGAAGCAGGTGAAACATCCTGAAACAGGTGAAACAATCTGCGGCATGTGAGATATTCTGAAGCAGGTGAAAAATACTTAAGCAGGTTAAACAACCTGACTCAGGTGAAACAACCTGATGCAGGTGAAACATCACAAAGAAGGTGAAACAACCTGAAGCAGGTGAAACATCCTGAAACATGTGAAATATCCTGAAGCAGGTGAAAAATCCTTAAGCAGGTTAAACAACCTGACTCAGGTGAAACATGAAGCAGGTGAAACAAACTGAAGCAGGTGAAACAACCTGAAGCAGGTGAAACAACCTGAAGCAGGTGAAACAACCTGAAGCAGGTGAAACAACCTGAAGCAGGTGAAACACAACGAAGCAGGTGACACATCCTGACGCAGGTGAAAAAATCCTGAAGCAGGAGAAACATCATGAAGCAGTTTAAACATCAAGAAGGAGGTGAAACAACCTGAAGCAGGTGGAACAACCTGAAGCAGGTGAAACATCATGAAGCAGGTGAAATATCCTTAAGCATGTGAAACATCCTGAAGCAGGTGAAACATCCTGAAGCAGGTGAAACATCCTGAAGCAGGTGAAAATATCCTGAAGCAGGTGAAACAATCCTGAAGCAGGTGAAACATCCTGAGGCAGGTGAAACATCGTGAAGCAGGTGAAACATCCTGAGGCAGGTGAAACATCCTGAAGCAGGTGAAAATATCCTGAAGCAGGTGAAACATTGTGAAGCAGGTGAAACAGCATGAAGCAGGTGAAACATCCTGAGGCAGGTGAAACAGCATGAAGCAGGTGAAACATCCTGATGCAGGTGAGACATCCTGAAGCAGGTGAAAATATCCTGAAGCAGGTGAAACAATCCTGAAGCAGGTGAAACATCCTGAAGCAGGTGAAACATCCTGAGGCAGGTGAAACATCATGAGGCAGGTGAAACATCGTGAAGCAGGTGAAACAGCATGAAGCAGGTGAAACATCCTGAAGCAGTTGAAATATCATGAAGCAGGTGCAACATCGTGAAGCAGGTGAAACAGCATGAAGCAGGTGAAACTTCCTGAAGCAGGTGAAATATCGTGAAGCAGGTGAAACATCCTGAAGCAGGTGAAACATCAAGAAGCAGTTGAAATATCATGAAGCAGGTGAAACATATACATATATATACACACACACACACACACACACACACACACACAC
>NW_013952406.1:7000-15932 GCF_001266775.1 Austrofundulus limnaeus
ACACACACACACACACACACACACACACACACACACACACCTAATAGAAAATGCTAATGCATCATGAATATAAAACATCTTCTGATCATGTGTTTGAGCTGCAGCTGATCTGAGCTCAGTTGTGTCGCCCCCTTGTGGCAAAAAATACTTTTGCTTCTTGATATTTACAATGTTGCATTCGTATTAATAGTTTTATTTAAAAACGATAATTCAGGGGAAAAATGGTAACTAATAACCGTAGCATCTGAAACACTTTCAGCTGAGACATCAGTTTGTTTGTAGAGTTTTTTTTCTCTTGAAAGATTTTGAGGCACCAAAAGGAGCAGGTGTTTCTGATAAATCCTCTTTATTTACATGTGGAAATATTGGAAACACTCTTTAACATAATGCAGTCCAGCACAGCTCTGCCACAAACCTTGAGTCCACACAAAGAATCAGGTTAACTGTTTATATTTATGCCTCCATGATGTCATTTTATGTCTCATTTTGATTGTTTTGTGGTCATTTTGCATCCGTTTATGGGCTGTTTTGGATCTGAAAGGAGTTTTTCCTTCACCCCTCTGTGGTTTTTATGATTTACTTTTGATCAGCTTGAGACACATTTTGCTCAGATGTTCATGTGCTGTTTCCTATAAGTCATTTGAGGTTATTCAGATTCTTGTTTTAGGTTTCTTCCTTTATTTTATTGATGAAATATGTCTGCCTTTACCTTTTTTTTTTTTTTTTTTTTTTTTTACCGTGTCCTGTCTGGCAATGTGAAACTCAGAATTGATGTTTGAGTGTCCAAAAGAAGCTCAACAGTTTTACTTTCACAAGTGCAGCATTATCCATCCATCCATCCATCCATCCATCCATCCATCCATCCATCCATCCATCCATTAAAAATTCTTTAGGGATTTAATTCGTTATAACGGAAAAAGGGACTGAAAAAATAAACAGAAGAGAAAAAGGAGAAAATTGAAAAAAGAGAGACTGAAAAGGAAATTAGAAAACAGAATCTAACACATTTTTAGTCTGCCTCCACACCTGCAAAAGAGAGAAAAAAACCAACAACAATATATATATATGTGTGTATATAATACTTGTAGCTTCACTGATACGTCTGCCTTTACAGCTTCTTTTGCATTTCTTTATTATGTTCAACACATAATTTTCAGATCTGCTGTCAATGTTTCAGTGTTCTTAGTGTTTGTGTGGCTGATAAAAAGCTTGAAAGCACCTGTTATACTGATTAGTTATAAATTTAATTTAAAACATGACTTTATATGTGTCAATATATGTCAGTAAAAAAAGACAAATCAGTATTTTTATTATTTTTTATTTATTCTAAAAGCATGCAGGTAGAATTAGTTAATTGGTTTGAATTGAGTCCATTTTCTTTAGAAATAAAGCCTCGTTTCAGTGAGCTGAGAGGAGAGCAGCAGATGTAATGAACCAGTGGGTGGACATGTCCCTCTCCTCTCCTCTCCTCTCCTCTCCTCTCCTCTCCTCTCCTCCGCAGTGCACTTTGCAGCTGAGCAGCTCTCCGGACAGGACGCTCCTCCTCCTCCTCCTCCTCCTCCCTGTGAGAGTAAAGGACTGAAACAGTGGCGCTGGCTGTTATAGAGAAGCTGCATCCTCTGGCGCAGAGGTCCTGGATAGAGGCGCGCGATGCTGCGGACTCATTGATAAAAAAAAAAAAAATCTGCGCCGCTGGAATAAAAATGAGCTCTCCTGCTGAGCGGCTCTCCTCCTCCTCCTCCTCCTCCTCCTCCTCCTTCTCCTCCTCCTCTTCCTCCTCCACATAGCGCTGCATTCTTTGCTCCAGATCTGTTTTATGTGACTCCAGCACACGAAGCAGGATGACTACATTATCACTGGTGGTTCTGTGCGCTCTGGTAAGTCTGCAGACTTTTTTCCCCACCTGCACCTCCTCATGCAGCTTTTAAAATTTACAGCTTTCTGCAATGCACCTTTAAACTGCACCGTTTAACATAACCCTGCAGAAACTTTGGAGCTGGGATCCTCTCTTTTTTTTTTTTTTTTTTGTAAAAGTTCTGGCACATTTGAAGTGTTGCTGCTGAGATGTTGCCCTCATCAATGCTTAATGTGGCATTTATCTGTTAAACATGCTGTTTCATTAAACATTTACTGATGAAATTTGATTCAGTCAGTTATAGAACATGCTGCCACAGAGCAAAACTGCAAACTGAGCAGAAAAAGTCCTTTATGTCTAATTTATTGTGATGTGAACAGATTTAATAAGGTTTTAAAGCACAAGTTTGGGGATAAATTGATTAATTAAGTGTGCGTAAAAAAGGTTTAATTTTTGGCTAAAATCTGTGAATCTAGTGGAGCAGTGGGCACGTCCTGCTCTCTGGTATGAGCAGCTGCTCTAATTGGGCTGCACTGCTCCGTCATCACGTGGAAAGCCCGTGGATGTGAGGGGACMCTCTTTTGTGACAGCTGGCCACGGTCCGTGCACTTTGCTGGAATTAAATTTAGAAATAAATTCACAAATTGGCCGTGGGATCGCAGGGAGCACGCACCCGGCCCGTCACAGCTGCGTCACGTTTCTGCATCCTGACCAGCAGAATTAGTTAATAACTTGTCTTTGAACTGAGTGAAACTGCAGGAAGAACAACAGCAGAGTTTAATTCCAGCAGAAAAAAACACAGGCATGAAGTGGAATGCCAAAGAGGGAGAGAGGAGCAGGAATGTGAAGAGGAGAGCTGCTCATCTGTTTCTGAATGAAAGCAGGGACAGGATGAGGGGAGGGGAGGGCCGAGGACACAGAAAAAGATGTCTCAGCAAATGTGAATTAAGTGCAAATGAGGTTTTACTTATTGCATCATAAAAGCCACAGGACATTAAAATGATTCAGTGGAATGTTTTTTTCCCCTTTTGTTTCAAAGCTACAAATTCTTTTCCTTTTAAGAATCTGTTGTTTGAAGCAGCAGAGGAGGCTTCAGTTCTTCTGCCAGGAGCTTCCAGGAGTGTTTACATCCCAGAAAATCAAACAAAACTCTAACTTTCTTTGAAGGAACGCATTTCATGTCAGAGTTTAGGTTGAGAAATCAGTTATTTTTGGTCAAATTATCTGCAATTTCTCCTGTGATCTGTTCGAAGTGTTTGAAGTTTTAGTTTTGAACAACTTTCATCTTTAATCTCACTGAATTTTAACTGAATATCAGGAAATTCCTTGGCTTTGGTGGCCATTATGAACTGGCTCAGCTCCATGGGTTCATAAGATATTTTGCTAACACACAGGCAGAGTTGAGTCCAATGGTAGAATTACAAACAGATTACGCTCACTTAGTGCTCCGAGTACAACAGGCTGAGTTTAACGATGCTTACGTGGCGGCCATGTTGGATGTAGGCAAATGTTGTAGATAAACTCAAATATTACTTTAAAAAAAGATTTAAATTTATATTTCAGAAYTGCTCAGGCTTCACTTTTGACTGCAGGTGATAAAAATTAAACAGAAGAAAGATGTTTAATATCAGACAAGATCACAAATAAAATAACGCCTCAAAGGATTTGATATCAAATTATAAATCTGAGCAGCGACTTGTTAGAAGAAGTGCTTACACAACAGCTTTTTGCTTTAAGTGATATTAAAATAATAAAACAGACATTCAGTTTTCATTTAATCCTGATGTTTTGCAGTTTTAGTCCTTGTAAACACCTGAAACCTTCTGGCACCTCTGGGCTGATAAAGTTTGTGCCAAGGACCGGTGTTACACCATATTTTTGTGACCGTCATATATTGTGACCAGAGGGGGCGCTGTTGCGTTTCTACAACAGAACTTGGCCGAAAATAGCCGCAAAGAAGAATACGATACGCCAAAAGTGTAACCCAGAGGTCACAAAATATGACAACTGATGTCATATATTGTGACTTCACTGTAGCTTGGTGAATAATAAAAATATTTATTCATAAACTGATTCTACTCATTGTATACATCCTCTAATGTCAGACAAATAACTTCTGATCACTGYCATGTTGACTATTACTATTACTACTACTATTATAACCACTATACATGATAATAGCTATCATATTCTTCTTTGTGGCCATGTTCGGCCATGTTCTGTTGTAGAAACGCAACAGCGCCCCCTCTGGTCACAATATATGACGGTCACAAAAAATGGTGTAACACCTGTTGCTTTAAAGACGCACAAGTTGGGTCAAAATTAGACTTGATACAGAAAGAATTAGTCTTTTAAAAGAAAAGTCTTCAGAAGTGCGGAAGTGGAAGCGTGTTCAGAGGCTCTCAGCTCTGGACGGTTAACGGAGACGAGCTCGGGCCTGATGTTCTACACACAGTTTTACAGGTTCTGCCTCGGCTGCTGCTTGTTTTTGGTTCAGTTTTACAGCTGATGTGCCTTTAGGGGGGGCGTTAAGGCTGTTCAGATGACAGCCTTGCTCCAAGTGGATCCAGAATAGGTGGAGGCAACATGATTTATGATGGATCCTGATTGAAGTTCAGTTGAAGGAACAGGTCAAACACCTGGCAGTGATTTTCAGCAATTTGTTTAGCTGCACATGTTTTAAAGGCACACGGGTTCTGAGTTTCCTCTGTGTGCCAGGTGACGTTAGGGACGGCGTCCAAGACGGAGCGGGCTTTGATTCTGGACTGTGACTCCGGCCAGTACACCACAGGAGGGGAGTGCTGCGTGGAGTGCTCACCTGGAGAGGGAGTGGTGAAGGAGTGCGGCGCCACGCAGACGGTCTGCGCTCAGTGTTTGGACAGTAAGTCACTCTCTCTCATCACTCACAGCTTTCACATGCTCATTTAATACAAGTGATAAAAAAGAAACATTCCAACAGTCAGTCAGTAGTAAATTAGTAAAAGTAGGAGCCAAAAAACTTTTCATTTCCTGCCAAAACGCAGCCTAATGCTGAAGGAGTTTTGCTGAAAACTGCAGAAGAAGCAAAAATAGGCTCAGTATCTTACAAATTGATAAAATTGAAGGTGAAAGAACTTAACTCAGCATGAAACAGGTAAAATTTGTGGAAAAGTATCTAAAACATGGCTAAAAAAGCCTAAAAGTAGCAAAGCTTAAAGAAGCTAGAATTGCTGTATTAAGCAGTAAAAAGCTGTTTTTTTCCACAAAAAGCTAAATGTAGCTGAAAGATACATAAAATAGGTTAAATTAGTGGGAAGAAGCTAAAAGAAGCACAAAAAGTTGAAATTAGCAAACAGACAGTGAAATGTGTCCAAAAAATTACAAATTAGCAGAAAATAAAAAGTTGGAAGAAAATGGCTAAAACAGCCAAAAATAGCYCAAAAAGCTAAAATGTAGCTGAAATTATAAAAAGACCCTTAAAGGACATAGTGCATGATTGCTGTATTAAGCAGTAAGAAGTTGAAATTTTTACAAAACGGTAAATTTAGCTGAAAAATAGCTCAAATTAGCTATAGAGAAGCTAAAAAACTCACAGGAAACAGCTAAATTTAGCTGAAAGATGAATAAAAATAGCTTAAATCAGCAGGAAGAAGCTAAAAGAAGCACAAAAAGTTGAAATTAGCAAAAATATATTAAAAAAGACAAAAAAGAGCTTAAATGCTTAAATCAGCAGAACGGAAGCTGAGAGACGTTGAAATGAGCACAAGTTAAAAAAGCAGAACCAGAACAAAACATAAAACATGAATTAAAGATTCATGAATTTTTTTTTGTTTTCAGGATGCTGAAAACATCTCCATTCATTTTTAATGACACCAAAAGTAGCCGAAACAGCTAAAGATCTCAAAACGTATAATTGCTGAAGTACCAAAGGTCCTGAAGGAGCTGAAGGTTTCCTGTAGAAATTGTTTAAGTAGAACAATAATTGCAGAATGAGATTTGTMCCAAAAAACAGTCAGAAGAAAAAACAACTGCAACAAATTCAGATGCAAATCTATAGAACCTGCTGGCTTCACARGAAAAACCACAAAGTTTTAGTTTTTGGTCAAGAACGCTCAATAATTAAATAAATATGTGCTTCAAATGTTAAACAAAGGGTCCATCAGTGCCAAAACAAATGATGTTGTCAAATTTATTTGTTTGTATCAAGTGAACAACTTGTCCTTATTGAATATTCTCACATATACAACTGGGATTTATATGTTTGATGGTTGTAAATGGGTCCAAATGTGTTTGCCTGCAGCTCGGCTCTGGCTGTGAACAATTAAGAGTCAGTCAGCGGCCCAAAGCCGGGCCACGTGCCAACTTCACACCCAAACAACAGTGACAAAAGTCAGAGCTGCAAATAACTATTTTTCATTTGGGTTTTAAAAGTCTCTCGTTGGATTTCTGAGCATCGCTTGGCGACAATAATTCATCTGAAGATATAAGATTGTGAAAAATCCGATTCGGGTCACTTTTTCCTGCAGTTTGAACGTAGCTGCAGTCAGAAAGTCACAGAATTGAGCTTTTGTGAATATTCTGATATGAGAAGCAGGGTGAAAGCCTCTCCTCTCCGACGTGGGTCGGCCCTCAGGACTGACTTAAACATTTTCTCACTTCTTCATCCTCCTCTTCACAAATAATCCCAACTTTTTCCATATCTCCCTCCCTCTGCTGTACCCCCCCCCCCCCCCCGTCACTATGACTCATCGTCTGTACTAGTAGATAAGATGGTATTAGAAAACCCAGGCACCAAAGGGCACGGTCTGCTCATTTATCATGCATACTGTTACATCAGTGCATCTTTACTCATTTGATCCTGCTAATTAAACATATTGAACAGCCTATTGTTCTTCCAACAGTGAGCAATTATCCTGCTCTGCAGTAACAGGAACAGCACTCACTGCTGATAAACACTCAACAATTCAACTAAAATACCCAGGAGGCTGCACGCGATTTACCATGCAAATTAATTTTCCTATTCTTGAATATTGTTTTAGTTACATTCGATACAATCTGAAGGTACCTGAGGCCCACAGGAGCAGCTGAGGCTCAGACCCCGAGCCCACCTGAACAAACTGATGCCGTAAACACTTTTTCCTAAGTGCTGCTCTGAATAATTAAAGAGTGAAATTTGACAAAACCATTTCCTGTTTCATGGTAAATATGGTTAAACCTGTATTTACCATGACTCCCCTCTTAATGCCCTACTTCCTGTTGGTTACCCCCCACCCCCCCACGTAACCATTGCTCCTCAGATTCCAGCTGGAGATGAGCAGCATCAGTGATGCTGAAATATTTATCAGTCTGCCACTTCCCTCTGCTTTAAGGAAAAACAAGACCTGTCTCATTTAGTGAACCGTTCCGTGAGGCAAACCATAAAAAAATAAAGCATCAGGAGACGGTGTATAATTTAAGAGGCTGGCCAACCGGACTGAGGCTCACTGGGGATTTCAGGAGGATGGAGAGTGGAATCACAGACGGGTCTGAAGAGCTGAAACAGAGCGCCATCATTCCCAGCTTTGAATCGGGACGGATGGAAAACAGAAACTGAGATTTTACTTGGTTGTTTCTGTGACAGAGTTGACCAAAAAAAAAAAAATCACTGGAAAAAAAAAAACAGTACAAAAACAATAAGATGGGGGGGGGGGGGGGGGTGTCATAATAATGTGCACGGACAAGAATGCAGTTTAAGAGCTGTGGACGTAAAGTGAGTGAGTTCAGGGAAAAGGCAACATAAATATAAAGTATTTTCTCTCAGTTCTGAATCAACACTGCTTCCCAAGCGTTTCAGCTCAGTGAGACCCCCCACCCCCTTAAAACACGGACCCTGTCAGTCTGCGAAGTGAGAAAAATGTCCAGCGTCACTAAAAGCTTCCCCTCAAAGTGCTGATGGTGGGATCATCGAGCAGTTCCAGGGCCGTCCACAGCTACATTATTAATGAGGCTAATGGGACCCAAAAAAACCATCAGCGCTCGTGGAGGGGCTGAAGTGGCACATTTTAAGTGCAACAAGCCCCCCACCCCCCAACCCAAACCCACATCTCCCTTTACCTCCAGCCGTCCTCGCAGCCCGACATGAAAACTCCAAACTGCTCGACTGGGGGCAGTTAGAACGATCTCATCTTTTATTAAAGGCGGTACTCCCCGCCCTTCTTTTAGGAGAAAGCGCTGACTCGTGAATTAAACGCATGTCGTCTGTGCGTCCGCTGCATATGGTCACACTTAGGCATGCTTACACATAGGGACTGTGTGTGTGTGTGTGTGTGTGTGGGGGGGGGGCTCACACACGGAAGTTAGAATCAGGAGGGAAACTGCCTGCCTGCTGAGGGCTAATTGAAACGAATTGGACGGGGGAGCTTTACAGGTTCGGCCCCGGCTGCAATGAAAACACAGCTTTCAAGCTCACTAATTCAAATAATTGTTTACCTTGGAGGTCTGCTGTTTATCTGGGGGCAGAAAGATGGGGGGGGACTATATTTGATGGTAAACCTGAGAAGGAAACAGGTTGATTAATCTACCAACTTCTTTTGATTACGTTTCCTTAAAGGGCCAATATTATGTGTTTCTCAGGCATATATTTAAATACTATACCATAATAAAGTATCTATGTCACCTTTAACTGTTATTAAAATGCTGTTTTTATGTTTAAATAGAAAATAAACTTATCTTCTCATCACTTCCTCTTCTAAACACCTTGAAATTGGCCTCTGTCTCTTTAAGAACCACCTTCTGCTTCTGTCACGCCCATTTCAGTGCGGGGGTGGGGGGCTGCTGATGCAGTTTACTTGGCTTCTGAAAATACATTTCCTCAAAGGTATTTTTAGTCTGAGAAGAGCTTCACCGAGTGAGAACTAATGTTGAGAGCTCAGCAGACAGTTAGGTTTCACTTTCACTTTCACCCGAGAGCCTGCAGGAGTCATGGGCGGGGTGTGTGGGGAGGGGGGTGGGGAGGTGTGCTCCGCCATGAGGAAGTTCAGCTTAAAGACACGTCTCAGAGGCGTTTCTGGTACCAAAAGGCATTTCTGGTCCCAAAAGGTGTTTCTGGTCCCCACCTGT
>NW_013952406.1:16725-21216 GCF_001266775.1 Austrofundulus limnaeus
CACACACACACACACACACACACACACACACTTAAACATGTGGAAATGCAGATAAGAGTTGCGCAAAGCTCCCACACTCACACCGTCATGTGGCTTTATTTATGTTTTCACCGAGTTCTGATGATCGATTCACTGTAAAACAAAGATTAAACAAGTGCAAGCCTCATTTTAGAACGTGAAAACGCAACGTTTCTGGTGCAAACGAAAGGGTTAGCGCTCCTTGGAGGAATGCATCTGTGGACCTGGAGTTACAGCTGTTTTGGTCGAACCCTAAAAATAAATCTSTTGCACAATGTGAGCAGCTTAAAAACCTGCTTTTACACGTTTTCTGTCTCCTAATCTCAAGTTGGGACTTTTCACATCAACCCTGCAGCTGTAAACTTGTTCAAACCTGTAACGTCTTCAGTCTAATTCCAGAATAAAACAAGGTGACCGCTCTCATGTCGATGAGGAAAGTGACGCTGCGATGAATCTGAGCCCAGTCTCTCTGCTCCACTCGCATCTTATTCAGCCACTAAAACACACTCGTGCTCTCCACATGCATAATTCAGCAGGCGTCCAATTATATCTGAGAATAATTCCATATGAACATGCAGTATTAATYGAACACGCTGCGCCCCAGAGGAACCCTCGGTGTAAGAATAAGCTAATTTGAGGTCATCGCTTTCTCGGCGATGAACTCTCCTAAATCCTCCCGACGCCGGACGTTTCTGAAGAATGAATCTGAAGTGCTGGGGGTAATTGAAAAGCAGCGGGCAATTAGCCGCAGCAGCTTTCACCTGKTTGTGTTCAGGAGCGCTCTATGGTTTGTTTATAATTGCTCACAAGTTGAAACTAGAATCAATAAAATGTGAAAAGATGTGATTTTTGGACACGTGCAGAGTTTAAACAACACTTCCTGCTCTCACACACTTAGATTTAGAGTTACTAGCCGACGCGGGAATTCAGATTAAAACCTTCTTGAAAGGTGACGGCTCTAACCGCTTCACCACCGTGCCACAATAAAAGCAGATATCCGCTCAACGGTTCTGCTGCCCGCTGGCTTTTTAACGTCTCTCTGCTGTCGAGAATCTGCTGAAGTCATGGCTGTAATTTGCATTGGGGTGCACAATAATTTGATCCAGCCCCCCAAAAATGACATAATTTTCTCTAACACATGAATTGGGGCAATATTGATTAAAATGCATTGCCCTAATCAAACAAATACACAAATTAAGTGGTTAAATACTCAGCTGCAGCTCTCTTGTTTTCTTTAGGTAACTTGGACCTGATTTCAATATTTACCGTCATATATATATACGTTTGAGCATAACTTCTAAAAGCAACATGCAGTGTTTCAGTCTGCTCGTCACATTATGGCTGCATTTGTTCAATCATGGGTTGTAATTTTTCCTGGCCAAGTTATTGTGCACCAGGTAAATACTATCCTACGCAGTTCCGCTCAATTTTAGTTTCCTTTCACTGCTTTCTCCCATAGACAAGGATTTCTTCAGGAGAATTTTCGTCCGGGCCAATCAGAGAACAGAAAGTCGATGTTCTGCAGTGTCTGCTAGTTATTTTAGCATACGGCAGTGGAGGAATGAAGCCAGTCCGTGTTGATAAGTTGCCAAATGAAATTAAATTTGTCTGACAAAGCAGCAGCTCTCATTTACAGTCYTCTCATTCAGCTCGGTACTTCTGTCCTCTCCGTAGGGTTGTTTACAGCACACGATTTCCGGTTAGCTTCTTAGCTTAGCCTCCTTCCCAGTGACAACACACACATGCTTCAGCAGAGGCCACGCCTCCTGCAAGAATCGCTTCTCTATGGCCGCAAGTCCGGACCCTCGTACGAAGCAAAGTGAAGGACAAGGGTCTGGTTTTTACCAGGCTAGGTAAATACACACTCATGGAAAAATTGAGAAATGTATGTTGTAATAAATACATCCTTAAAGTGCTAAATATTTGTTACTGTTGTAAAGTAAATACAAAGAAAGAAGGAAAGTGAAGTAAATCACATTTAAAGCATTGCAGAGTATTTTAAGCCCGAAATATCCTGAGTTGTTTTACAAAAGTAAATAAATAAATAAATATGCAGAGAGCACAATCTAAAGTTACACCCTTGGCTGAAGTTGAATCTCAGAGCAGTAAAACTGTAAAATAAAGATAAAGGGTTTTCTACATTAAAGAAACCAGACTACAACAACTCCCAGTTTTGGTTTTATTCTGTCTCTTTTGATTCGTTGGTACAAAACACTTTGTCTGCAGATCTTCACTCTTACAGCTTTAAGTGGATGGGCCCTGTTTTATTTAAGTGATTTTCTAAACATCCACACATTAGTGAGAGCACCATGGGCCAGTTTTCTAAACGTTTTAAGATCCTGATAAAAAAAACCAAAAAAAAAAAAAAAACGTCTCAAATGTGGAACAGTTTATCTCTCCTTATAACTCTGCTCAGACCGGAGACACTGGATTTGTTACGGAGCGAGTTTCCTCAGCTTTTCCTGGTAGCTGCCATGTTTGTTTGTTTGGAACCAGAGTCTGCTCTCTGCTGTCAACTCACATGATGTTAAAGGACTTTTCTTCTTATAAAGCATGAAAAGAATCCTGAAAATCTATATTTGAACTGGGCTGGACCCAGCTGGTCTTAATTTATACGGTTTCTAGTATTCTCATCTCAAAACTCATATTTTACTGACTTTACCTTTTAGTTTGAGCTTTATTTGAGCTCATAATTTAACGTGAACTGACCGATGAGCCGTGACAAATAGTTTTAAAAACATTTCCGACACTCAGAAACACTCAGATGTTGCAACAGATTTGGTCCTGTATTAGTTTGTGGTAATCAAATTATGCACTTAAACAGTTTTTTCTTTCACCACAGCTTCCCTGTTACCAAACATTTGCACAAATTTAGTCCACATTTACAAATGACAGCTGTGGAATTGGCTGCATTTGATCACGGCAGCTCTTTCATTTAATAAAAAGTGGAAAATGTTTCTGGAGAATCGGCTGCAGTTAGGAGGAGAGTTCTCTGCGGTGTTTATATTCAGTGGTTTTTAGCTGTTTTCTGTGTGTGGATGCAGCCACACTTTACACACTGTATATGGCAGAGATTGTAAATGTTTAGCCGCTGCAGCACAAAGCCATTCGGATCGATATCATAATGAACACAACAGGCTTTTGACTTGCTCTCCAACAAGAGCACCTTTCTTGTCCTGGAGCACAATTTACTAAGAACCCTGCGGATCGATGCGTCCTTCTGTTTAATAAATGCGCAGTAAACATGATTCATGCCGTTAGATTCACTGTTTATCTGCTCATATTTTCTTGTCTCTTTGTTTCGTTGCAGGCGAGACGTTCTCGGAGCACTACAGCCACACAGAGAAGTGCATGCCGTGCACCGAGTGCACCGGCCTGATGCGCATGGAGACCCCCTGCACCGACTCCAACGACGCCAAGTGCGTCTGCAACTACAACTACTTCTACAACAAGATGTCGGAGCAGTGCGAGCTGTGCACCGTGTGCCCCGTGGGGCAGGGCGTGTTCTCTCACTGCGAACACGACCACGACACGGTGTGTGAGGAGTGCGTGGACGAGACRTTCTCCGACCGCGAGAGCTCCCTGGAACCCTGCTTACCCTGCACCATCTGCGACGAGGAGACGGAGACCGAGGTGGCCAAGTGCACGCCCACCACTGACTCCGTCTGCTACAGTAAGTGTGACTCACCTGACCAAATCACTTCCTTTATAGTTTTACATTAAACATGAAGAAAACAGTGGGTGATCACAGAAAAAAAAAACTAGAGAAACTGCATTTCCTGCAAAAATGCTAGTCTGAATGCTTGTTGCTGAAAACTTTAGCTTTCAGTTGAAGTTTATAACACAAGTTCAATTTGAAATGCTGAAGAGGCAAAAAAAGCTCCAATTTGCTGAAAGAAGCACAAAAAAAAAAAAACTGAAATAAGTAGAAGAATACCAGAAAAAAAAAATCAGGATTATACTGTATCTTAGCAGAAAAAGCTAAAGGTAGCAGACACAAGTTGAATGTAGCTCCCAGATGGTGGAACGGGTATAAAAATGTCTAATTAGTAGGAAAAACAATGAATAAAAGCACAAAAAAGTGACAATTTGTTGTATAATTGCTAAAACAGCCAAAGTGTGAAGTAAAACAGCTAAAATGTAGCTGGAAATTCCTAAATTGGCATAGGAAAGCACGTTTTTCTGAATTAAGCAGATAGAAGCTGCAATAGCCACAGAAGTGTGAAAGTCGCTTAAAAAAGCTAATAACAGCTGAACATCAGCTAAAATTGCAGCAACAGCTGAATGTAGCAGACAGAAACACAAAATGTAGAAAATAGCAGAAGAATTGCAGAAAGAAACAAAACTAGATACCACATAGCGGTAACATCATGACCCCCACACACACAAATGCAGAACTCACAAGTCTTTATGTCTAATAAATGTCATGTTACTAGATGCATTAGATGCATTCCAAAATTGTAGGGGTTTGGG
>NW_013952406.1:21469-37960 GCF_001266775.1 Austrofundulus limnaeus
AATAATAAACAGTATGAAAACAATATGACTCCAGCTTATGGTTCGCATTCGGGGGTCATAATTATAGCTGAAATAGCAGAAAAAATATAAAATTTGCAAAAAAGAAGCTAAAACAGCACAAGGCTGTTAAAAAGAGCAAAACGCGTACAAAAGGTGGAAGACTGCAAAGATTTAGAAATATGTTAAAAACAGCTCCATTCATTTTCAATGGGAAAAATATGTCCGAAAAAGTGAAATGGCTAAAAAAGTATAAATAGCTGAAATACCATAAGTCATAGTCAGAAGGAGCTGAACATTTTGCTACATGAATTGTTAAAATAGCAAAAAAAAAAAAAAAAAAAAAAAAAAACAAATAGCTGAAAGGGATACATGCCAAAAAACATAAGGAAGAAATGATCTCAGTAGTGTAAATGACTGTGAAGCGTTCGCACAATATAAACATTTAGTCTGCATCAAAGCCCTGACCCCAACACCAGTTTATTTGTACTGCACAACATTTTAACCATAAAAACACCTTTACTGACGTTCCGGACCACAAACAGCACCTCATGTTGTTTCAGAGGTTAGCCGGGAGCCTTCGGTCTCAATCACACGTGAACAAGTCACCAGGAGAGACTTGCACATGTGTCRGTGGGCACACGAGCGCTTAAAGGTCAGCTCTGGTCAGCTGGAAGTTGAAAGTTTTAGTATTAAAAGGTCAAAGACTGCTTTAGTGTCAACACGGAGCCAGTCAATAACCCGCTCGCCCACCCACAGCAGAGCCAAGCTTTCTGTCTCCAGCAGTACGGCTGGTTGAAAGCTGGAAATCCTCTCCACATGAAACTGATCTCATCTTCGCCTTTCAGGGCTGTGATTGAAATTTTCTGTCTGAAACCAAAAATAAAAAGATATTCCCTTAAAGTGCCTGTGACATCCAAGTAAACATGAATGCATTTTTGGAAAGATTACATTGATAAAAAACAAACAAAAAAAAAAAAATCAGGCTACTGAGACGAACAGCTGTTGAGATATTCACGTGAAGAAACAGGAAGTGATGTCAAAGGAAACGTCTGCGTGTAAACAGAGCGTTTCTACAATAACCAGAGGTTTATAGTAACTAAGTACATTAACTTCATTACATTACTTAAATAATTTTTTGAGAGTTTGTAATTTTACCAAGTATTTTTTATTGTTACTTTAATTTTGTTACATTTGAAACTTAAAAAAATATAATTTTACTTCTTTARTTTACAATTTAACACCTAGTTACTCATTACAAATTAAATCTGTCTGAACTGAACTCATCAACCAAATCATGTCAACTGGTTCCACTAAACCTAGCAGCGTAAATATGAATCAATACACATTTTCTTTAAAAGAAAAAAATATATTGCCTCAGTTTACTCAACTTGGTTTAGTTGAACCAGTTTGGTTAAACAGTCGCCTCTGAAATTCCTTAAAAGCCTTCCAACATTTATTTTAAGGGTGTCAAACTAAAAGTAAGAACTGGAGGAAGTTGTCTGACACCCTATCCTTCAAAATAAAAGCCTCTGGTTGTGTCTGGAAACGTTAAAGGCAGAAAGCCCACCATTTTTGCTCACCGGTGGAACAAAGACTGTTAATTTGTTAAATAACTCAACAGTTTATTTCTTAGAGAATGTGTAAAAGTACTTTTACTTTCTTTATTTTTGTGAACAGTTATGTCTTTTACTTGAGTACTTTTTTCATCAGTGAAATTTACTTTTAACAAAGTCATTTTCTGTTAAGTTATTTGTACTTTTACTTTATTTTTTCAAGTACTTTATAGACCTCCGACAATAACAGACTGTAGAGACGAATCTGATTCAGAGATGAAAAAGAGTCAGAGTTTAAATAAAGTTTTAATAAACAAAGAGTTAATTTCTTAAAGAGCTTCCCTTTGATGCCACTTCCTGTTTGATTTCAGCTGAAATTAAAAAGAAGAATCAGCCAGTTATGTGACAAAAAGGGTAAAATCACGTAGATTAAGTCAAGTTTCTTGAATCTAAAGATGTTTTCTTTGACTTGTTTTTGTTTTTGAAGGATACGCAGGTCACAGCACTTTAAAGGCTTAGCATCAGTCTTCAGTTTAACTCGATAAAATCAGTTGTTTTAACAAACACGTTGTTAATCTARGATTCCTGAATAAGTGATTAAATTCCACTTTTAATTGAGTTTAATGGGGCACCATTAGACAAATGATGTGGAAATGGAAAAACCTCGACGGCTTTTCTTTCTTGGTGCCAAACATTGTTTTTGCTTCAACCGTCAATCAGACCATAAAACAACAAGTTCAGCTGCACTCCTGACAGCACGTCAGAGTGGGGGCCACCAGCTCATATGCATACAGTAAATGCTCCTTATCCAGCCTCAAGATTTCCACCAGATAATAAGTCACAAAGCAGCTTTTCGCTGSCCACCCAYGCAGCTCAACTCTGACCCGCCTGGTCCCGACCGATGGCACGATAGCAGCAGCAACGGTTCGGATCGGAGATGGTATCATGAGTGAGCCCATGAAAGGGACGCCCTGTTAACCAGCGTCAGTAAGGACTGCAGACACACGGGGTGTGAGGATGTTTCCAGGCTGCCATGGTGGTCTTTGACAATCCTACAGTTTCTGCAACAAACTAAAAATCTGTCTCATCGGGATTCCCGTCTCGTCTGCGCCTTCGATTCTCACGCAAACCGTCTTGCTCAATTTTACCTCTGCTTTAATGAAGATGTGATTAAGGGTTTTTTTCTTTTTCAAATCCCCAAATCCCCAGCTCATATCCAACTGTCAGCGAGTGTTGATTACGCGATACAGTGACAGGGAGGAGGAGGAAGGAGCAGAGGTGGAAACAGACAGAGCTGCAGCATATGTGCTGCGCTGGTATTCTATGCTGGAGGGTCGATACGAGTCCTGGGATTTCTTCTGCTCGTGCTCAGGTTTCACCGCGTGACCTCTACCGGCCGAACACACACACCCACACACACTTTTACAAGCTTCACAAAGTCTTTTATAAGCATCCAGAGTCATCCTCTATCTGCTGTATGGGATTTAACTTATTTCATTAAAAGGGCCAATATTATGTGTTTCTCAGGCATGTATTTAAATACTATACCATAATGAAGTATCTATGTCACATTTAGCTGTTATTAAAATGCTGTTTTTATGTTTAAATAGAAAATAAACTTATCTTCTCATCACTTCCTCTTCTAAACACCTTGAAAATGGCCTCTGTCTCTTTAAGAACCACCTTATGCTTCTGTCTCGTCCCATTCAGTGGGGGGGCCGCACGTGGGGGGTTGTGTGCCATGATACAGTTTACTTGGCATCTGAAAATACATTTCCTCAAAGGTATTTTTAATCTGAAAAGAGCTTCACTGAGTGAGAACTGATGTTGAGAGCTCAGCAGACAGTTAAGTTTCACTTTCACCCGAAAGCCTGCAGGAGTCATGGGTGGGGTGTGTGGGGAGGAGGTGGGGGGGTGCGCTCTGCTATGAGGAAGTTCGGCTTAAAGACACGTCCCAGGGACGTTCCTGGTCCCCACCTGTCATTTTGCTCCTCAGCATGGCTTCATAAAAACACTGCAGGATTTCTCAAACATGCACGAATGAGTCAGAACAAGGCTTTGGGCCTGTTTTTTTTATGAGAGTATAACATTATAACATGATATAAAACTCAAAAAAGTTGATTTTACATGATATCGCCCCTTTAACTTTTGAACTGAAATTAATTTTGACCTCTTCATTCAGAGGATGTTTGCTTGAAACATTTCACGATGAGTTTTAATCCAAGATGGCCGCCACAGTCAGGGGTGTACGAGGAAAGGGTATGGTTCACCCAGGCCCAGCAGGCAGAAACATTAACGCTGCGCTCTCCCATCACCTTCCCTCCTTCCACCTCCTTCCTGGAGTGGACGGGCGAGCGGAGCGGAGCGATGGAAGCGGTCCAGGGTGCATTCAGGATCTCCATCGCTGCAGGATAATTACTCCTGCTAATCAGAGCACTTTACAGCAGCTCCTCTGTTCATCTGCACCCCCTCCTCGCTCTCTCCTAACACTCTGGCTTTCTGTCCACCCTCCCCTCCACTCTTCCTATTAATGCTCTCCAACAGAAGACAGAGCGCTCGCTTGAATAATTTGTAGTGTGTGTTGGACGTGTTCTCACCAGGCAGTTGTGATAGACGCTCAGCTGAGACAGAGGGAGAGTGTTTGGTCGCTGATAAAGAGCCCTTTGTACGTTCGCTGAGCCTGATAGTTGCTCATCTCCTCCCCGAACCGGCAGGAACCAAGACATCAACCTCTGCAGAAGACCCTGGGGTTAAATTCACCATAAAGACCTCAGTGACTCATAAAAATTAAATCATTTTCTTCCTCCCTCTCGTGTCCACAKCCCAGTAATAAACACATTCGCTCACGCAGCCTCGCTCTCATAAAAAACCCGGGGCTACTTTTATTTTCTTTCACTCACTGAAGCCAAGATGGAATTATTAAAATTCCAAACGCTGCTTTTGAGGCATTTCGTTCAAATAACTTTGAAGATGCAATTAGTACTTTATCAGACGTGACATTAGAGCAGAGAGCTGGACCGATGAGGCTGATCAGGTCCCAATTATTGAGGAGAACATGCTGTGGATCTGGGTGGGCCTGCCAGGACTCAAAAAAGCTCATCTTTCTATTTTTCTGTTTGCTTTTCTGGCACCTTGTTGAATAAAATAATAAATTCAAAAAAAGGACTACTAATTGAACAACCAGACTTTTGGTTTTGGAACCTCATTGTCTGAACCGACTGCACATAAAAGCAAAAAAAGAAAAAGCCAGTCAGGTCCACCTGTAAACTCATTTGTTAAATCACAGCTTAAAGGTCACTGGAGGCCCTGRCAGGGGAGGAGCCAGAGGGGTGGCTGCGGTGGCCAGTGACACCTGATTGGCCACCCTTAAATAAATAACTGACAAAATTTAGATTTTGTTAAAAATTGTCCTGAAATCACTGTACTTTACATTTTCAGTTGGGTGTATTTTAGAAATGGTTGAACTACAACCCTTTATAAAATTAGCATTAACYTTAGTGATRAGCCTAATTTGGGGTTAGCATCAGCTGTCAGCATGTGATCATTCTTAGCTACTTCATAACAAATATCATCTGAATATGTCCTGAAATGTTTGTCTGTGGCGAGCATCTTAAATTTTTAGCATTTAGAATTTGGTAAAGATTGTTTTCGGCTACTTCTGCATTCAGTTTCATCTTTAAAAAAATGGCTGAATAAAAAGTTGTGACTAGCATTCAGCATGATTTTTTGATCGTTCTCAGCTCAATATTTATAAAACAGATAAATTAAAGTAATTTGGAATAAGCTTTGGTGACTTTATATTTATTTAGGCCAGGGGTCTCCAACCTTTTTTCCTTAAGAGCTACTTTCACAAAATGAAAATGTCCAAGAGCTACTTTTTACAACCATTGAAATAGGCTTGTTTTGCACAAAAAACATTGTCTTTAATTCACATGAAACCACCACAAAAAACAGAATTTACATGAATGAGTTTTTATTGTTCATCCTATCATATTACAGTGTATTTCACACTAATAACTTTGGGTTTAACTGCAACAAATTTGTGCACAAATACCGTCGGGTGACGGGTCTTTGATTTTTTTTCCCACATTGTAGACTCCAGCAGGGAGAAACCCCCTGTAGTGATGTATACCGCAGTGGGAGGYGTTTACCAGGAGCTTGGCACAGTGTGTCTCAAGGGGCTATGAAAGGTGTGTGAAAACAAATGCCGAACAACCAAGTAACTGTGCGATGTCTGCCGATCGACCATACTGAGCCCTGAACTGTTTGATTGACAACCAAGAGGGAGGGWTATCTGTGGATGATTGGAATTAAATGAAAGTTTGTTTGGCCAGTGACAAATTCAATTTGCTTCTCCTAATTTTTCATAAGCACTGGAGCTACTTTAAATGAGCTCACGAGCTACTGGTCAGAGACTGCCYATTTAGTATGTGCCCCGCTAAAAAAACACTTTGGCCACCCCTTGCAAAAAGTCTAGCTCCGCCCCTGCTGCCTCAGACTCCAGCTTTGGTCGACGGCCAGCTGAGTTTTAGTGAAGTGCGTTTTATCCGTGTGGAAAGACCGTTAAGGTTAAAACAGACAAACCTAAAGGACTGTAAATGCAGTCTATAAGGTTAGACTGTCTGCACACCTCGAGTCTCGCACCCTCCATTCACAACTTATTGTATTTGCAAGCTCATGTTGCACTGCTAATACCATTAGCCGGGGCGGCATTAGCTGAATGATGTATGGCAGAGCGGAGGAAACCTGACTACATCCGAGGAAAGGTCAAGAAATGCGTGTAATACAGACTCCCGTGTTCAACTCCCCTAAACACTCCCCGCTTTTAGACAGAGGCGAATCAATAGAGCGGCTTTAAATAGGCCTCGGCGCTCTGCATGATGTTTCTAAGTATGGCAGGCACATGTACCCACTTCTCTGTTCCTGCAAGAGACGGCCTCAGCCGTTCCAGTGCAGCGGCTCCGGTCCCGTGAGGCAGAAGCGCCCTGTCATCACAACARTGACAAACAGGCCAACGTGGACTCTTAATAACAAACAAAATTCTCAGATACGTCCACAGAAGTTGCCCATTAAGATCCCATCGGACTTTTTAAGCTCGTAACTGTAAATTATGCAGCAGATCAATGTGGAGGATCTTTGTCGGCCATGTCAGTGAGAAGAGAGGAAGGGCGTTGATTGTTTGAGAACAATTCACCGAATGTCTCCTTTTTTTTATCAGTTGTTAGGCTGGGAGCTTATCCAACCAGTCAATACGCAAAGACAATGGAACTCTGGTTTTATGCAAAACTTTACTTTATATGTAACAAATGCATTGATTAGTTTTCTGCAAGACTATAAGGATGTTCCTAATTTTAGGAAATATTGTTTGAGCCTGGTATAAACAGGAGAACATGTTAAAACACTGCAACAAGAAGAGCATAAATTAATAAAAAAAGAGAAGTTATACCCAWTTACTGTATTTTATTATTGTAGTGTAACATAAACTAATGACATAATACAAGAAATGGGTGCTCTGTTACAGTTTTCAGGACCAGGTGTTGAAGCCTTGAAAGAAGCCTTGGGGGTCTCCACAGGGGGTCTCCTGCCAGGCCCGGTACAAAGAGCAGCTCAAAGGAGTTTTGGATTTCTGCTGGATCGCTGCTCCTTTCAACCTGGTTCAAGATCCTAATAGAAATAAGAAATAATCTGACCAAATCAGCCCAATAAAAAGGCTGACGTACAGAAAACCGATGTGTTTTAGAGACTCGTGTCCATCAGAGTGGGCGTGTTGATGGGATATGACACGGTGCCGTCAAAGAAAAAAAGAAACAGAACAATGTATGGAAATGACTTCTTTATAGGCTGTTTGCTGTGATAAAAACCAGAGCTCTGCAGTAGCACCGTGACTTCCCAGCCTCTCTGGCCTCAGCCAAGACTACAATCAAAAAGATGACCTCCCTAAATCCCCAAACGGCATTTTTTTCAAAGCTCCACATGGCCTTAAAGTCATGCAACGTGCAGACGCTACACAGATTAGCGCGTGATGAGAAGAAACCCGATGTGCATGGTCCAAGACAGGTCTGGCTGGTGGATGATATAAATTACGCCCCCTCCCCTCCTCGCTGAGAGAAAAAAAAAAGATTCCTTCTTCCTTCACACAGCAACTTAGCCAGAGCCCATCTGTTTATGAGAAGCAGCTGCTGCATGTGTGCAGAGCACCAGACATCTGCTGTGGGACTAATCACAAGCCGGTAAACAAGTTCTCTGCAAACACAGCATCGTCATAATGAGATTTCTGCTCTGCAGTATCAGCGCAGAGAACTATGAATGTAACAGTGACTTTGTTTTTTTTTATTACTTATAACTTATTTATATTCAAACATTATCGATTAAGTTTTGGAGTCAACACAATTCAAAACAGCCGTTGCAGGTGAGTCACTATAGGGAACAGAAAAAAGACAACAACTCAGATAATTTAACGGATATTGAACTGAAATTTGGTGTGACCAGAGCTGAGACTCATTTCTAATTTATACTCTGAGCACAAACTGATTGTGACAGATTTGACTTTAAGACTTTGGGAACTACCAGCTGTGTGTCTGCAGCCTGATTTTACAGATTAAAATAAACAACTAGATACTGCATGGCGGTATGACCCCTGCARGTATGCAAAGCACCAATGAACCAGAAGTCAGAACTCACCAGAACAGATTTATTGCTATGGATATGTATTGGGGATTCATCAGAGCTAAAAATAACAAAACAATCTGAAGCTCCTATGTGGAATAGTTTTGAGTTAAATGAATTTCTTTTTTGTCCAGACTCCCTCTATTTAGATGGAGCCCCCTCCTCAAATATGGGGTCTATCATAAAACRGTTGGCTGGTGCAGTGTAGGTCGGAAACATCTACAGTCCTGCCAGACTTCATGTTGATCGATGCAGCCGTTTCTGTGCTACYGTTGATCAAAATTCACTYAAAAACAAAACAAAACAAAACAAAAACCAGTATGAAAACAATATGACCRRTGCCTTCGGGGGTCATAATTATACACAACCATTGACTCGTTTTTTTCTTTTTATTCTCAAACAGATCCCAACCTCCCTACGTACGACCCTCCCATTTCTGACCCACTTCCATCTTCCGATGGCGACCTGTTCCTCGACGTCTCCGACAGCCCGCTGCCCAGCGGCGAGACCACCACGTCCAGCGCCGGCTCCCCTCACTTCATCGGCCAAGGCCTGAATGAAAACCTCATCCCCATCTACTGCTCCATCCTGGCTGCGGTGGTGGTGGGCCTGGTGGCCTACATCATGTTTAAAAGGTGAGTAAAAAAACAAAGAGCAACGAAGTGATCCGGGACAGAAGGGTTGAAAGTGACGGCGCTCGAGGTAAAAAGACTTTAACGCAGATGTTCCTCCAGAAAACAATCAGCTCAACAACTGGCTGTAAAGTGAAGACATTTTCAGGCTGACTGTTGTTGAAGTGGCTTTGACACACTTCTTCTTTAAAAAAGAAAAAAAGCCATAATGAGGTTTTCCTAAAAAACAGAAAACACATCAGCGAGGACACAGAGCCTCTAACAAACAGATACAAACGCAGCCTAAACTGAAGCAAGTAAACAAGCTCATTAGAAGCATTGATTGTCTGAAATGTGCCGACCAGGGGAAACGCATCAGCGCGCACACACATGGACACACACTTAAACCCTCTTTGTCACGTGTTCAGAAAAGGAAACTGATGCGAACTTTTACAGCAGATATTAATTCAGGTGGTGTTAAACTCACCATATCGTTCAGTCTCATAAATAATTCAGCTACGTTGTTTTATAAGCCATTTGTCTTCTGTGAGAGAAGATGTCGTTCAAAAACACTTTCTGAATTTTTCATGAACGTTTTACTGAAGTMCTTGTTAAAGTCCTGCACAAAAGTGTGGCCATTAAGATTATTTACTTAAAACATCTGCAGGCTGAAATAGGGCTGAACAATATATCGCAAAAATATTGTCACCGCAATATCAGAGTGTGCAATATTCATATCGCAAAGGACTGCTTGGAGTGCAGTAATTGTTGACTAAAGTATTTGAAGAGTTTTGAAGTTGTATTTTTCATGCTAATAAAACAGCTCACAGCAGACACATTACCAAAAGTGTTAAAGTTTAATAAGAGTAGGGAGTACAGGTTAGAAAGGGAGGAAAGAAAAAAAAGACAAATCTCAAGGTTTTCTAACATCGTGCAGCCCTAGCCTGAAACAACAGAAAACATGCAAACTGCAAAGACCAGAGAAAATATAAAMCATAAAGTCACAATTTTTCTCTCATTTTACAGGTTTAAGATTTGTGTTCAAAACCTGCAAACTAACGTGTTMGTTTGTGTGTAAAACAGCTGAAAACTTAGAGGCTTTTATTTGTTTACCTCAGACTAAGACCAGAGTAATTAAGCTTTCATGTGGTTTTAGCTTTCAGCTTGTTTACATTGAATGCATACCTGCATTTCAGAATATACCAAGAAAACTGCTGGATTAAACTGAAGCATTTGTTTGAAATATTCTCTTATTTATTCAGTTTCATATTCTTTGTTTTAGATTCGTTTTTGATGCTCCGCGCTGGCWTTTAGTGTGCTTATTTCTGGTCCACAATACCAGAGAAATACCAACATATTTTCTTATTTTAGTTTCCAGGAAACGTTTCAAAAGGTTGTGATTATTTTATTGTACATCTGCTGCAGCCACAAAACAGTTTGTAAAATATTTATAATTAGATTTCTATGTTTTAAGAATAACATTTAATTAAAAATGTTATGTTTTCATATAAAATGTGTATAAAACATAATTCCAGCTGAAAAGAGTGGTATTTATTAGATCTTTGCATAAAAGTTTAAATAATAAGTTCTAAAGTTTTCATGCTAATTCATCATTAAAGTTAAAATATTTACTAGAATCTGTTTTAACCATGTGTATGCTGGCTCTCTTTAAATAATACAGAATAAGGCTGTAATCTGTTGCTTTGCCTAAATAATCCCAAATCTATAGCTCAGTAAATCTTATTATGTGGTCATTTGTATTACCATATAGGTCATGTTGTAATGGTTTGAGTGTGTTTCTGTTTATTTCCAGGTGGAATAGCTGCAAACAAAACAAGCAGGCAGCTAATAACCGGACGGCTACAAACAACCAGATGGTGACACCAGAAGGAGAGAAGCTGCACAGCGACAGCGGCATCTCAGTGGACACTCAGAGTCTGCAGGAACAGCAGCAGCAACAACAACAAGCCCAGGCCGAAGTGCAGCCTCAGCCTTCACGCTCACACACACAGGAACAGATAGGTAAACAAACAAACAAACAAACAAACAAAAAACCTGAAATCAAACTGAAGCTCCCTGAGAGAACCTGGTTTCTGCACCACTTTATAATAAGGCTCCCTTATAGATGGCTTATAAATAGTTTATAGATAGGCTATTAATTAATCTATAAACACTATTATTACCTTCGCCAATGGCGAGGTAATGTTTTCGGTCCCGTATGTCGGTCTGTCTGTGGACAACATTACTCAAAAACTTGTGGACSGATTGTCATGACATTTACAACACATGTGGGGACTGGGCCAAGGAACACACCACTAAATTTTGGTGATGTTCCAGATCACGACGCGGATACAGGAATTTTTTTTCTGTTTATCCTCTGAGATCGGCAAAGCTGTGATGCTTTCACAGGGCTTCTGTAAAAAACAGTGCGAGCGTTCAGTGTTCATTTGAACTGGATTACAACAGCACAGACTTCAAACTTTATAAAAGTAATGTTCAAACCAAATGTAATGATGAATAAGTCTTGCCATAATGTGCGCATTTTTACACATTTGGTGCGTATTTAGAGAACGTCGTCTGACCAGGAAGTGCGTGACTGCACTATGAAACCTATTTTTCCCATTTCCTCAAACACACCACATTGACGTAGGCTTGTAAACAGATCGATGAAAAACGAGGAAGAGGAGTGATGCGCTCAGGTGCGGTGAACTTCAGACTTGGATGTTGTTTGTTTGTTTGTTCATTTTTATTATTTAAATGAGACCAGGGGCGAGGTCATGTTTTTGGTCGCGCTGACCCACTCGCTTCCAAAGCGACGGTACCAGGAAGCACTTTATGAAGACTTTGTTCTTGCTCCGGAGGTAGATGGTTCCTTTACAACCTATAAAACACCAAAGGTTGGAGAGGTGGGGGATGGGAGAGGGGGCGGCGTTCACTAGGAATCTATTTCCTGTTTTTAGTCAACCGGTTTTTTACTGGTTGGTAAAGTAACACTAATGGCTCCATTCACCGGAGGTCAAATAAGCTGTTATATTAAAAAAAAAGAACTAGAGCAGAAAGAGAGTCTTGCAGTGACTGACTTTCAGACGGGGGTATTCCCTGCATGAGTCACTGGTGAAGGGTGAGAGCTGCTTCATGAAGAGAGRGTGGCCTCCTTTCTGTCAGCTCATCAAAGAGCCATCTATATGTGCCCCCTCCCCCCCTCCATGCAATCATGCATATAGATGGAGTTTAAAATTTAAACAAGACTGTCGTAGCCCTGCAGCCCGACTGCACATCCCTGACCTTTTGTCTGAGCTCCTCCACAAAAACGCAGGCCAGAAACCGCGCATTGCAAAAATCTAGATTTAAGAATTAAAACTTTAACACATCAGCAGACACCCTGACCAGAATATAAATAACGCTGATTAGCTTTCATCAGGTTCTGGAGGATAAAATCAACTGGGTCTTGGAGGTGAAAGCCGCAGGGAAACGATGTTTCAGAAACCCCCTGTGGGAGGAGAGTGTTTATTTCAGCGCTACAATCAGCCTCCACCAAACTACAGTTCAAATCCTCAATAAACAGTTATGGTTTGGTGCTAGAGCGTGATGCAGAACGGGTCATTCTTCAGTTGTGTTTAACATTATTCATTTTAAAAAAAAAGCTTCAATGTTGCTGTGATTGGAACAAATTACTGTCTGTTTAAGTCAAAGTCAAGAAAGGGTCTACGAACCAGTCACAAAACATCAAAAGCTGTTGTTTAGTAAAGCAATCATGCAAAAAAACTATACCACCATTCTATACCACAGTTAAATGGTAAATGAACTACTCCTACCATTTCAGACACTCCCACTTCAGCAACCTTTCTGAAGAGGTATTATYTTATAAATAAGAGGCAGCATTAAATAACATGGGTTTTGGAATTAACTCAGGGTACAGATGAGTCTTACTTGAATGATCCCACGGAAAATACGTTTTCCTGAAGAACCGGAGCGAGTAAAGAGGCTCTTTATGTTTCAGCTCCTCTCAGACATCGATGCTAAGCTAGTTTTAGCGAAGAAACTCTAAATATAGATKAATATAAAGRTATGGTTTGCAATGAAATCATGAACATCCAACACTTTTAAGGTACGCTTCGCTAGAATGGTGGCGCTGTGGYGTGGGAGTTCTGTTTCAGGGTAAATAGGCGGAGCTTTGTACCAGCGGTGTTTAAAATTATTAAAATTATTTAAAAACTGGTCCAGATCTTCATTTCAGACATTTACTCCYTGATCCTGACGGTGGCCTTCTGGTCTGCTATGGTTAGAAACACTTTTTATTTTCTCTTTGCAGTGGTGAGCGTGGACGGCAGCCCCCAGCCCGACTCGCCTCCCCCTAAAGTCTGAGGAGAAGGTGGACGAAGGGGAGACGTCTGAGGATGGGGAGAGCAGAAACTGAGACCTAAACCATGGACCAAAGTGAAGGATGTGGGGAGTGGGGGCTGGCACAGAGCGCAAAACAAACAGATAACAGAAGTGGGCTCAGGAAAACCCACCGGACCTACATGGACCATGAGTGTAACTCTGCAGCGTGCCTGAACAACATATTTGTGGCAATATAAAACACAAGAACCAGTGTTATATCTCATACTAAGACCTGTAGCTGCCAGTTTATCCAACTTTTCTTTTASTTTCATCATTGATGAAACATTCATAAGCAGACTATYATTTTTGTTTACTTTWTTTRCCTTTGRATCAGAACAAGCAGGGCATTTTGATGTTCGTCTCGTATTTCTCTGTGGRGTCCCACTCTCAGACGATCCTCGGCCCCTCTCTGTAGGATTCACTCTATTAGACACCCACRGTCATCAGAGCTACTGAAAGCAGCAGGGGTGCCATGAGTCACTCCCATCTTCTTCTGCAATTTATTCTCCCTGTATCATTTAACCGCCGATCTGTTTCTCCTCATATTATCTCGTAACGTGGGACCGTCTGAGACTCGCTGATCCAAGTGACTCATGTTTGGATGAGAGATCATTATTTTTCAGCCTGCTCAGTAATCAGCTTCGACGGTTCTGCCTCTGCTCCAGCTACATGAACTCCCRTGCTCTCAGCGCCTCCAGAGATTGTGTTTCTGCAAACTTCTCGGTCGCAACGTGACGTACTCGAAGTGTTCGTCTCGTGGCTGGGGCTCCACGGCTGATTCAGCGGGCCCCTTCCTCTGGAAGAACATKTCTGGACTGTGCTGACTCACTGAGACGACGGGAACGGGGGAAGCCATCTGTGGATTAAAAAAAAAAAAGGAGCAACAGCATCATCACTGCTAATTAATCTGAAAATGAGACTGAAGCGATCGGCAGCACGGAATCCCATCTATAATCATTCACACATCCTGAGCAGAAAATTGGGACGCTCCTCTGAGAGGGGGAGGATGAAAGAGCCCCCCCGCCTTCACCGTTTTGCGTAGAAGCTCATCAGTGTTGCAGAGCGATAAGCAGTGCTCAGGGAGCAGCGTTTTGTCGTCACATCCAAACAAAGCCCCTCCCGACAGGCAGGTAGTAATTACCTCAGGGTTTCGGTGTCGTTTCTCCTCTGCTCCGCTCTCATCAGGATTAAAGCTGCAGCTTCAGCGTGACATTACACATCTCTWATCCACGTCTGAAATCGCCTACATTTACTGCATTTGTGATATGAAGCACTTAGTCCAGGCTCACTGCGTGGTACTGTTTATTATAGAAGGCCACCTTTTTGTGCCCATCCCCCTCCTGCTGCTGCTGCTGCTCGCAGTAACTGTAGAAAACTTGTAAAGAAAACTGTAGCCGAGCTTGACTGCATCCATTCTTTACAGGTGGATTCTCAGGATTCCTTCTGTTGTAGTTCTACTGAGATTATTAAACCAGGAGGATTATATTTAACAGGATGTTGGATTACGATGAGGCACCGAGTGTAAAGTGAAATGTTAAAAAATATCACATATTTTTCATTATTTAGCTCAAGTGTTTAAAAATTTCTACCAACATTTTATTATTTAGCTCACTGTTCGTACATGAAGCTAATTTTTCACTAAATGATAAACTAAAATGTTAAGAAATATATTTAAATATTAAATCCTATATCTAAATGTTTAAATCTAAACATAAAGTTGTTAGCCACCGTTAGCAGCAGCTAGCATAAATGCAGTGGCCATTGTTGATGTTAGTCACAGGATGATGACATCATCCTGGTTATGTGCTGCTAACGCTGATAATGCTGCTAAAGCTAATATTTAAAATCTAAATTAAAAATGTGTTCATAAAAACAATATGAGTGGTCCCTGTGGTGCAGCAGTTTGATGTCTTGTAGGGAAGCTTTAGCTGCATTGGTGCTAGCAGTTTCTATTGTCTCAGGATGATGACATCATAACAATGAGCCGAGCACCAACAGCAAAGGCTGCATTCCATTCAGAAATACCCAAATGTGAACTTCAACATTTAAGGCTTAACTTTTACATTTAGATTGAAACATTTAGATTTAGGATTTAATATTTAAATATATTTTAACAATTTAATTTAACATTTAGTAAAAATTACCTTATTGTACAAACAGTGAGCTAAATAATGACAAATACGTTAGTGAATTTTTATTTCATTTTACTCTTGGCGCCCCATAGGAGCCGGCACGTTGAAAGACAAAAAAGAAAGAAATACTTTGATTTCATTGTTTACATACTGCCCAACAAGTGTTTTCACTGCACATTCAGTGTTTTTGGCACCAGTTCACGTTACTGGTTCTTGTTTAGACATGAAAGAATGTATTTCAGCCTGAACCGTGTTTTTGTATTTTAAGCGGTATGTTTTCGTTCAACGCCGTTGCCTTTTCTAGTCAAGTCATTTTATAAACAGAAAAAAGAAAGAAAGTAAGAAAGAAGATAAAACTAGTGATAGGGATCGAGATGAACCCCACGGCAGCTGTTCCTGCCCCTTCTTCCGTTAAATATAAAAATGAATTTGAAGGTGACATCTCACTTGGCTGCAACCAGTCAGTGAACATTTATAAAAGGAGTCTGCAGGATGTTTTGCGACTTTCACAGGATAGGCATGTGGTCCTGTTCGAGTCAAAATCCCTTACAGTTCAGCGAGACTGTAGCAAAAGTCTGAGTCTCCCAACAATAAGATACAACTTTTCATCAGAGGTCTACAGTAAAAGTAAAAATACCCTAACAGAAAATGACTTTGGTAAAAAAAAWGTCACTGCTGAGAAAAGTACTCAAGTAAAAGTCAGAAAACTGTTCACAAAAAATCAGGAAAGTAAAGGTACTTTTGCAATCTCTAAGAAATAAACTGTTGAATTAATTTAAATAAAGTGGTGTCACTGAACTATGTTGAATAAATTGAGCAATATACATACTTTCTTTTAAAGAAAAAAATATAAATTGCTTTACATTTACTCAACTTTGTTTAGTAAAACCAGTTGACTTGGTTGAGTAAAGTCAACACTTCATTTTTTAGAGTGCATGAACGACTCCTCTCACGATGAATTCAGACAGATTTAATTTGTAACGAGTAACTAGGTGTTAAATTGTAAATAAGTAAAAGTATAAATTTTAGGTTTTAAATGTAACAAAATAAAAGTAAAAGTAATTACTACTTGGTAAAATTACAAATCCTCAAAAATACTTAAATACTCTAAGTAAATGTACTAGCTACTACAGTGGTTTGCAAAAG
>NW_013952406.1:39474-44181 GCF_001266775.1 Austrofundulus limnaeus
GGCACATGCAAATAAAGAAAAGATTTGAAAATTCAACATGGTCACCAGAAATATTGAGCTGAAATTGTATGTGATCATAGCTAAAAATGATTAAAAAAAACACGCTGAATGCAAGTCACAACATATTCTTCAGCTATTTTTAAACATACAAAACTGAAAATTTGTGTAAACACAGCCGAAATCAATCTTTACCACTTCTAAATGCTAATCAAAAATGGAAAAATTCTGCTTTAAAAGGTTAAATTAAGCCGTTTTTGATTATATATGTTTGATGTGGTGCAGCCAACGGTGATCACATGCCGATTGCCCATGCTAACACCAAAATAAGCTGACCACTATAGCTTATGCTAGTTTTACAAAAAGCTACATTTCAGCCATTTTTGATGAAGTTTGATGTGACGTAGCCAAGAATGATCACATGCCGACTGCCCATGCTAACGCCAAATTAAGCTAACCACTATAGCTAATGCTAATTTTACAAATGGRTATAATTCAGCCTTTTGTAAACTTACACAGCTGAAAATTCATACAGTATAGTAGTATGTAAATARAAATACAGAATGTAAGATCCCCACCCACTTTTTAGTTATTTGGGGGTGGCACCTGAGGTGGCCAACCAGGTGACACCCAACAACCCTTCTAGCTCCGCCCCTTAGCATATTCATCTTCCCTAATGTTGGATTCTCTTTCTCCAACAGCCTCTGAAGTGAGCCTGTATTTGTAAAAACGCAGTAGACACTGAAATATATGCAAGAGACGATTGAGGATGAGGTTAAATGTGCCCGATTTCTATTCTTCTAAGTTGTTTTTGTCCTAARATTTCCAGTTTGTTCATACTATGAATAGGATCACTTTGGAAACAGGTATTTTTTTAAGCGATGTTTTTATTTCGTAGCACTTATTAGATAAAATATGATTGCACTCAGAGAGTGTACCATAGTTCAAGTGCCTGTGTACAGTGTCCAGTGGCTTTGAGTTCAGAACTTTAAACTCTTATTCTTTGCATTTTTCCACTTACGATTTACGTGTTTTTGTTTTGTTTCGGAGCTAATGAAGGGTTTTTTTTTGTTTCAATGGGTGAGCCTTGGAGACTCAAACAAACTGTATAAACTTGGCACCGATATAAAGACTTTCATTACGAGCAGGTTGCCGGTGAACTCATACCGTATGTTAACACGCTATAAACATAGAATCATGTAGCATAAAGAGGACATAAACGTCTCACAGGTAGTTCTGCTCTAAAACTCACATTTGGTTATCTGCTAATTGAAATCTACTGTACAGATGTTTTTGCGRGTGCAGTGGTTTTCTCATGTTCCTCTGTCGTATTGGACATGTGACCTGCAGCACGGTGGGGAGGCTCACTGTGATTCTCTGTGATTTTATTACTTGACACGAACACATCAGGACCCCCTGAAAACAAACGTGAATGTCATCTACTAATGTAAAATGCATTGTGTAAATGTGAATTTCTTAGAGTTGATACAAGATAGAAAAACATGCTACAAAATGTAAAAAAAAAGTGTGCAAATGAAATAAATATCAGTAATAAAAGAAAACAAAAAGATTTCATTGCTTTATTTGTCCAGATTGTTTTTGTACTAAAACTACTTAAGCTCATGATCCATAACTGTGTTAGCAAAATATCTCTTGAACCACTGGATGGATTTAACGCAACTATTAGGAAGAAGATTTATTTTATTAATGATTGTGGCTTAAATCAACCATAATCAACACAAAAAAAATCATCAGAACTCAGTAATTCTTTGAAAATATTGAGCTAAATTTACTGAGTTAGTAGTATAGAGTCCGAATATGAGAGCCAATACATCATGGAAGATCTCACGGTATGGCTTAAGATTGTTTCTTTAGTATTTACAAGGTTTGACCAAAAACAGTTGCATCTCTGTCACTTTTCTTCATAAAATGATCCTGAGTTTAAAACACTGAGGTGGCAGGTGACAAGCAGGAATGTTTAAACTTTTAATTCTGGAAATAAAACAATATTTTGAGGCCAATTTTTTATCTTCAGTTAGATTTTAACAGGAGGTGAAGGAGACCAAAAAGTTTAAAATTACAAAACATTTATTAAGTGTATCCATCCATCCATCCATCCATCCATCCATTGGTCCATCCAGTAATCCATCCATCCATCCATCCATTGGTCCATCTGTCCATCCATCCATCCATCCATCCATTGGTCCATCCAGTAATCCATCCATCCATCCATCCATTGGTCCATCCATCCATCCATCCATCCTTTGGTCCATCCAGTAATCCATCCATCCATTGGTCCGTCCATCCATCCATCCATTGGTCCGTCCATCCATCCATCCATTGGTCCATCCAGCAATCCATTCATCCACCCAATCGTCCATCCATCCATTTATCCACCCATCCATCCATCCATCCATCCATCGGCCCATCCAGTAATCCATCCATCCACCCAATCATCCATCCATCCTTCCATCCATCCATTCATCCACCCAATCATCCATCCAGCCATCCATTGGTCCACCCAGTAATCCATCCATCCACCCAATCATCCATCCATCCATCCACCCGTCCATCCATCCATCCATTGGTCCATCCATCCATCCATCCATCCACCCAATTATCCATCCATCCATCCATTCATCCATCGGTCCATCCACCCATCTATCCATTCATCTATCCATTCATCCATCCATCCATCCATCCATCCGTTTATTGTCCATCCATTCATCCTGATGTAGAAATGTTTGTATTTTGTTGCAGAAAACTGATTTTATGTAATAATTATGTTTAAAATAACTACAAGCAGTTTATTTAACAAAATAGTTTATAATGTGACAGAGAAAATGTTAAACTGGTAAAGTTATTCCCAAAGTCAAATATAGTCTGTAACAGAGTCAGCCTCCACAGACTTGATACTTGTTTTGAAATAACAGGTTTAAAAATAATTTTTTTTCAATTATCCAACATTATTGAAAAAAATCTAAGCAACTAAAAATGAAATTCTGAAAGCAGAAGGTTTGAGGAATGACTGGCAACCAAAGTACGTTTAAAATAAAAACCACATGTGACCACAGGACGAAGAGTGTGGTTCTTACCACCACTTCAACATCCTGAGGTCCAGGAATCTTTCTCCCTGTGTCGGATTGATCCTCGTTAATAAATCCTGTGCAGACTCAAATTAAAACAATATAGGGAAAGTCACCAAATGCCTGCTCGGCAGATTATTTCAGTGTGTGGAAAACACGACACATTCTTTGGTGGTCCCACAGACAAGTGATCAGATGTTTGTTTTACAGCTTTTCCTGCTTTCTCTGTGATTTCTACAAACTCTCCAAGCAACAAACCAAACCAAGATGGGTTTCCAGACGACCTTAACTTGATCAGCAGGAAGAGACGCAAATCAAAATACAGCTTTTCTTCTGTCAGGACTAATTAGGACTAAAGGCTCAGATGAAAGCCAGAACCAGATAAAAGGAAACACACTTATCTTAAAACTAACAAAGTTTGGACATCATAATGCAAAATCTATCTGTGTTACTGACACAGTGTGTGAGGAAACACGGTTAACTGCAACTAAACAAATCTCCTGCTGGTTGTGATTTGTTTAGCCTTACCTGTATTATTTTATAGCTAGCACAAGAGAACAGTCTGTACATGAGCTCATTCTGCACCTGGATTTACATGGTAGCACCATATCTGATGGCTTTCTGCACTGACAATAATTAAGTTTAAAAACCAAGATGTTATTGTTAAAGGTTCAGAGTGTGACATTTATACAGTGCTGCAGAGCCACAGGAGGTCGGCATGTGGAAAAGAAAAAACAAAAAATGTGATTATTACATGAAGATGAAAACAAAAAACGGTTTAACCTAATTGACATACAAGAAATCCATTCAATGAAGAGTGTTTCATGTCTTGGTCTAAAGCCTCCATGATCACGTTGGAGTTGCAGTTTTGCAGTCGTGCACAGCTTCACCTGCTCAGAGCCTTTTCTTTACCCAGGATCTGTTGTCAGCAAAATGTTAAAACGACATGTCACCTCCTCCCCAAAGAGCACCCTGACACTAAAACCTCCAAATGTGCCGACACGACACATAATGTGTCCTTAGAGCGGCTTCTTATTTATTCCTACTTCAACAAAATAGTTTGATAGAAAACGTTCATCAGAAACCTGAAGTAATCTGAAATTAAGTGTAAAAGACTTCATATTGTGCAGAATCACTCCCAGTTTTCTGTTTAATTTGTGTTTTCTCATTACTTTAGGTTAATAAAAGTTGTTTATTGAGGCAGAATTCACATCGTTTCCTGTTTTCATCTATTTGTATGTTTTTTAAATCAAATTACTTCCCTTTATGCCATAATTATTTAACAATTTAAAGAATTTCATTGTGTATCTTGTAACCTTTGGTGTTTGTGTCACGGGGTTCTTCTTCAAGCCAACACCGCCAAAACACAATAAAAAAATCCACTGGCAAGTCAGGAAACTTTCTGCTCATCTGGATTTTATTCTCATTCTTCACAATGGAAGAACACTTGTCTCCATTACAAGTCTTTTGAAAAACCCAACTCAACAACACATTTTACTCTAGATCCCTCATAGTCATTTTTCTACCCAGCCTCCTCAGTGACGGGTAGCAACTCTCCTCTATAGCCCCTCCCATCAGGCACACCACTTCCTTATTTTTTTACCCAATAAACAGTGTTTAAAAT
>NW_013952406.1:45122-46509 GCF_001266775.1 Austrofundulus limnaeus
GTTTTGTATTTTTTTCTGTGATTCAACAAACTTGTACTTTTTGCTATTTTTTTTTGACTGTTTTAGCTTTTAGCTGCTGTTCTGTTGGTTCCAGCTTTCACCTATTATTTTGCTTGTTTCAGCTTGGAAACAAGAGTTTATTTTGGCTTTAAGCTTGTGTTTTAATAGTGTCAGCTTTTGTTCTTTAGCCTGAAGTTTTATTTGTTTAATTATTAATAATTCAGTTTCAGCTTCTTTAACAAAAGTCAGTAAAGTACTCAGAACTTGGCATGCACACAGTATTTGAGATATTTTTAGTAATATTTGTAACAATAAGTGGAGGCGGTGGCAGCTCAGTGCAGGTTTCAGCTCAGGTTGTGTGAGTAGAGATATCTGACGTAAAATAATTGCCAACATTTTTGTGCAAATTTCACTCATAGCAGAGACTCCTGACGAAAGGAGCAGCCAAAATAAAGTTTGTAATGATAAATATTCAACTGTGCTAAAATAAAACCAACTGCATTTTTCAGATTTACACCAGAGTCTCAATTGAGCGTTTAATTTATTTTAGCTTTTCTTGTTCTTAACTTTAAAATCTGCTCAACATTAAAGAACAACGTGGATGGGAACAGAAGATGATTTACATTAAACGTGACTTTCACTTCTCAGACATCAAGCGTTACACTTCACACTCCTCTCTGACAGATTCTCCAGGAGGTTGGAGGGAAACCAGAAAAGCTGAAACACTAAAAACACCATCTGTACAGAATGTTTTGGACCGCAGCTTCAGTCAATCAACATCTGTAAGCAATGTGAGCTGACATTGTGAAATGGGGTATTTTTAGGCAAGGCTGCGTTTTTCTCTCTCCTCGCATTCAGTACAGGACGGAGTTGATTTGTGAGGGTCTCTCAACAGCCGAGAATGCTTCAACTCTTCACTTTTATGTTGAGACACCTGACAGATAAACATACAAGATAATTTGGCAAAAATATACAACAACGCACGCACACAGCTGCAGACAAGGAACACGGGTCGACAAATTTCTGTCTGATGTTATCAGTGTTTTTTACATGTCTCTGCAGGGTGAAAAATTTTGTGAGAGCTGGCTGCGGGCCATGAATATAGCTCCGTATTTTGTGTAGCTCCGGATCATGTGTAGCTCTGTATGATAAGAAGCTCTGTATGATGTGTAGCTCTGTATGATAAGAAGCTCTGTATGATGTGTAGCTCTGTATGATGTGTAGCTCTGTATCATGTGTAGCTCTGTATGATGTGTAGCTCTGTATGATGTGTAGCTCTGTATGATGTGTAGCTCTGTATGATAAGAAGCTCTGTATCATGTGTAGCTCTGTATGATGTGTAGCTCTGTATCATGTGTAGCTCTGTATGATGTGTAGCTCTGTATGA
>NW_013952406.1:48216-50893 GCF_001266775.1 Austrofundulus limnaeus
GCTCTGTATCTTGTGTAGCTCTCTATCGTGCATAGCTCTGTATCTTGTGTAGCTCTGTATCTAGTGTAGCTCTGTATCGAGTGTAGCTCTGTATCTTGTGTAGCTCTGTATCTTGTGTAGCTCTGTATCTTGTGTGGTTTCATATCACATGTAGCTCTGTATCGAGTGTAGCTCTGTATCTTGTGTAGCTCTGTATCTTGTGTAGCTCTGTATCTTGTGTAGCTCTGTATCTTGTGTAGCTCTGTATCTTGTGTAGCTCTGTATCATGCATAGGACACACGAGGAAACCATTCAGCGCAGCAGCATTTAACACACAGGCACATGAAGTCGTCTATGAGAGGACCACACTGGTCCATCTCATGCATAAAGACAACCAACGTAAWGAATAACATGTTGAAAAGGACAGAGGTGGAAAGTGGTGAAGGAAGTGATTGCAGCCAGCTGTAAGAACACCTCACCTGGGTGGTTACCTTCATTCAAACCCTCATCAGTCCGACGTCTCTTCATTTATCACGCTGCAGTTGTTGCTGCAGGACTTCTACAGCTTGTCATCTGGAAACAAAAAGAAGAAAAAGAAATCCATGTTGTCTCTGTACTGAAATTMGATTCTCTTGATATTGAACAGCACCATATTTATCTAGCATATTCTGCACAAACCCATGAATTAAACCCACATGCATATAAGACCTCTGGTTGTAATTTAAACCCAGAAACAGAGAGGATGACAAAATTTTCACCTTTCAAAGCAAAATAGTCTATTTGATTCAATGTAATATTCTTGCAGTTTAAGTTCTATTTTTCAGATTTAACTAAAAACAAAAATCACTTTGCAAAGCTCTGATGCTTCGACTCATCCACTGATGTGGTTTGCTTATTTCCTTCACTGCTGCAAATGACTGTGGACAACTTGTGTGACAAACAATGTGAATGTGTGACTCATGGGATCCAGTTTGCCCACATTTATAACTTGCCTGTCGCTTCATATCAAGACTGGGATGAATTATTTGGGTTTTACTTTCCTAACATCAGAAAGCTGGAGCTGAAAGTGTTAGCAGCGGGGCACCTTCAGCTTTACGCCTGCTACGACTCATTCGGTTAGATTGAGTGGAATATTTTGTCATGCGCCAAACAAGGGTATTGGGAAAAGAAACTGGGTTATTTCTGCAACACAAAAAGAAATAAACAGATGAAGGAATGATTGCCCCATGGTGATACACTACATTTTAATAATATACCAGGAAAGGCTACACACGGTAACATCATTACTGGCTTGTGAAGGAAAAGCAAAGTGGTGACACTAAAACAGACTCTGCCCTTAGAATCTCTTGGAAAACCCACTTTTCTCTTTGAATAATTTGAGCCAGCAAACTTGGAAGTATTTTCTACTTGTCTGTCCATTTTCTGTCGTGTCTATGTAGTCGGGTTGTGGAGGCAACAGGAAACCAGACATCTCTCTCCCATGCGACCCTTTCCACCTCCTCCTGGGGGACCCTGAGGTGTTCCCAGGCCAAACAGGATACATAATCCCATCAGCAAGTCCCGGGTCTTCTCAAGGGCTTCCTACCAGCAGGACGTGTCCAGAACACCTCAAAAGGGAGGCGTCCTGATCAGATGAACCACCTCAACTGACTCCTTTCGATGTGGAGGAGCAGCAACTCTACTATGATCTCCTCAATTCATCTCTCTCTTCAGCCACCCTATGAAGGAAGTTCATTTCAGTCGCTTGTGTCAAGGTTCCTGTTCTTTCAGTCATGATCCACACCTCATGAGCACAGGTGAGGGTTGGAACATAGACCAGTAAATTGAGAACTTTAGACTCAGATCTTTCTTCATGATGACTGACTGAAGCAAAGGCCTCATTACTGAGGAAGAGACCTCAAATCCATTGATCCATCTCCTTCTCCATCCCACTCATGAACAATACACCCAGAGACCCAAACTCCTCCACTTCCACCTTTTTCAGATTGACTTGAAGGAACCAACTCTCATCCCAGCRGCTTCACACTCAGCTGCAAACCTCCCCAGTGCACTCTGAAGGTTGTGGTCCGAAGACGCCAACAGAACCACATCATCTACATAAAGCAAGACCCTGTGGTCCCCAAACCAGACACCCTCCTCTCCAGGACTGCACCTTGAGATCCTGTCCACAAACACTACAAACAGGATCAGAGACAAGGGACAGCCCTGCTAGAGTCCAACCCACACTGAGAACAAGCTATTTGGGCCAAGAATCAGACTACTCTGTCTTTTCTCGAAATCCAGTGAGAAATATGTAAAACGTTAAAAATAAGTGAAATGTTTATAATAAAATAAACGTAAAGCACAGCTAACACAACCTGTTGTTTCACAACAGCGACAAGACTTGAGGACCCACTCAGTATTTTTATTACAAACATTTCTTTAATGAAGCAAACTCAAGAACAAAGCAGCCATATAATGATGTGATGTGATAAAGAAGTCTAGGATGACACAAAACATGTCCTGCTTTCCTTCAAACAAAATTAGCTCTCTCTAAAAGGAGACGACTTTCAGGATAAGGGGCGGCTGTGGCGGAGTGTTTAGGGGAGTCGTCCTGGAACTGGAAGGTCGCTGGTTCGATCCCCCGTCCGGCCGTCTCAGTCGTTGTGTCCTTGGGCAAGACACTTTACCCACCTTGCCTACTGATGGTGGTCAGAGG
>NW_013952406.1:51295-55574 GCF_001266775.1 Austrofundulus limnaeus
CACACACACACACACACACACACACACACACACACACACACACACACACACACACAAAGGATTGGTGGAATTCCCCCAGGGGTTTGTGTGTGGAGATGCTTTGTGGACAAGTCAATGACTGCAGAGTTTCTGATGAATAAAAAAGCAGAAATGGATGATAAGAAAAAAAAAAGAACAGAGGATCTGTTAGAAAAGGGAAAAGTCAACATGTCACTGAGCTGAGATGGGGTTTCCTCCTCTGGACCGGAGGCGCCGAGCATCCCCGACATTTCTCCCTGAACAGTTTGTGACGGAGAGAAGAGAGCTGGCTCTGCTCCACAACACACCTCAGAGCAAATCAGTTTGGTGACAAAGCATTATCCTCTTCATTTACTGGGGAAGAGGCCATTACACCGAGACAATCAAGCACAGCTGCCTCATGGAAAGAGTCATTTCAATTTTGTTTATGCAATTTCCAAAATAAATTTAAACTGCYGAATGAGACTACATTCACACAGGCCGAAATAAGAAATGAGCTGAAGACAGGTTGCTTATTCAAGAAGCTAAAAACTGTTTTAACAAATAACATCCCTGAAAAAATGTGATTTAAAGGGAGAATTGTTTCTACAAAAACAAAACATTAAGTTAAACGTAGTCTCATTAAATTATGCAGAAACAAGGATTGAGCCTGATTAAAGCAAAACTATAACTAGCTGCAGCAGAACAGTGGCTAAATTCTAAAATTAGCAACCGTTTGGTAATTTTATCATTTAGTAAAGGTATCCTGATACCAGTTTTCCTCAAACTGAATATGAGTACTTCAGTTTGAGTACTGATACTACCAGTACTCGGTACTTACTAATGATGGTTCCATCAAATTATAAAGCYAATCAACCAGGCTATGCAAAGCGTAATATCGTCAGGCGTTGACGTTATGCATGGCTGTAGTAAACAGGAAGTAGAGGTTGTAAACTTTCACCACACATGTCGGACGGTGAAGAGAAGTTTTTAGGAATGTGTTGCTGTCGAGCAAGTTGTCATTGTTCTGTCATATCAACAAGTACTGGTGATGCTACATGCTGTCTGCGGACGTAGAGAAAGAACAGCTGATCCACATGTGAGGTAAACGTTTGCAAAAGGGGAGATGGAAACATTTTGCCAAAAAAAATATTTTTTGAAAAATCAAAAGCAGCACCTCAAGTGAGCGTAAAACCATTTTTTTTGTGAAACTGAAAGTTTTTTTTTTCGAATTTTGCCGTTTCCTGCAACACTTCAAAAGACATAAATGATGGAAGCAAACGTTACACAGATTTTATTATTTTCAAAACACATTTATTTTATTTAGAACAAGGCGTAACTCCTTTATAGTTCTATGGCACCTTTGACTGAATCAAATCAAATTTACGGGATGATCTTTCAGCTTGCGTAAATTTCTTATACATGGTTCTGACAAAATGTTCACTTGGAAAGTAAACTGATTGGTATTGGTTTAGGGCAGAGGTGACCAAACATTCTCCCCAAGAGGGCCAAAATGAAATTCTATCCGGAGCTGGAGACCAAATGCAGTAATAAAATACATGAAATACAAATACTTTTTAGATAAAATTCTGTATTTTTAACGATTAAGCCTGCAGCCAGTGTGGTGGCCCACTTTGTGCACTCGGAGAAAGTCTGCTCAAGCAGCAAAGACTCAGGACATTTCARAAATTGATAAAATAGGGTTTCTTGGCCTTATAAAATGTGCAAATCTACATGTGTGGTTAAATCTAATCTAAATATCTCTCATTGTTACTTGTATTTCATGTTTCATGTTTAATCTCAACACATCAAAGATAAAGTCAGCACCATGAAAACTATCTGCAATCCCTTATATAGTCATTGGGCCAATGGATAAAATGACTTAAGTGGAAATACTGTGTTTCTACATAGGATGACAGGTTGACATGACAACTGCTGGTGGGCCAAATCAAATAGCTTGGCGGGCCAAATTTGACCCGTGGGACCCAATTTGGGCTCCTCTGGTTTAGGGTATTGGAGCAGATACTGGTATCTGATCAAAACTGTCGCTAAATGATAAATGATTGTCCAGAGGGGACTCGAGTCAGAACTTGGACTCCAGTTAGACTCGAGTCATTAACATTGAGACTTCAGACTTCACTTCAAAAAATGTTCAGAGACTCGACCCTGTTTACTTGAAAAGACTTGATATTTTACCCCATATCTAAACTTTCATTCACATTATTTATAAAGTGGAGCTCATTAATTATTTTCACTCATTCTGTATTAACAAAGGCAGACTGTCCATCTGTTTTTTACACTCTGTACATGRTTGTGTGTGAGCTGCAGCTCAGCAAATCAAATTAACCAGTTTAAAAATGGGAAATTACAGTTTAAAGACTATTTTTGCTGAACTGTGCAAATAGAGGTGCAATTTAATTAAAAAAAATACTTTGTAAGTTCAGCTGCATGTTTCATCACGATTTTAGATAAAAGCACATTTGAAAAAGAGCAAACGGTTTATTATGTACATTTAACATAAAACTGAAACACTGTTTATAAAAAAAGACTCTTAAGGACAAGAAAGTTCAAGTTTCAGACCTGGGACTTGACTTGAGGATAAAGACTTGGGACTTACAAAACAATGACTTGGTTCCACCTCTGGTTTTGAMGATCTTAACCTTTAGCTAAATATTAGCAAAACGTTTTCTTAAAATCTACATCTAACAAAACTGTATCAGAAGCTAATATTAGCACAACAGAAAGCAAAGCTAAAATGATTAATTATAGTTAAAACCAACTGTTTTATTAATTGAAGCTAACAGCTGMTAGCCTATTTATGTCAAATTTAATAAGTTGCATTGTCAAAGAGTCTGTTTTTGGCTCTAGACAAACTCCATGAGGGAAAAGTTTTAGACCTGTCTGGCCCCAAACTTTAAACTCTGTGGTTTTTCAGCCAGATTTGTTACTTCTCAGATTTACAGTAAACGAGCCAAAWAACTGACTGAACAACATTTGAAGCAACAGAATTCACACATAACATCATCTGGATGTTTGTAAAGAAAAGTGGCACTTAGAGCAGGAACAAGGGTTGTGTACTTACAGCTAATGGAGGTAAAAGTGTGGTCAGGTCATCAATGAACACTCAGAACCTATTGTTGCAAACAGACATCAGAAAACTCAAAAATGCCTCACATGCATTTTAACTGACCATTTAGAGAACATCTAATAGAGCTGACACATCTAATGGACAATTACCTCTCATGTATAAAACCACACAGCGACCACAGCCGCTTTTATTGTTCCAAAAAGTCACGCAGAAGCAATGCTGGATTTCATAATCCACTTGGCACGCACATACGTAGTAAATTTAAAAAGCTTTACTTTCCCACTAAAATCCCGCGTTGACCAAGCCCTCGGTGCCGAGTCGTTTTTTTTTTTAATGAGAAATAAAGTGGTGATTAAACCTAAGAGAAGCACCCAAGATCCATTACGGGGGAAGATGAGATAAAACAAATGTTTCACAACTTTGTGGAAATGTTTTCCTTCCACCAAAGACACCCTTGTGTCTTCAGAGGAAGTGAGAGGTTACACTCGGCYGACACCCACGTGCTGTCCATCAGGAACCCCGAGCTCTGGAGTAAAGAGGCAGTCATCCATCAGAGCTCTGCAGTCAGCAGCGCCGGGAGGATCAGGGTGTGTTGGGAGGCGAGGGGGCTGCCTCTCCCTCACTGAAACCTGGGATGTCTTCCTCTTCCTCTTCCTCCACTGACAGCATCCAGAGCAGGACTAAGTGTTTTTGTCTGGTCACCACATGCTGCTGCAGGGAGATCAGGTAACCATGAGAGCTGTTCGGCCAACCGCTTCAAGGCACTAAGTAAAGAGGATAACCCACTCTAAAAACTAAAGGGTTATTTTGAGAACTTGATTGTTAAATCAGACTGAACTGGACCTGTGCTTCAGGATGTGAGGACGTCATGTCTCATCTTTTTACACGTTAAAGCAGAGGTCCCGTCACATCCTATACGGATCTCCTCTGGATGGCATTAATCTGACCTCCAGTTCTAATGTAAAGAACCTTGGTGTTATTTTTGATCAGGATGTCTTTTAACCCCCACATTAAAAATGTTACCAGMWCCGCCTTCTTCCACCTGRGTAATATCACTAAAATTAGAAACATTTTGTCCAAAAATGATGCAGAAAAATGGATCCACCATGTCTACACAAGATTACTGTAATTCTTTATTATCTGGACATCCAAAAAGCTCTTTAAGAAGTCTTCAGTTAATCCAAAATGCTGCTG
>NW_013952406.1:56039-60122 GCF_001266775.1 Austrofundulus limnaeus
ATTTTTATCAATAACATGTTTTTTTTTTCTTTTTGTCTCTTTTCCAGAGGAAAATACACCTGGACCAGTCCTGTGTTTGTATCTATTTCCCGTCCCCCAACCCAGTCGGTGGACAGATGGCAGCCTGTCCAGAGCCTGGTTCTGGTTCTGATGGAGTTTTTTTTTTCCTGTTAAAGAGTTTTTTCTCTCCACTGRCGCCAATGTGCTTCTCAGCAAATTTGAAAGTGTACATTAAACACTACCAAATCACTAAATTTGGCACAATTATCCAGCTGTGTGACCAACCGAACAAGAAAAACTTTTTTCCACTCATGAACATCATTAACAGWCAGACACATGCAAACATTTCCACAAGATTATTTTCAGGATGTGAGACTGTAACAAAGTGATTCAACACAATCTGATGGCTTTCTTTGATTCATTGTTTTTGTGTACAGTGCCCCAGACGTGTCAAAAGTATTCACATTCATTACTTAAGTAGAAGTATAAATACTAGGGTTTAAAAATACTTTTCTTGAAGTAGAAGTATCAACTCAAGCTTTTTTTACTCAAGTATAAAAGTACTGGTTTTAAAACTACTTAAAGTATAAAAGTAAAAGAAAGGAATGTTAAATTAAAATGTTAATGTTGAAAAGTTTTGAATTAACTGACCAGACRAGTTGTTTCAGCCACGATCATCTTGATTCTAGGCTACACCTGCTACAGTCTGTCCTGCTGGAATGTGATGTGATTTGTGTCATTCAGGTGTGATGGAGRGAGTTCAATCCAATAAGGTGTCAGAATGGTTTATATTTACACTTCTCATCCGACGGCAATCAAATTCACTAGGGATGTGACGTTCATGAACGATCCAAATCTTTCGAACGGCTCTTCACAACGAATGATAGGAGCCGAGTCGTGGGCAGGAACGAGCCATTTGTAGTTTTATGTATTTTTATTTCTCGTGTGATCTTTATTTTTCCATCCTTAAATCGCTCCTGCTTTGCTTTTTCATAGAAAACAGGCAGAGCGGTGGAGAACAGAAGCTCACGGGAAAGACGGGGGGAGATTTCTGCTTGACAAAATACATGGTTCCGCCCACGTAACGTGATGATGTCATCACGTCGCCATACACGATGACGTTTTTCCCTATGTGATGACGTAACTCATTCAAAATCGAACAGCTCTTTTGAACTGCTCTATGAAACAAACGAGATCCTAAGATCCGGATCCCATCAAAGAGTCATTTATCCCATCACTAAAATTCACTCTGTCCAGGGGGCTCCATGTATCTGGATAGATTTCTATTTTTTTTCTGAACAATGAAAAGAAATAGAAATGAAATACTTTTTGCATTTTTAAAAAGTAAGGAGTAGAAAGTACAGATAATCGAATTAAAATTTAAGAAGGAGATGTAAAAAGTAGGCTGAAAAATAATTACTCCACTAAAGTATAAATAACCAACATTTCTACTTAAGTAAAGTAACAAAGTATTTGTACTTAGTTAATTGACACCTCTGCAGCGGCCTGAGATGACGTTTATTGTGGCTTGATGCTATATGAATAAACTGAATTGAAAATGTCAGACTGTGAAAAATGACACGGCTCATGTCCGACCACTGGATCAGTGTTTGGTCAAACCAAGCCAACCTGATRAGCAGTTTTTAGCAAGTACAGCCTGCTGTAACGGTCTGAAAACCTGACACAAAGTGTGTCAGGTTAGCTCCCAGATGAGGTCATCAATCAGTGCTGGAGCACAAGGCGGCCTGACAGCTGCTAATTCAGAGTGTGGGATGAAAGGGTGCGTTGACAAAGAAAAGGACTGAACTGCAAGTAATCCTGGACAGAAAGCAGCAGAAAGAACATTTGTAATCTTTATCTTTTGTCATTATTCTTTTTTTTTTCCCACCTCCACGTGTCTCATTTTCTCCTCTCTGCCTTCTGCCTCTCACACTCTCTCCCTTTGAGGTCTTATCAACACATCTGTCTGGAGAAGTTAGTGTTCCCATTCATTTGTACACCATGTTTTCCTAAAGAGCCACCGGATCCCCAAAGACTTCCTGTGCTTCTCTGTTTCCCTTCAGGCCTCACAGAGGAGAAGCTGTCGGTAACCAAAGACCCCCGAAGAACCACAAGCTGACATTAACCTCCAGAGACCCCCTGGACACCTCGGATCAGACRAAACTCATGTTGTTACAGTATGAGAACTAATGAGGAAGGGAAACCGTGCCAAGACACGCCAGAGTGAAACTCATTGCACCAACAGGTTGATCTTTAAACAAATTCAATGAACATCTGTTCACCCGTTAAAGTTTGTCACTTTGTGGGATCTCTTAAACAGAAACCCTCTGGAACAGATGGGAGCTTAACCACTTCCAAATGGTCATCAGATAATCTGGTTTGTAATTGCAGAGTTTAAACTTTTTCACACAGCACACTGCTGAGCCGCACCACCAGACCCCGTTCGAGCCTGAGAAACCCGTGGAACCCCCCCGTCTCATAAAAACGCCCTGGTTCTTCATGACAGCTGAACGTTTGAGTGAAAGAAACCGATGTTTTTTCTGCTCTAAAGAAAAACTGAAAATTTGCATGTTAAGAAGGCGTATCATGAAAACAGGCCTGAACTGGGAAACAGGTAATAATAATTCAGCTGAGAACGTTACAGACACAGCTGCGCTCGTCGTTATTCGGTCCACTTATTTCCACTTTTTATGAAAGTCCTACTAAATTGGATTAGACATTACTGTTCCTCTAGTTTTACTTCCCTTTTCTTCACAAAAAGCACCATGTTTGATGTCGGCGATGCAGAAAAGCAGAACTACTCGTGTCTTGTTGCTGGCTTTGGAGAAGCTAAATGGAAGGTTTCTTCTGCAACAGTAAACATGATAACTTACCTTTCAGCCCCGCTGACAGCCCCTGGGATATATACAGTTGTGTTGTGTTTAATAGAAAGCCATTAGAGCTGCATTACTGCACTAAGAGCTACAAAAAGTGCAACTAAACAAGCACTTGTTAGCTTTATGGCTGGTGGTGTTGGCACGTCTGAAGTGTTCAATGGTGTCTCATGCAAAGTTTCACAGACCACAAATATTTACTTTAAACAAGGTCATTAAAGTTAGACCGAAGAAACTCAGTGTCCGTAAAGTTACTTTAAATGAAAGTTTTCACCCAAAAGGTTTGTTTTATTGTAACACTCATCATCAGGTGCTGAAATCAGAACTATTTAAGCTACAAAAACTTCAACATCTAACATATTACAACCATTAGATTTCATTTGCAGATTGCAGTATCATGTAAAATCAATTTTTGAGCTTTATATCATGTTCTAAAGTTATCTCCTCATCAAAAACACAGTGTTGCTTTGACTCATTCATGCATGTTTGAGAAATCCTGTAGTGTCCTGAGGCAGTCATTCAGGAAGACAGAAACAGACAATTTGGTCTATAACCTCCTTTTAGGAGCAGCTCCTCCTCTGGGCTYTGTCTCCTCATCACAGAGCACCCCTCCCCCTCCACTCCTGCTGTCAGCAACAACTAAACACCTGGTGAAAGTGTGTCTGCTGAGCTAATACTTCTCACTTCAGTCCTTTGCAGAAAAAATGCTTTTGTGGAAATGTATTTTCAGATGCCAAGGATGACACTGTTCTTAAAACATGGTTGGATTTCATCTCTGGACCTCTGACGAAAACAACAATTATTTATATATTTGAGCGAGCCACTTTTCTGATAATCACTTTATTTAACAGTGGACGAACAAGATCATCACCGAAAGACGATGCAGCAACACTCAGAAGGACAAACACTGTGTCCTCTGCCCAGGTAAGCTGAAAAACTCATGTTTTGTTCAGTTGTTTGGTCTGACTGTGATCTACGGTTAGTATTCATAACTTACTATATTATGATCTGTGTTCTTTAGTGGGCTTACACCACATTTTAGTAATAAATGAATTAGTTTAAGATTGATGTGTGTGAGGATGACTGGGAGAGATCTTATCAGCAGAAACGTCGTCTCTCTGCTCGCTATGGTTCTTCAGAAAACCTACTTTCTGGTTCAACAGTAAGGTGTCCTGAGTTGCTATTTTCTAAAACCAGTATTGTATAATGT
>NW_013952406.1:60236-64677 GCF_001266775.1 Austrofundulus limnaeus
ATTATTATTACTATTATTACAACAAAATACAACGCTCCTGAGACCGGTTATAAACGATGAAGATGTTGTGATGACTGAAGAAATGGGCGTGACAGAAGCAGTAGGAGGTTCTTAAAGAGACAGAGGACAATTTCAAGGTGTTTAGAAACAGCTGTGATGTGAAGTCAAATAATTTTTGATTTATACATATAAACAGCATGTTCATAACTGAAGGTGACATAGTTATTTTATTTTGGTATAGAATTGAACTACATGCCTGAGAAACACCTGTAAAACCCTCACGTTGTGTTTTCTTTGGGTTGAGGTCTAAAAAAGGTGCAGCATCAGCTTGATTTTGTGGATTTACAAGCCCGTTTTAATCAATTTTCAAATATTGAACCTGATGTTTTACCTTCAAATGATTTTGTACACTAAGCTCTAATTGAAAGATAAAAAAGTGCTGAATGTTAGCTAGAAGCTAAAAGTGGTAAATGGCAAGCTAAAGTCTAAAAGATCATTTGTATTCAATGCAAACTTCACTAACATTATGTGCTAAGAGCAACATAATGCTCCCTTAATGCACGACATCACAGGAGCGGCAATTTGTCACTGTCTGCTTTTAAATATGACTGCGTGGAGATGGGTGGCCTAATGCACTGAAACAGTCCCGCTGCCCGGTGGGGGCGTCAGGGACAGGTTTTACAACGAGGCCGAGCGCGGCTCCTCGACATGAAAAACGACGTGAGTCATTCATGAGTGCGTCTGCTGAAAGAAGTGAGTTAATGCATCAGACGGTCGGGTGTGTGTGGGGTGGGGGCAGATCAAAAACAAAAAGCTGAGCTCCTGCCTGCAGAACTGTCCAGGAGAAATGACATGTGCATTATGAATGCCCCTCAAGATATTACTCAAACACATTACACCTTCAGATAGCTACCATTTCTGTGCTTTGCTACAGCAGAAATGCAAACAGTGTATTAATGAGTTTGTATGAAAGCTCAGAGCTCTTTACTTGTGTCCATAATGAGCTCYGTGATGGCAAAGATAAGAACGTTAGTTCAGTAAACTGAACTCTGCTCGGCGTCGTCGTGCTGTTTGTGTTGCTGTCGCTCAGGATTTGGTGTCCAACAATGAGACCATGCTGCAGACCTGCTCATTATCTTTTCAACAACCTCCACCATGCACGYATGTGTCGGACGTAATACATTCTGATATTAATCTGTAGCTTTTAACACAAACAATCCATTATCATCTATTTTTCTTTTACTTTTTAATACTTGCTGGTTTATTAAGAAAGAAAAATACAGTTTGTACAGTAAATGCTGCGCTGTTTTAAAGGGATCCCCGATTAGTTGTAACATTAGACTTTATCTGATAAACATATATTTTAACTTGAAAAATACTGTAGGATGTTCAGTTTTGTACATTAAAAAAAATAATATAGTACACGGACGGAGCCATTTTATTAACACGCAAAGCATTCTGGGTAAATGATGACGTGGATAGGTCCTCGGTGCGAGGCTGCTAGCGAGCTATATCCACCCTGAAGGTTAATCTTGGACAATATCTGATGATCGACTCTTTTAAATGAAACCAGAGAGCGTTGACAGAGAGGAGAAGGTAGAAATGACTCAGCCTGGAACTGAAAATATAGATGGAGGACAACAGAGCTGCTTCATGGAAGAAGAACCTCAGCTTAGCCTGTTAGCCTTTGCGCTAGCGCCGATGCTATATTGCCTTATATGTATTAGCTTGGCGCTAGCGCGACAAACTAACAAGCTAAACTGTTGTCCTCCATCCATATTTTCAGTTCCAGGCTGAGTCATTTCTACCTTCTCCTCTCTGTCAACGCTCTCTGGTTTCATTTAAAAGAGTCGATCATCAGATATTGTCCAAGATTAACCTTCAGGGTGGATATAGCTCGCTAGCAGCCTCGCACCGAGGACCTATCCACGTCATCATTTACCCAGAACGCTTTGTGTGTAAATAAAATGGCTCCGTCTGTGTTAAAATATATTTTTAAACTTTTAGTTTAAAAATTATAAAAACTAAACATCCTACAGTATTTTTACAGTCTTTATTTTACAGTTAAAATATGTTTATCAAATAAAATCTAATGTTACAACTTATAGGGGATCCCTTTAATGAAAAGCAACAATAAATCCTTGCTGTTTCATCTTTTAAAGCAGGCCGTTTCACTGATGCTGTCATAAATCCTGCAGATCCTTTGCATGCAGAAATAATGACAAGGAGCAGAAAATCCTAAAGGTTTGCATCATTAACTCTTTAAAAATGATCAGAAACTTTACTGCAAAACAAGGTAAAATACTTCTGCATCCACACAAACCCATTAAAGTCTATTGTTTCAGTTAGGTAAATGAGAGCACTCGTCAGTGTTGGGTTTTGTTATTGTCCTCGTTAACACCAAATTAACCACAGTAAAAGATTTCTCTTCAAAAGGTAGAACATTCTGAACCTGGATGTAATTTCAAGTCAAAGAGTTTCCAAATTATAAACAAAATCTGGTGGAAATCATTGACTGCATCAGATTAATCATCTAACCACACTGCTTTTTACTGGTTTGGAGGTAGATTCCTCTTTTACTGCAAATCTGAGAACAATCTGATCTCAAACAGCTCCTAAAAGAAGTATTTACCATAAAAATCTAAAACAGTATAAAGATGCCCTCCAGCTGGTAGAAGCTGCAGATTTTAGTTTATATTTGCCTGATTTACTCTGCAAATCAAGTCATTTTTTAAAACTCCTGACACCTGTTTGATTCCTCTGCAGTATCAGTTTGCTTGCTGTTATAAACGTTGACTGATTTTTATCGTCCCACTCTGCCACTCTCTGTTATCTGGTGAAAATGTGAAGCTTAAAGTCATTTTTCAAGAAGTGGATTGTGTGAGTTTTCACGCCAGCACAAAATGCCGCTTTATGTTTGCTGGCTTGATGAAAGGTCGCACCCATGAGAAACTTGTTCAATAAGAAAAATGAGCAGAGATTTTTGTCTCTGCAGTGTTTGGGGAGCGTCAGGATGGACTGGCAGGAAGATAAAACTCCACAGCAGGTGTTTTTACTCTGATTGTGGGAGACAGGAAGGAAACCAAAACAAGTGCGAACCACAGATGCCTGGAAATACCAGAGTTTCCCTCCCAGACAGGCTGATTCTTTCTTTACCAAACTGTGATCAGTTTCAGATTCTGCCACTGCTGAAACTTTCAAACTGTCTGAACTGATTCTCCTGGAAATACAGACGTCAGATTTGTGAAACATTTAAAATTTCACTMTGAATTATCTGGAAAATTTGTGTCAATTTCCAATTATTTGGTCTATATTTGATACTAATAGGGCAACAAGACATTTATTCTATGATATTTTAACAAGATTTTTAATTTTAAAACGTTTTTGACACGAGTCCTTTCAGACTTTGGAACTTGTTTCAACTTTTTTAAAAATTTGAAAAAATATTTAGTCCAATAACAAGTTTGACTCCTTTCCTCTGAAATGAAACTAACGAGAGGTTCAAACTTTTTTTCTCCTGTTTGAAAGCCGACAACCGTGAACTTTGCAGTGTGTTTGACTCTTCCTCTCAGCACGTAGCTGCAGAGGCTGCAGGGGGAAGCTGCTCACACGGTTAGCGGTTGCTTAGTCTTAAAATGTTAGTTTTATCTACGATGAGTTAAATAATTTTCAGTGTAATTTCACCAGATAAAGTCACCAAACAGTTGTCAGCTCATCAAGGAATCTCATGATTTAGTCTCACATTTACACTTCATTTAAAGGACCAGTATTATGTGTTTCTCAGGCATTTAGTCCAGTTCTATACCATAATAAAGTCKCTATGTCACCTTCAMTTGTTATGAAAATGCTGTTTATATGTTTAAATKAAAAATTAATTTGACTTTAATTTTGCCTCCGTCTCTTTAGCGCTTTCGTCACGCCCATTTCTTCAGTCATCACAACAGCTTCATGCTGTTTACAACCTGGAGAGTTGTATTTTGTTGTAATAATAATAGTAATAATAAAAAAGCAGGAACATTATACCTTATTGGTTTTGGAAAATAGAAACTCACAGTTGAACCTTACTGTCGGACCGGAAAGTAGGTTTTCTGAAGAACCGGAGCGATMACAGAGACGATGTTTCAGCTGGTAAGATCTCTCCCAGTCATTCTCACACATGTTAAACTYATTAATTTATTAKTAAAYTGTGGTGTAAGCCAACTAAAGATCACAGATTGTAATATAAGTTATGAATGGTAATCATAGATCACACATTGATCAAATAACTGAACAAAACAACGRGAGTTGTTTTTCATCTTACCTAAGCGGAGACAACAGTGTTTGTGTCCTTCTGAGTGTTGGAATGACATCATCTTTTAGTGATAATCTTGTTATTAGTCCACTGTTAAATTCACTTTAGTTCAGAAAGATATCATCTGTAAAGTGGATCGCAAATATATAT
>NW_013952406.1:65146-79034 GCF_001266775.1 Austrofundulus limnaeus
GGAGGGAAAAAAATCTTACTTGCCATTTTTCCTAAGTTTTTTTTTCGTGTAAACCCTATGAGGAGAGAAGGTACGGAGCCCATGAGGTGACATGGGGGGATTTTTTTCTTTTGTGTTCCCACGCAACACTTTTGCGTTACCTCACAATATTTTTGCGATACCTTGCAATATTTTTGCGTTACCTCACAAAATTGTGTTGCATTCCCACGCAAAAGTTCGTTTTGTATATGAACCAAATTAAATCAGACTTTTATTTTGAAGTATCCGGTTACCAATACAGGATGTGTTGCCACAGTTCATGAAATTGACGTTGATGTTGTGTGGCTGCACTGTGTTCAAATATCAGCATGTGACACACTTCCATGTGTGGCTGTGTTATATATTCATCCTGAAGCAGAATTTAAGCAGTAGGCTAACTCGCTAATAATAAACGTGAGTTTGTTAATAAACCGGCAGGCACAACAGTGATAAACGACTTTTGCGAGGGAAGGCAAAAGGTATTGCAGGTTAACACAATACTATTGCGTGGGACCGCAAAAGTAGTCTGTGAGGAGGAGAAGCCCAGAGGAGGAGCTGCTCCTAAAAGGAGGTTCTAAGCCCAACCAGCTGTTTTTGTTCTCCTGAAGGACAGGACATTACAGGATTTCACAAACATGCATGAATGAGTCAAAGCAACACTCTGGGTATGTTTTTGATGAGGGGATAATGTTATAACATGATATAAAGCTCAAAAAAGTTGATTTTACATGACGCCCCTTTAAATTAATTTCACTTCACCATGTAAAGTAAACTCTGCAGCAGGAACATCTAGAACCATTTGAAAAAAAAAAAGTGTCTGTTTCATAGAACCCTCCATGTTGTGGCCTGTGTGTGAGGCGACGCCGAGGCTGGAGGTTATTTTCTGGGTGCGTGCACGCTCTCAGCCCTGCGCAGGGGAAAGCGCTCAGGTTCGGCACAGAGAGCTTTTTAAAAGCGCGTGAATAAAAGCTTRGACATCCCCTCTGCTCCCGTGTCCCCGCAGACGTTAGCGTCTTGTGTTTCCTCGCGCTGCCGCCGTWTCTAGCGGAGCACGTTGAGAAACAGCGAACACAATTAGGCCCGGTGTAATGAAATCACACGGCTCTGGTTAATGGAGATGCTGGTGAAAGGGGTCAGCGAGGGCTGGTGTGTGCTCAGCGAGCCGAGGAGCTGTCTGACCTCTGCTCTCTGTTTGGAAGTGGACACACAGCCTCGTCATCCTCAGTGAAACAAAAACTCACAGGTTTTTTTTTTTTCAAGCGGATCAAATCGTGCAAAAACCTTCCACGGGAATGATTCATGTCATCCATAAAAGTGTTTATTTGACAGCGATATTAATATGTTTGTGTTACATTTTGTTGATCGATTTCATAAAAAAAATTGTCTCGTTTGGTTTTCCTGATGGAACAACACGGAGTGATTATATCTGCAGCGTTCTGCCAAGAACGGCAGCTCAAACATTACTCTGGATATAACGTTCAGTMTACTGCTCTTATTAAAGTTGTTTGATTTTTCTAGTTTACAGTGTGGAGCACATGATGTAAGAAGGAAAATAAAACAAAAGTTACTTCAATTACACTTTTTTTTGTGAGTCAAACACATGATTATTTCCCAGCCAAAGATTCACTTTAAAACTAGATWAAAACAAATATTCATATTTAATTCTGGATCACATCACATGAAACTAATGACCCACAGATGTTGCAGGCTGAGGGAACATGCTGACATCACAGATGTAAAAAAAAAGAAACGCAATTCTCTTCACATTYTGGGAATATCAGGGAGGAGGATCCAGCTGCAGCGGCTACAATTACTGGARGGAGGTAAATGTTCATTACSTCAGAACTTATCCTGCAACTGGTTTCCATCTCCTCTTTTGAGCATTAACTCGTTTCAGAAAATTCAAAAACCACCTCAACTTTTTAGCAAAACTAACGAAGCCGTTTCTGTCCACCTTTTCTAATGCGATGCTTCAAAATGTGCACAAAAAACATTGATGGAAACATGGCTGCAGACCCTCAGTCCTGAGTCCAGAGCCAGACCTCACCTTCACATTCCTACATCGTGAAGGTCAAGCAGCAAATTAAATGGAAAATGATAAATGTGTTAAAACTTAAAGCCAAACATCAGGTAAAAGCTAAAAGAAGTAAAATGCTAGCTAAAAGTCAAAGCCAGAAAAACTCTAGCTAAAGGCAAAAGAAGCAAAAACAGTAAAGTCTACCTTAAAGGTAAAAGATCAGTCAGCTCTGATTCTGATTCTCAGACCCTCTCTTGGGGTTTCACAACCATGGGGTCTCGATCCCAACTTTGGGAACCACTTTAGATTTTCTCTTCATTCTTTAAGMGATTTTAGGACGATGTTGTGTTTTTGCTCTGATTTCGGTCTGTTTTAAACCATATATCCAGCTGTWGATGAAAAGATTTATCTTTCTGTAGCCCACCCCCACCCCACCCCCCAGGTTTATCAAACAGCAGAGCAGCGGTAGTGTTGGGTGGTCATTGGTCCTCTGAGGTAATAATCAGTTAACTGGCTGTGTTTTTTTTTCATCTAAACTTCCTGTGAAAATTGCTTTGGGTTTGAAAAACTGATCAAATCACTGCTTAGATCATTTCAAGCTAATTTAACTCTTCCTACCACATCCTGAAGAAAAACAACAGGTTTGTGGAGAAATCCAGCTCTGAGCAGCTAAGATGATCATTTTTTACCAACAAACTGTTGTTTTTTTCAAGTGTTCTGTGTTAAAATGAACTAAACTCAGGCGAACACTAAATCACTTTTTTCAACATTTTATAAAATCGGCTCCAGACTGAGGTTATTATTGCAGTTTTAGATCCTTCTATGTGAGAAATGATTTGTCTTTTTTTGTTTGWTTTTGTTTCCAACTTAAGCAAAAARGATTTATCAAACCTAAATTTCTGACCTGGACAAGTGAACCTGTGTGATCACAATTGTTGATCTTATGGAGCACATCTCTCTGAGTGGGTCAACTTAACTAACTTATATTAGAATTAAACAAAATAAAGAAACTACTTTAACTTCTTCCAGCAAACACATAATGTGTTTTCTAAAGCTGTGTCACCCAGCTCTTCAGTGCACTGCTGAAACTCATCTGTAGTCCATTAAGCCGCCTGTTCAGGAGCAGTACTTAAGTTTCATGGAAAGCCTTTCTGTCAGAGCGTGATTGCTATAAAACGACTGCTTCCCTTTCGGAATTAAACAAAAAAAATTTAAAAGTACACTGAGTGCATAACGGCTATCAACAACGGAGACGGCGGCACCGCTTCCAAAAAGCAAATAAAACGGATAGAGACGGGATCAAAAACAAATTACAGGTGAATTTAATCTGTTTGGCAGAGACTCTGTTCTGCAGGAATCTGTGAAGCATAAACAGGTAAGTGAGTTAAAACACGGGGAAAGGATGGATGCAGAGGTGGAGTGGAGGAGGGATGAAGAACAGAAGATGCTTCTCCTTTTTTTGTTTTTGTTAATCATGGGGTGGATAAAGCACCGTCCAGTTTAAACTGATGGGGAGGGAATTTATGGTAACACTTAAAGAATAAGATCAATAGAAGCTGTGCTTTCAGCAGGGAGGAAGAGGAGGAAGAGGAGGAGGAAGAGGAGGAGGAGGAGGAGTCGACTGGCTCAACAGTCGATATCAGCCTGACAGGATCAGTTACCTCTCAGTGACGGCAGCAGAGCAGTCAGAGAGGAGGAAAACTCTGAGGTCAATAATCCTGGTTTGTGGCAGCTTTGATCGATCTCAGACCAGAGAAGTTCCCTTCAAAAGTTTTCTTCCAGCAAAACCTGTCACGAAGCAGCGGATGGGTTCAGTCGTTTTTCCAAACTCCCTGTTTCTGTCTGCGTTCTGGGTGAAAACCTCCTCGTGACTCTATGGCATGAAAAGCTGAACTCCTTCACAAAAATCACAAACTTAACTGGTTTTGATCAGTAAAACTGCACCTGCGCCCTACTTCATTTTTCAGAATGAACACATTCCGTCGGGGTCACCATCTGAAGCTAACGTTTTTGATCGCGTGCCTGAATCAGGTGCATGAGATCAATTCTGGTTTCAGATTTGAACATTTATGTGCAGACATGTAACATGCAAACAGAGCTGGTCCATTTTGGGCCTGAAGCCCTGAATCACATGGTCAGGGTATGATGTCATGGTAAACAAGGAAGTAATTCTTAAAACAAATAACAAACTAAATAGAGACTTTTTGATTCTTTTACTGTTATCAATTACAAAGTATTAAATAAGTGTCTGAAAATCAGGTAATCACAAAACGTCTTTCATTTTCGATGTCTTTAAACCTTTAATAGCTTCTAACTGGTCTGCAGTGTTTCATTTACCCAAATCCAGACACGCTCTCTTACATACTGTATATCTGGAGCACTTTATTCCTCCACAATCAAACTAATTATCACGTCTAGAATGAGTGGGTTCGATGTTTTGGCCTGTCAAAAGCAGAAGCACATGTTTCTGAACCAGAAGTGGCACCGTCAGCACGTAATTGTTGGTTGAACTGTAATTTAACTCACATATTTGTACACTAAGACAATAAGCATTCCTTAAACGGTTTCTTTAAATTATGTTAGCGCACATTTAAAGTTAATGTTGRCCTTTTGTTGTCTTGAATGAATCACGTGTCTTGGCACACATATGATGTTATTCCAGCAGAAATAACAAAAAGCACAAGACATTACGTTACTGTATAGAAATTAATATAAATGTGATTACCAAATGATTTCTGGTCAGAGGAGCTCACAAAATCAAACAGTATACATCAGGTAAATTATTACCAAATGTTTGCACATCAACCTCCGAGGCAAGAAAAATCAAAAAAGTTAAGCAGAGCAGGGTTTTATGATATCAGAAGTCTCCGCTTCCTTCAGCTTTCAGTCACTTTATGAGAACCACAGAAATTTCTAGATGGCCGACACAGAGGAGAAACAAGACGTTTTAGCCTTTTAAACGCTAAGTTTATATAATTGCCTTATAAAAAGTAGCAGACAGGCCAACGTGCAGCCAGTGGTTACAAGAGTGTTAAAGCTCAGATTCAGACCTCAGCCTCACAGAGGACAGCTTTCCTTTCTGAATCAKAGTTTCTCATAAAACTAAGCCGAGAGGAGAGAGGCTCCCCGGTCACAGGGGCTGAGGAGACTTTGTGAGGTGAGACCTACAATAAATAACATTTCAACTCTCTGTTCTGGGTTTTATTAAAAATAAGTTTTTGTTCATGTTTGGTGTGAAAGGAATAGTTTAAGGTTGTTCATAATTGTTGTAAGCAGTGGGTGGATGTTTCTGAACACAGCAGAGTCTGATAAGAAACAGTGACGTTTCACTTTTCTCTARATTTTCTCTCCACAATAAAGGTTTCTCTTCTTTTAGTAGTTCTGAACACATTGCTCTAATTATGATCTTCATCCAAAACAAACAGTCCTGGGTTTTTTTGATCAATACTGAGAMATCAGGTTCTGATGCGAGACTTTGTCTTTGTGGGAATTTTGTCATAAACTGTGTGGGAAAATCCCAGGCATTGATAAAACAAAATATAATGCATCAGAGAACTTTAACCAACATCTACAGGGAAGAAATAAGATTTGAAAAAATTATATCAAACAGCTGTCAGACAGGACCTCCCAGTTTTTCTAAAAACATGTTTTCAATAAAAGATGTAATTAGATTTCTTCTGTGGTAAATTTCCAGCTGTTGGTACCAAAAAATCCAAACTCAAAACAAGACGGATTCAGGAGAGCTTTGTAAAATAATATCCACTTTTGTGTTAAATAAAAAAACATTTCAACAGAGTTTATTCATTATTTACTCAGTAAACAGCTGGCGTGAAGGAAATGATTCACGCAGGAGAAACTACACGGTTGTTTTGAGGTGAGAACTCATTCCACAGTCACACAAAAACCTAAAGAGGCGACTTTTTGATCAGGTTTTATATTTAACAGTGTTAATGATGGAGAAATAAAGGTTCAGTTATGTGACGGAGCATGTTGAGCTACGGGGGAGTGGAGGGGGATCAGATCAAACTCTTAACTTTGAACCCAAGGACAAAAATGAGCCCACTCAGGACGCAGAAACCCAAGAGGAGGGGAGTGAAGTGCACCGATACGGGAGTGAAAACACAGAAGTGGATCTCTGGCTCGGCACCAAGCAGATGATTTCTTATTGAGACGTATCCTGTACTTCACATCTAACAGTTCTCTGTTTTTTTCCCAGCCGAACTGTAGAAACTACGCCCAGCTGGAGACCTTAGCATGCCTGTTTTATTTTCAAACATGCTTCTTATTACACAAGKGTAGGACGGTCAGGACCCACTGTGAGAAGGCCATTAGGAGGTGTCTGTGAGCTGAGCCAGCCTCTGTGGTTTCTACTGATCAGAGTGGCCTGACTCTGAGCTGCCAACAACCAGGAGCTCCTTAATCCCCTTCCTTTACTTTARAAGGTGTCCTTTCAGCTCCGCGGCGGTGGGATGAGAGGAAAACAAGTATACAGTTTAATCGGCTACACAAACCTGATGACGTGCAACACTAAAGTGAAAATTACCTGTTTTATTGCTGCACAAGTTGTTGCACACAACGGCAACAGTGATCGCCAAGTTCATGAAGCTGACAGGAGTTGTAAGGGGCGGAGTCAAGTTCCAATTAAAAGCGCAAAAGCCCCAGGATCCCTGAAACTAAAAGTCTGCAGTTGGAGAATAACTCCATTCCAACAATAACAAACACCTGAGGGAGGCAATTTATGATGTGAATTTCACATCGGTGACAAAACAAACTGTATTTTTATTGAGTGGTTGAATAATTTCAATAAATATAAAAGTAAATCCACCTAATAATCATGTGTGAAACTTTGAAATTATTAATCCGTCCCTTTGTAATAATCTGTTCACATCAATCACAGTTTAATCATCGTACATAGATATGTAATTATGCATTTGGATTATAAAAATAGTCCAGATATCTCAATAAAGAACATTTACTCCATTTAAGAATCAGGGTTAAACATAATACATTTTACCTTCACCATCTTAAAAATAGCTTTAAAGTAGCTGAAATCTGCACAAAGTAACAGAAAAATCACACGTTTTCTGAATGATTCATTAAGAAGCTGAAATTATCATTATCTACTGTTTCCAGAATAATTTCATAGGTCATTCGTGTAATGTATGTTAGGATGAGCCCACGTGTTGTCAGGCCTCAGAGAGAACTTTTGAGGAAAACCATATTCACCACATTCAGGAAACACTGACAGTAAATGTGCAGTCAGATATGATTTTTCATTCACTCTGCGCTCTCTTCGAGCATGAATTACTATTTTATTAATGTTTATAAATTGAATTGATGAATGTAATTTCGATTATGCTTTTACTTTAACGGGTGTCACACTGACGTGAGCAAACAAAACAACTTACATATTACAACATACGTTTCACATAGTATTGCTGAGACTGTATGGCTCAATTGTGTCGATTTAGAAAACCTCTCTTTTAAACTGAATAAATGACCTTAGTATCATTAACCATTTTGTTTGTGCACTTCTTTTATTGACTAGAAAATATTCTGCCAAACTCAAAGTAGCAGTAAAGGTAAAAAGCTCTCTATATGAAGACACAACCATTTCTACTATTATCCTAAAAGTTAAATGCCAGCAGAATGCACATCAAAGTTCTTACTGTAATTACATTAGCTCTTTAATTTAAATGACATTTCATTAACAAATATGCAAACAATGACGTCACTGGGGTTTCAAAAGGTCCTTAGTAGGGTTTTTACCCATCACTTGCACTTTTATAATAACTGGTACTTTTACTTGAYTAAAAAGCTTGAGTCAATCCTTCTACTTTTAAAAAAGTATTTTTAAACCTTAGCTATACTTTTACCTGACTAATGAACGTGAATAGTTTTGACACCTCTGATCGCAGAGTCTGCAGCCTCGTTTTGTGTGTGTGTGTGTGTGTGCGTTAATAAAAATATATATTTTAAAAGTCTTGGTGTGTTTTTTATGTCTGAATATGTTTATATTCATATGTGTTTTGTGCAAAACATCTTATTTGCTAGACTAGTATACAGTTTTTATTTTATAATACTGATATTTAATTTCTTATTGAAATTGTGCTGTTTATTGGTTTTATTGGTTGTACTGTTTATTGGTTTTATTGGTTGTACTGTTTATTGGTTTCATTGGTTGTACTGTTTATTGGTATTCACAAGGTGATTTGTGCAAAATCCATAACTATCCGACAGCCATCCATCATGTATGGCCGTGGATCTGTGAACATGATGCGCCAAAGATGCAAAGAGATGTAAAGCATGAACCGTGAGGATCACACACACACACACATATTTCCCGGATACCTCGCAGATTGCATAAATAAAGAATCCAGAAAAATCCGATGGACATCTGTAAAACACGGATGCCGCGAGTATACAGATAGATGTAAAGCAGGAACTGTGAGGGATCACAAACGCACACATTTCCTAGATATCTCGCGGATCGGTATCTGGATTTTAGGATTTTTCAGGATCCATTGAGGTCCGAATGTGGGGATATGTGAAAATAGAATTCGTGAGGGATGCGATGCAGATTTCCCCGGATATTGTCCGTATCTGTGATGTATACGGACATTTCAGTGTCGGATGGTACCGTATCCTTATGGTGCGTTCACACCAAACGTGATTTCAGCATCAGGAGCATCAGGTTTACATGCAAAGTCTATGGTGGACGCGCTTCAATCAGCGTCGGGAAGGGCTGCGGCGCCTCAAGCGCGATTAGAGCAGRGCGATTTGAACGATTTGAACGATCTGAGCGTTGAGGCACAAATCGCTGAAGTTAGAAAATCTGAACTTTTGCAGCTCGACGCGTCGCGTCAACCAATCAGCGAGACTCCACTGTGTGACGTAGCGACATATTTCCCGACGGGACAGTTTACTGAATGATGTCCACTAACCTGAAACAGATGGAGAGGAGCTCTTTAGCTGAAATCGAGTGCCTGCAGTCGGTGTCCTGACAGAGATATCCACACCAATGCGTGGCAGCGYCTCATCAGACTGGACTCGGGACAAAAATAGTCCTGAAAGCGAGCTGTGAGCCTCTACTCTGAATTATCTGGTGAATTAATTATGAATTAATTATCTGATGAACGTGACATGCTCTTGCTCTCTGTAAATAAAGCAAAGCCACTTCCTSGCCCGACATTAAACAGAGCCCGACAGAGGAGGGAGGGGTGGGGTGGCTGTCGCGGGGCGGCTGTTGCCGTGCAGCGCTTCAAGAGCTGTCCTGCGTCTGACCTCAAAGTGCACAAGCTTCAAACTTCAGCGTTGGCTGCGATTTTGAAGCTGAAATAACGTTCGGTGTGAACGCAGCATTACACTTAGTCCAGTGAAGGATTTCTTCAGGAGAAATTTCGTCCGGGTCAATCAACAAACAGAAGGCGGCGTTTTGAATGACGTCGATGTTCTGCGCAGTATCTGCTAGTTAGGATAGCAATGGCAGTGGAGGAAGTGAATGAAGCCAATCTGTGTTGATAAGGCTTCCAAATTAAAATAAATTTGTCTGACAAAGCAGCAGCTCTCATTTACAGTCACCTGGTTCGGCTCGGTACTTCTCTCCTCTCAGTAGGGTTGTTCACAGCACATGCGATTTCCAGTTAGCTTCTTAGCTTAGCCTCCTTCACAGTGGAGCTGGCACACATACGACGCAGCCAACCGATCCAATCATTTTATGCTTCAGCAGAGGCCACGCCTCCAGCAAGAATCGCCTCTCTATAGCCGAGAGTCCAGACCCTCGTACGAAGCAAAGTGAAGGACGAGGGTCTGGTTTTTACCAGGCTAGCATAAAACAAGAATCATGACTGAAACTGTCCCTTTTAACAGTCATGAGTTTAAATATAAACTAAAATAAAAGCCATGGAGAAATAGATTAAACTCCAACTGAAACAAATCCTCTCGTCTTTTCTTCAAACCAGAACCAGAACCTGGACTTTCTGCTCTGTGGGCTTTACGGTCACCTGTGTTGCTTATTTAACTAATTTGTTTTTCTACGACGATAACTCAACCTACTACCAGATTTCTCACTCATCAGTGCAATTTTTTTTTCTTTTGGGGCGCCGTCGGGAAAGCAGAAATCTAAAACTATTAATTTGTTTACCTAAACCCGAGCGCACTAATTGATACTTTGACTGATTGAGTCAGAGGCCAACTCTACAAATGAAAAGATCAACTTTATATAAACAAAGTAAACAATCCATTAAACTGAGCCTTTCCTTCCTCCTTCCTCGTAGGAACAAACTCAGGTATTAGTTTTTTCTTCTTCTTCGTTTTGCTTTACGATGAGTTCAAAGACCACCTCTGGCCCACGGGCAACCCGCCTAATGACCTGAGGTGACCTTTCTAAAGGGCAGGGGCACTGGAGAGTGGGCAGAAGCAGCGGCTCTTCATCACGTCAGGGAAAATCCAGAGGAAGGAAATGACAACTTGAGAGCTGATGCTTCCCATATGGCAGTGTCACTGCTGCTTGTTTTAATCATGGAATAGCCTGGAGATGTGTATGTGAGACAAAATTTAAAATAAACCAATCACTGTGATCACTCCCAAGATAAATACAAAGACAAACAGGAGGGAAAAAGACATGCTGATGATGGTGCGATGCTTTAACCTGAAGGAGAAGATGTGGAACACTGAAAATAAATATCATCACAACAACATCTCATAGAAGCAACCATGTCAGGCTCTGAGTGATGCAGTTAACTGGTGCATTAACTCTGGTGTTCTGTAGTATTTAGGTACTCGAGTTATATTTGTTTTCAGTTTTTCTGGACCGAAGCTCCTTTAAAATGGACTGAGGAAAAAAAAAACTGTTCGGTGGCCTGACAAATCAAATAAAACCACAAATACCAGATCCTCCATAAAGAGGAGAAGAGTCATCTTCTTATCAGCAAACGGTTCAAAATCCGGCCTCTCTGATGGTATGGGGGTGCATTAATGCCTCTGGAATGAGCAGGTTCCACATTTAAAATGGCATCAACTGTGATCCAGCAGAAAATCCTACAATCTGGACCTGGGATTGTTGAAACAAGACAACTCTAAAACCTCCAACTGTTTACAATATTCAACTGTGAATAAAATATGGGTTAATGAAGTCTGCTTATATTTAAAGTCCCAACTTTTTGGGAACTCTGGTTCTAATAAAGGAGAACTTCGACATAAACGAGTTGCTTCATTGCTGCACAAAGAGGTAATGAAAATGGACAAAATTAGGATTAATAAGAAGTGGGGAGCACTGACAGAGGCGAGGCTGCCATTCACAGGCGCCACCGGACCCTCTGACCACCATCAGTAGGCAAGGCGGGTAAGGTGTCTTTTCCAAGGACACAACGACTGAGTCAACTGGACGGGGATCAAACCGGCGACCTTCCGGTTCCAGGACGACTCTCCTAACCACTCTACCACAGCTGTAAAAACTAGTAAAAATGAGCTAAACTTAAGAACAGTGAGCTAAATAATGAAATATTTCATTGTGCTCTGTACAATGATAATAAAGCTCTATCTAATTCTATTTGTGGAAATGTTTTACACTCAAAAAGTATTCTACATAATGAAAACTGTGTTGGTGAAATTTCTTTAAATACCTTTTAGAATTTCAAAATTCTCACTCCCAACCCGTCACATATTATCTAAGGTTCCATCTGCGTCTTATTTTGACGTGTCATGTAACCCCTTTGCATCAGTTGTTGACCCACCAGGCATTTCTGGGTTCCCTCAGCYTCCAGTTTTGACGCGTCAAGACACAAAATATAGGGGTCTTTGAGTTGGGGTCCATGGTTAATTTTAGGTAGTGGGGTTAGAGAAAGGATCTCGTACGCGACGTGTCAAAACCAGAAGCAGAGGAAACCTTGGAAAAGCATCAATATGTGACAAGTTGGGAGTGAGAATGGGCTGTTCTGTCTGTATACTTTCCTTGTATTAAACTCCAAACTCTCCTTATCACCTGTTTCTGGGTAAGCTGAGACATCCAGTGGGCTTTAACTGGGGGGGTTTAAGACCGCAGATGTTTAAAAACCACTAACTGGCTTAGTTTTAGAGAAAAAGCCTGGACCTGGAGAATCCTTACATAAAACTGCAGCGATATGTTTAATCCTGCAGACATTAATGAGGCCCAGCATGTGTGTTCCAGCTAATAACGAGTATTTACAAGCAGAATATGAGCAACAAATAGATTTACTGTGACTTCTGGGGGTTGTGGTTTCTTTACGTTGTGACGGTGAGTTATTCTTGACTTGAAAGCTTTCATTTTAGAGTCCAGGAAAGCCCAGTAAACTGTCCTTCCCACAGGCTCTGGGTTTAAAGACGGTGGTGGGAGAGGCCCAGCTGGACCCAGTCCAGAACGTCGGCCTCCACATGTAGCGAAAAGGAAAATAGAAAAGTCTGGAACTGTATATGTTCATAAATCCATGTTCTCACGGAGGAGCGAGTGTTTACGATGTGTCACCTTGGTGACGTCTGGGAGAGCAGAACCTGGATGAAGCTCTGTTTAGTAGATGTTGGTGAAGCATCAGATCAACATTGTTCAACATCTTTGTCTGAGCGTTTGTTGTTAAAACGAGAAGTGATTGTTAGTCTGGAGATGTTTACGACAGGGTACTCCGCTGTAAACCATGTGTGTTTACCTAATCTGGACAAAAGTAGCAATAATTTCACTGATTGTGCAAAATTACTCAACTGTCTGCTGAAAACACAGAAACTTTATGTTCAGGAATTCAAGCAAAGAAGAAGAAACAAAAGCTACAGATCTGTTCCTCATTAATCTTCTGTCTTTTGCTTTTGTCTTGTCTTCTTAAAATATGAACAAAAATAAAGTTGAATAAAACATGATCGGTTTGGGATTTTGAAAACACGGAGAAATCGTCCCCAGAGCTCAGCGTGGTCATGATTCTCAGCTTGGGAAACATCCAGTGATAAGAAACACGAGTTTTTACATCACGCACTTTTATCTTTATTCCTCCTTTACTTCTCCTACGAGCCCAGGATAATTTAATAGTAGTTTATTATGCTTTTAAACCCTCAGCCGTTTTGTACTCTCATTTAAAGAAGTTCGATCAATAAACCACTTAAAGCAGTTGAAAACATAGTGGCCATGATGGAGCATTAAGTAGAATAATATACACCCTGCGTACCTCGGATGCACTTTCTGAAAGCAGCTGACAACTTTGCAAGAACTTTCTTTCTAATGTGAAATAACCTGAGCAGCTGCTGTTTCATGGATGAAATAAAATCATCTGTTTTCTTATTTAGGCCATCTGTAAAGTTCTCCTTTCCTGTCCTGCAACGTCCTGCCAAAATCATCTTCAGGAGCCTGACGGAGCAAAACTTCATCTGAAAACTGGATTTACAGCAGAGAACTTTTACAGACCGTCACACAGCAGAGCGGTCGGTGGGTTCACGACGGCGGTCCTCTAAACTGTCACATGTTCGTCCCATGTGATCAAAACAAAGTGATCCCAAAGGAATCTTACAGCTGATGAACAAAAGCTGTTTCTCTGCTCTCTCTGGGCCGCTCCGTTCTGCAGGGGTCACCACAAACACACACTAAAGATCAGGCAGTTGTTTACGACAAACGTCTTTTTCTGATGCAACCTGGGGTCGACTGCACTTAAGTCAAATTTACATGTCTGATGTGAGCGAGGCCAGGTGTGTGTGTGTGTGTGTGTGTGTGTGCGCACACTGCAAAAACTGTCCACCAAACCAAGTTTTAAAATCTTATTTCAGCCAAAAAGTCTTTTTGATCTTGTTTTGAGACTGATTTACTAAACAAGAACTGATTGTGTAAGAATAATAATCTTGTTTTCAGAATGTGTAAGA
>NW_013952406.1:81150-82620 GCF_001266775.1 Austrofundulus limnaeus
GTTCAAGGGGTATGAATACTTTTGCAAACCACTGTATGTCTCTCAGCTGGCCTGGGAACACCTTGGAGTTCCCCCGGAGGAGCTGGAAGAAGTGGCTGGGGAGAGGGAGGTCTGGGCCTCCCTTCTGAAGCTGCTGCCCCCGCGACCCGACCCCGGATAGGTGGAAGAAAATGGATGGATGGATGGATGTATTTCTGCACAAATGCTGTCAAAATGTATCTTCTGTTTGGGAAGCAGATAGCAACATGTAGCGTGCAGCATATATACACACGATACGTGTGGATTTTATTTTGAAATCAGAAGTTTTAAAAAAGACGACGGCGATGCATTTAATGTGTGTTTGGTGTTCGTCTTCCACAAATTTAATTATTTAGCTTCAGATAACCTGTTACCATATGTCTGCCTCTTCCTTTGTGCAACTGAATCAAGGATTAATTAATCCAGTGTTAAACAAAAGTCCCGGCTCAAAGGGCTCGACACATGGGAGGAAAATGTGCGAAGAGGCGACAATCGCTCGCCCTCCTCCAGCCAAGCCATCGGTGAGAATCGTGCATGTGAAATTTTGCGCTCGCACACGTAGATGTGCGCACACAAGCTTGCAACGTGACATATAAAAGTTGAAAAATGTTCAACTTTTGTCGCTGTCGCTACAACCAATCAGCGAGGGTTTCATTGACTGACCAATGAGCAGAGAGGATCCAACACACTGCAGTTAGCTAACACTTTCAATGATATTTTAGCTCTGTCAAACTTTCCAGTTTGATATGACCCTTCACCAAGTGACACCAAGTGTGCAGAAAGGCCTCAGAGCCTTATCAGGAAATCAAAACAGCTCAGTTCCTTTATGGGAATTTGTTGGCACCAGGGTGAAGTTATCAAGTTTTTCCTCATGAAATCGCATCTTGGTGTGTGCTTGTTTTTCAACATCATTAGCATCGCAAGATTTGTTTAGTTTACACGTCCGTAATGCACACACCTCTTTCTTTGCGAACCACCAATAACCTTTACAAGAGGCAGTAGAAGAACCGATCAAATTTCGTGAAGACAAGCGATCCGAGAGCGCGATTCGCGATGCTGCCGTCGCTATCGTGTCCCTTGTGTCGGGTTTCACCCTGGRTGCGATGACAGCCATTAATTGCTATCTTTTGTCGCTCCACATGTGTCAAGCCCTTTATTCTTTATCTAAGTTTTGTTCAAATCCACAGCCTCAGGATTAAAAGCCTTGTTACCCCTGAACATTCTAAAGCAGTGTTTCCCAAAGTTGGGGTTGGGACCCCAAAGTGGGGTCCCGAAACATCAAGGTGGGGTCCTGACAAGATTTTCTGAATTAATTACATTTTTGCCTTAGTTGTTACAAAGGAGTGAGGTTAGTGTATTTAAAATGGATAAATGTAGTATAAAAAATTGTTACTGTTTATGTTTGTCATCCAAAAATAGCTGGGGGCACAGGTCTCTGCTACTATATATTGT
>NW_013952406.1:83050-85035 GCF_001266775.1 Austrofundulus limnaeus
ATTAAAGTTTGTGTACTCAGACCAGCAATATTTGGGGTCACAAGTTTTTGCCATGGATATTTTGTGGGTCAGAAGACAAAAAGTTTGGGAACCACTGTTCTAAAGCACCTTTTTCTCCCAAAAATTGTAGAATTTGTGAGTTTTAACCCTTCTTAATAAAATCTGGCTTTTTGAGAGTTGAAAATCATTGCGTTCTGTTTTTATTTACATTTTACACAACATCTCAACACCGGTGGAACCGGAGTGGTATTTACGGACTTATTTGAACATGATTGAAGAGGCTCTGGTGGGAAAACCGAACAAAACACCGAGTCAAAATGACTTTGTTCTGCATCCTTGAGAATAATCAGAAACAGAGCGTAGATGTGTAGAACTACTGTTTGTTGGACAGTTCATCACACACACCTGTCAGTCTTTAACAATATCCCCCGGGGCTTTTTTCTCTCTACAGTTTTACCACCCAGACAGCAGCTTTCAGACAGTGGGGGAGTGGGGGCCGGGGACATCAGAAGACATTAATCTTATCCACCGATGGAGACGTTAAACCGGAGCGTACCGCGCGCCCTGAGGAGTTCAGGTATTTGGACATAAAGCAGCTCGTCTACAGTGAGCGTGGAGAAGCGTTCGTGTTGCTGTTTCCGAACGCCTCGGCTGAAACTCGCTGCTCTCACAGCGTGATCGGACGTGACGACACGCCAGGCAAATTGAGATTGAACGGGCTGCGGATCGATGGCAGTAAGTGACCGACCGGGCGGCGCTTTGTTCGCCTCTCGTTTTGACCACAGCGTCTTGATTCACCAGCGGGTGTCTACGCTGGCTTATTAGTGGATGATGGGGAGGGGGGTGGGGTATAACCATTACAGGAACCACCTGCTTTCTATCCAGTGCATTACCCTGTCTCTCACCAATCATACACACTCTATACCAACCTCAATAGCATCCACTTAAAAGCTCTCTATAAGAAATCCACCTTTATAAGATTAAAGTGTGTGAGGAGCAGAGGAGGAGATGGGCTGAAGAGGATGTGGTGTTCACGGGTAAGGAGGGGGTGAAGTAACAGAGTCTGACCATCTCTTTGAACAGAGYCACATCATAATGGCCTTCAGCAGTTCCTTCTCCTCTGAGGACACGAGGAATGGTAGAGAAAACAAGAGACAGAGGAGCGATTCAGCTGCTGAAAATGGACGCTTTATGTTGATGTCCTTGAAGACGTGTGATGTCCATCCAGGATTTCACACAAAAGAATCCACCCGAAGGCTTCGCAGCTATTAGAGGAATGTGAGATTAAKTCTGCGTGACGACTGGATTAGTTAAAAATATTTGAATAAAAATGAAACGTTTGCACTTAGAGAAACACCACCAAACAAAACATTCCAGACTTTTAATGCTGAAAAGGTGACAGTTTTTAGTCTCTGATGCAAGTTTACAAAACCTTATTTACAAACTGCGATCGTGGCAGAGTGCTGCATTATTCATGTTCGTCATGAAACGGAGAAAATTGACAGCGACAGCTCGATCAGAGTGCGGGAAAAGCAGACGCAGAACTGTAACATCATACGGTGAATGTGCAGCTTGGAAAAACAAAACCATCAGTCGGGTGACGTGGAGTGAAAAGTAAGATTGAATCAACACGTCGCCCTCGTTAATCTGCATAAAGCCCAACTAAAGAGCAAAAAAAAAAAAATCACTTTTACACCCATCAATGCCACCCTTGTCTTATTATTCTTCCTGCACTCATAAAAACGTGTGGTTTTAACTAAAAATCACTGCCCAGCCTCAGTTTGGGCAGTGATTTACTCTACAACTGTTGAATAGTTGAATCTCTTCCATAAAAGACTTTTTTCCAGCCTTTTGGTCCAATCAGCTCCAGCACATCCAGCAACAGTCAGCAGGCCTCAGAGCCTTGTCAGGAAACCAAAACAGCTCAGTCGGTTCCAGGCTGAGTCTGAGGCTACGTTCACACTGCAGGTCTTAATGCTCAGTTC
>NW_013952406.1:85720-87203 GCF_001266775.1 Austrofundulus limnaeus
AAAAAAATCGGATTTGGGTCGGATTTGCCTGCAGTGTGAACGTAGCCTAAGACAGAGAAACTTCTAAATTCTACTGAAATATTAATGAATCAGCCTTATAACGTACGTCTCTTCCTGGTTACACCACTGGAGGTTTTGTCTTTTATGTCGGATGTTAGAACGTAACCAACAGACAGAAAGAACATGAAAAACATCAACTCTCATTCTGTTTTAAACCTTGTAGCTGCAGAGGTCAGAATGTGTAAAAATACAAAACGGTTACAGGATTTCCTTCACAGCCACTCTTGTCTAAAGCACKTCTAAGTGATACTGAGTAAAAGTACAAGTACCTTATCATGAAATTACTTTGATAAATTTAAAGTGAGGGAAATCAAACTTTTTCCTTGAGAAGGTCAAAATGAAAACGAATCCGAGGGCTGCGGGCCAAATGCAATAATWTAATACATGAAARYCTAATATTTTTTAAGTAAAGCCCTTTTATATTTTCATGTTTAAGCAAGCAGGCAGTGTGGTGGTCCATGAGTTTTATTTGTTTTTAGTTTTTTTCAGACTGTGCCCATAAAGAAAGTTTGACGTATCCTCAYGCACCAAAGGCTATTTATTTATTTCATTTATTCGTTTATCTAAAAAAACAACAAATTCTATATACAATAAAAAAATTAATCACAAATTAAATGTAAGGTAGCAGAAGAGGAAAAAATCTTATATCTGCCCTCATAGGACAGTTCATGAAATGATAAAATATGAATATTTGTGCAAATCTACACGTGTGCTTAAATCTAACTTGTTTTTCATGTTTACTCTTAATATAATTCAAAGATAAAGTTAGCACCATGAGTGAAYATGATCTGCACTACAGTCATGGGATGACTAAATGAGAATATTGTTTCTACATAAGAGATTACAACCTGGTAACTATGGCAGCTGGCCAAATCTAATGGCTTGGTGGGCCAATTTTGGCCCGCAGGCCCCACTTTGGGCACCTCTGAATTAAAGTCTCCTCTAAGAATATTACTTGAGTAAAAGTCTTAAAGTATTCCATTTTTTAAGTATCAAAAGCAAATTTCTGAAATTAAACGTGTTTAAGTATTAAAAGTAAAGGTTTTGGGTAAAAATGAGCAGTTAGATTTTCCAAAATGACATTTATTGGGAGGTGACCTCTTCAAAAAAACTTTTTTCTAAAAGCGGTGCAGCTGTGATGGGTTGTGTACAAACTAATAGTGTCCGAATAGTAAATACTCATATTTATCATGCAACCACAATTAAATTCACTCTATCCTGGAGGCACAARTTATCAGGATATTTTTAACGACTAAAAATGATTTTCAACTTTTTAACTTTTTAAAAAAAATCTAACAGTGTTGTATAAAGTACCACAAAGGGATACTTGAGTAAAATACAAGTATCTTACCAAAAGATTACTTTGGTAAAAGTTAAAGTCTCCTTTAGGAATATTACTTGAGTAAAAGTCTTAAAGTATCTG
>NW_013952406.1:87788-96050 GCF_001266775.1 Austrofundulus limnaeus
AAAAGTAACAACTTTATCCTTCCTGTCTTTTTTAAAAATTTAAGGAGTAGAAGTAAAAAGTAGGCTGAAAAATAATTACTCAAGTAAAGTACAGATACCCAAAAATTCTACTTAAGTACAGTAAAGAAGTATTTGTACTTAGTTACTTTACAACTCTGGAATCTAAGAAGTAGAAAGTACAGATAATTGTGTAAAAATGTAAGAAGTAGAAGTAAAAATAGGCTGAAAAATAATTACTCAAGTACAGATAACGAATATTTCTACTTAAGTACAGTAACAAAGTATTTGTACTTAGTTATTTTTCAACTCTGTTCACATCTAAAAATAAAGATGATCTAAGCACATAAATACACTCGGGCATGAGTAATATCAAGAAGAACTGCAATAAAAGTGAGTCTCAGGTAAAATCATGTTTTTATGGCCCACATCTGATGTTCCGGAGCAACAACAGTCTGCAGTCAGCTGATGGAAGAGTTTTTAAGTGCGTCCCCTCACCCTGAACCACCGGACCACGTGCTGCCGGAGCTGAAAGTCCACAAATAAAGCAACATTTTCCCATCTGCCCCGGCTGGCTGTGACGGACAGCGCCAAGGTGCAGAGAAGTGGCAGCGCCACGCTGTGATGAATGGATCCTGCGGTGCGTCGTGACTCACTCTGCCTCAGGCGGGCACTGTGCCCACTTCTCTCTCTCCCTCTCTCCCTCTCTCTCTCACCCTCTCTCTCTCTCTCTCCTGCAGCAGATGAGTCAGAGGCTGATACAGTATGAGATGGAAACAAGGAGCAAGAAGAGGCGATTAATTGAATTGAAAAAAAAAAAAAGAGGGCTGCCATTAGCCCTCCGCTCCAGCCCTGAACCCCTGCAGCACACTGTGATAGCGCCGCTAATTTAATTTAGGATTTTTAATCTAAAAGAGAGCTACGCTTTAATATATTTCTGTTCTTGGCAGCTGGTATTTCCAGCTTTCCCAGGAGTTGCTTTAACTTCTTTCTGGGCAGGTGTCAGACGTGACGGCCTGATTTTATGGTGGGCACRGGCTTCTCCTGTGCACCCCGAAAAATGAGCCCAGTGAGTGTCAGGAACGAACATAAAGCATGTCAGATATGACATAATGAAGGGTTTAGTGAGTGTAATGCCTAACAGCTGACAGCTATTTAAACCAGACCCTCATCTTATTCATTTACAGTACTCCACATGTGGCCCGTGTCCACTCGGCTCAAACACATCAAAGAGAGGTTCGCTTTGTTTTACGGCCCCCATCTTTGCTGTATCTTTCATTGTTAAGCAGGTGTTAGATTATGGYCTGAGGAATTTCTCATTTTGTAGGTGTTGACTGAATGACAGCGCCGTCCTCTCAGCYGCTCATCTGATTCTAATAATATACGTTTCAGCGGCGGCAGCTGGATCCACCGCTGATTAGATTTACATCTAGCAATCATCAGAACCATTAGGTGTAAATGGAAATTTATAAATAAAGCCACTAAAAGACGAAAGACTTTAATAAAGCCAAACCATAAACACAACTCAAACACTCAGAGTTCAGTGAGACGGCAACAAAATATCCACATTTTTCTACAACTTAGAGGCAATATTTTCATCAGCTCTCAAAAAGCCAACATTCAAACCCAGAAATATCCCTTTAATTCTAAATTATTAGTTTTGCAAACGTTTTTATTTATTTTACAAATAATAARATCGTTGTTGAGATGGTACATGAAGAAAAAGAGAAATGAAGGACAAGAGCAGAGGAGTTTGAGTTGAATGGGGACCTTCACTCTTGATGCATTAAACATTACGTGACGCTCGCTAAAAAAAGATCAGACACTCCGTCTGTCTTCTACAGAGTCAGTGTTAAAACCGTGACAGAAAAAGAAGTTCCTATAGAGCAAACTGACACACGTCTGGCATCAGGAATCACAGAAAAGTTCAGTTGAAATGTTGTCTGGAGGGTCGAGGTCTTCGACAGACTTGAGCGAGCAGAATTGTTAAAGGGGCAATATTAGGTGCTTTCCAAGCCTATATTTCAATTTTATACTAAAATAAAGTAACTARGTCACATTTTCAGCTTAGGAAAGAGCTATATATTTGTAAAAATCCCCAAAACAATTTACTTCTCATCTTGACAGTTTGTAAACGCCTTGAAATAGGTCTCTGTCTCTTTAAGAAAATCCAACCACTTCGATCACGCCCATTTAAGAAGCCTGCTGGAGTCGTGGGGCGGGTGCACACCCGCCCCACGACTCCAGCCTAAAGACACAACCCAGAGGCGTTTCTGGTCCCAAAAGGCGTTTCTGGTACCCAGAGGCGTTTCTGGTCCCCACCTGTCGTTTTGCTCCTCAACATGACTTCCTAAAAACGCTGCAGGATTTCTCAAACATGCATGAATGAGTCAAAGCAAGGCTTTGGGCATGTTTTTTKTGAGAGTATAAATTTATAACATGATACAAAACTCAAAAAAGTTGATTTTACATGATATTGCCCYTTTAAAAATGTTTTTACTGATGTCTCATAGCTTAGCTTTCTGAATCTATTGTATATTTTTTTATCACTCTAGTCATCACTTCTGCATCSTTTAAAGAAACTTAATAGTGATGTTTAGAATTTGTGTAAATATATTACTGTATGTTTGACTGACTGCAGAAGATCGCTGTATGAGGCTAGCATCGATGCTAGTAAAGCTAGCAGTAGGCTACAGTAAAAACAATATRGTACCAGTTTATCAACACAAAGTGCAGGGATAGGATCCGTGGGGCCCGGTGTTGGTCTTTAACCTCCAATAAAATGTTTGGAGCAGACGCGGTTTTCCTGAATTTCTTTAAGTTTAAACACGTCTGTGTCGAGCAGACATGGTCACGAGACTAAGATTCTAAAATTAACCTGAGTGAAAGTCCCTGTTATTCTCTACTTACAGCTAAAGTGGAACGAATCTGTTAAAATATACAGTAGCTGTTCTATTATCTGCTCACATCATTCATCATCAACCACTGAGTCAAACCACATAATGACCGCTCTCCATTATTAACTCAGTCATAACCTTTGTTCTTTAAATAAAAACGCTCGTTTATAATCTTCCAGTCGACCTAAAAAGGTTCCACTTCTCCTCCCTTACAGCTCGTAGCTCAGGTGTAGGAGAGGAGGAAGGTCTCGCTGACGTTGACAGCCAGACATGGAGAACATTCTGGCTGTAAAGAAAAAAAAAAAAAACAGGCCAGTTTCAGTGAAGTTGCAGTAATGAGCAATCCATTACTGTTGGTCAGCTCATTAAAGCCGAGCGGACCCGAGCTTTCATCTGAATGTTTGTTTGGAGAGCAGTCGGCATGGTGGGGGGGGGGTCTGCTGTCCACTGGGCGGTAAGTGTTCCCGCTCACATGAGCGCGAGCCGATGGAGGGAAATGACTCCATGACCGATAAAGAGAAAAACGACAAAGTGTGAAGGCTGCYGAGAGCGTGTGTGTGTTTATTTTCCAAACTGATCCGTCACGTTTTCAACTGAAACCTGGTCACCGGCACCGCGCGCACACACAAAAACAAACCCGTGGAAAAGACGTGAAAACCTTTCCAGTTTCTGCGGGGGCCTCGGCAGCCTGCGCTGACCCATGTCGAAGCGAACCAGGTCCGGTTCGAGACGCTTCCTCCCTGCACAGCGGCGGCAGGTCCACACGCACTAAATCACCGGCCTCCGTCTTGACAGCGTGCGACGGTGCTGAAAACGTCTTTCCCAGCATGTGATTGTGATGGATCAGCCGAAGCGTAAATCAGAAAAGGCAAAACAAAAGAAAATAAATTGGTGGCAGAAGAAAAACGTGCGGCTAAAATCGGGGTTTGGGCTTTGATGGCGGAACTCAAATCTGCCACGAGACGAGAGAAATGACAGACTTGCTCTGAATTACCTGCAAAAACTGAAAGCAATCWCTAAAATGACCTCCTCCCCCAACTCTTTATGTAGCTGCTAACTCCAAATGCCCACAATAATAATAAAAATGATATAAATCCAGGGCAAGGGTCATGATTACATCAATTTAGTCAATCCATTAGCTGCGCAGCACTTCCTCATAAATACAGCAAAGTGTGGAAATTTGTCGACTGTCAGGAGAACATTATTAAAAATTACACAGCTTGTCCGACACCAATCTTACACAGTTTGTTTCATTTGAGTTCAGAAGGTAAAAGTTAAAAAAGATGATATATATGTGTAATGTTTGCAAACACTCTACTAAAATAAGGTTCAAACGRTGGAGCGAGCGGCTGCAGCAGAGAAGCTGATTGGCTCAAAGCGGCGCGTAGAATCGAATCGGGCTGTTTCTTTAGGGGTCACTTCATTCCCTCCCCACTTCAGACCGAGCGTGAAACACATGGAACCGATAAAACCCTGAGAGTCGAGCACAGAAAACATGAACATACCTTGAGACTCGCTGAAAAAAAAAAAAAACAACACCTTAAAGCTCACATGGGAAGGGGAGAATGTTAATTAGAGGATTCTCCGTTTGTCCCGGGGGAAATAAAATAAAGGAGTCTGTGTGAGGTCAGTGACAGCGTGAACCTGCAGGAGGTCAAACAATAACGTAATTCCTTTTACACAAAGTCACCTACGAAATAAAACTCTCAACCGTCAGACTCGAAAGAAAAAAAAATCTGCCAGTGTTTTAGATTAAAATCATCTCAGGTTGAGAGTTAAAGCTAGAGAGTGCTGACTCAGAGATTTATGATGTTTTGCTAACAAACAAGGTTGACATCAAAAATTAAAGTGAATTTATTTAAAAAGCACATAAAACAGCAGAAGTTGAGCAAAGTGCTTCATAACTCAAATAAACAGAAGAAACACAAAAATGTTCAAAATAAGTCAAATTTTAAATACAACATWAAAACATCAGCTCAAAAAGAAACTCAAACTGACAGAAGACAAACTTGAGTCAAACAGATTTAAAAATCTCAACAGTCTTAGTGTCTGAGGTGGGTAGAGTACCCAAACGTTGTACTCGAGTAAAAATATACTGAAGTAGTACCCTTACTTAAATAAAAGTAAAAAGTAGCCATCCAAGAAATGACAAGAGTAAAAAAATATTTGGTAAAAAGGCTACTCAATGACATCAAACAATTAATATTTTAAAATGACATCATTATTGCACCAAAATATAAAGCAAGGTGGTATTTTAAGGATTAAAATGAAATAAATCCTATAAATAACATAACAAAATAACAAATTCAAGCAAAATTAATATTTTTCCAAGTCAGTTTCTATCAAAATTAATTTCATGAAACTAATGGTGTGTTCCAGTACAACTGAAAAGGGAATTTTATTGACTCTATTCGCAAATTTAAACCGGAGCGCCCCCTCCAGTGGTAAATCCCATTCGTATAGTGGAAGTGGGTGCGACTATCCCCAGTTTTGATTTCAAGATGGCGGCCARTCACWGCTTTAGAAAGTTAACTCCGAAACTTTTACTGTTAATTATTGTTCTTAATGTTTTTGTGTATGTTTAATCACTCYTACAAGTAGTGTGTTTTCTGTGTATTAAATCAATGTTTATTTGCACGATGTATGTATAGAGCTGGCTTTTTGTCATTGTTTACATACATGTCAACCCCTTTCAACGTTTACCTGTATAAAGAGCCTTAAAAATCCGTAGGTTTTGCTAAAATTCCGTACAACTAGCACCGCGGGAGGGTCGGTCGGCTGCGGAGATGACAGCGCCTGCTGCGAYGCAGGAGGAAAGAAGAGCAGAAAGAGTCCAGAACTTATTTCTAGAGGCAGAACAGGTTGGAAGATGGTTATTTGATGTTATTTGTTGTTTATTAAATCATCCTACAGGCTCAGGTGACATGTTAGATACATTTAAAAAAATCTGAAAGACTTGAAAAAATCTGTAAGATTGCTCTACAAGTCCGTATACCTGCAAAATGACGTAAAATCCTAATAACTTACAGACAAGCTGTACAAGTTGACATGTGTGTGTGTTTATACCGTAGCAGTGTTGTAGCTGGGTTAGCAGAAGAAATACAAGCGCCTGTCGGCTAACTGGAATGCAGTTTCATACGGTTTGTTGGGAAATTCTATCATTACCACATCCCAGTTTGGTGATATGATGTAAATGTAATGCAGTGTAACAAAAAAATGCATGTGTGAAAACAAGCTTGCTCTTCATTCAGTGAAYTTACTTAATACTTCTAAAAAATACATTTTTCCCAAAAAGTTACTCAAGTAAATGTAACTAGTTACTACCCAACACTGCTCAGTGGTAAATAAGAAAAAAATACTACAAWGTTTTTACTAATTATACAGACAAATTAACTCACAGACTCAAATTTCATCAATTAAATTGATAAAAAAAATAAAGCCTAAATAAATCGAAAAAATCTGAAGCATTTTATGGGACTTTGCTGCTCGACTTGTAAAAATCAGTTGAAGTCAGCATAAACAGAAAGTCTGCAGAGGATTTTCTTTTTGTCTCAGCCATGCAGCCGTGGCAGAACATATAAATACAAAAGCCTTCCCTGGCACCATGTATCAAACAGTTCAACCAAAGTGTTTGTAAAGTCTAATTACACCCATGTAGTTTATCATCCCCTGAATAAACAGTCCTTGCTTTCGTCAGCGTTTCGACGCTGTTAAGGAACTAAAAAGACATGAAGGTTATTTAACCGGAGGGTGTTGGTACCACCCATGGGACGAGACGGAGGGATTCATCAAACCTGAACTCTAACGTGTGACGATGCCGCTGCTTCTTCCACACGCTCACATGTGAAGGTGTGGATGAGAGCGGAGGCATGAAATCTAACCCATGACTGATGCAAACCTCCTCCCTGCGAGGCGGGAGCGCCGATGGCTGACAGCTGCTGGTTACCACAGGTATCGGCTCTCACAATCGGAGCTCAGGTCAGAAGCAGGAGGTGGTGACAGGATGTTGTCTCGATGCTGCGTGGTTTTARTATACAACCAACGCTAATGCACTTAACCTCAGCTCTGACAGCTTTAAACAAACAGTGGATGAGTTATCGGGGAGAGCACCAGAAAGGCTAAAACAACAGGTTTGTGTAACTTCCACAGGAGAAGTGTGTATTTTATGTTGACGGGGTTAGTTGGCCTGTGTCAGGGGTCTGCAACCTTTAGAGCCATTTGTGTTCATTTTCCTACACAACAAAAACAGTCCGGAGCTGCAGAACGGGCTTGAATTTAATAAATATTATGGAACTTTTACATTTTGTAATTAAAAAGCACAAGGCCGCTGAGGATTTCTTGTCTCAGCTACAGAAATTCAGCGTTGTTTGAACAGAAAGAAACGAAAGCTGAGGATGTCGTTGAGGCCGATAAGGTGGCGCGCACTTTAATCTCGCGCTCAGCTGCTCTTTGCCTGCTACAGAAGCAGATCTCAATCGATGGCAGCACCCTGGATTAAATTACAAATCGAGTTTAGCAGGGCTGCCTTTCCCTCCTCTCTTTCTGCGGCGTGTCCCCCATAGAGGCTCCGCTGCAGTGCCCTCTTCCTGGATAAGTTAATAACACGAGTCCAGCTCCACACACAAGCCCACGCCAAGTCATTTGGGCTGGGATTGCTCCAGTGCACCCAATCAATCTTGAAGTGGGAAGGGGGTCATCCCCCGAGCAGACCCACCTCTGCACCCCCACGGCCTCTCGCAGCAGTCAATKCCAGGCATTATTCTGATAATAATTGCATTAGATTTTCAAAGAGCGCAGCAAAAAAATAAAAACCACCCCCACACACCCACTTACCGGCAAGAGCTTTATTACGCTACTGTTGATTCACGTATTTGTCTAAATTGCCTTATTGACCATGCTCATTGACTTTTTATTAATGCATCCAGTCTTTTGCACTTATGGTCAAAAGGTATCGACTCTCCCAAATCAAAATGTCTGGTGATTATGAAAATGAGAAATAAAGAACCCGAGGGGGCTCCAACAAACATGGAATTCAATAACCTGCAGGAGATGCAGCGCAATCTGCTCTGGGATCAGGAATAAACAAACCATACATCAGCATCCCTGTGAACAGCCAGGAGCTGTGGCCTGCATCGAAGCTGATGTGTGCAAAAACAAATCTTTGTTTTCAAGTATTGTTTAGATTTTGAGGAATAAGTTGACTTGGTAAAATAATGCATTGGAGGTATAATTATAGTTGTATAGGTCTTCTGGACGGGTTCTTCTCTAATGAAACGTTTCGTCTCTTCTCCAAGAGACTTCTTCAGTTTGAGAGTTTCAGGCAAAATTCAGGCTTTTAAGCCCAGCCTCCGTGTGACTGATACATCAC
>NW_013952406.1:96904-99529 GCF_001266775.1 Austrofundulus limnaeus
AAAATAAACGTCTCGGAGGCTTAGAAAATAAACGTCTCGGAGGCTTAGAAAATAAACGTCTCGGAGGCTGGGCTTAAAAGCCTGAATTTTGCCTGAAACTCTCAAACTGAAGAAGTCTCTTGGAGAAGAGACGAAACATTTCATTAGAGAAGAACCCGTCCAGAAGACCTACACAATTTTTTTCTTTTTGATTTTTTACCTGGATTACTGAGATGCATCAGGATATAATTACAGTGTTTTATCGCCCTTTATCAATGAAAACTCATTCTTTGCAAGTTTCAGATTCATAATGAGTTTGGCTGAAGAGAATCTGTAAACAGTTATGTATAGATGAGGTCCAAGGCTACTGCATGGTGACTCTGTGGCTTACAGTTGGCGACACACTGCAGCTGTTTGTAGGCTCCACCGCAGGAGTCTAATGAGGGGGATTCAGTCGGGGTAATTACGCAAAGCTTCCCCAGCGCCGGAGTTAAAGGTAGAGCGGGAGCCAGCACCAATGGAAGTGGAGGTCAGGCACGAGTCGGTGGCGTTTATCAGAAAAATAAAAAAAAGTCTGAGAAAAGTCGGCCGAKGCAGCCAGTTTAGCAACATTTTTCTCACAACGTTTTAAAAACCACAGACGTCTCACAGGTTGCCTGATTCAACCCTTTTCTGCTAACGCCCACACTGCCTCCACACAGGCTGGGAAAATCACAGGACGGGACAGGGGTCTCGAGTCTCTCAGGGGGCTGAAACCACATCAGCCCACCACAGAGAGGTGGGGAGCATCACCAAACAAAAAGTGATGAGAAGGGATTCTGATGGCCTGAGAAAGACMAAGCTAAATCTGGACTGTGGCTTTGATTTGTGTCAGAAAGAGTTGTTTCACTCAGTTTAACATATGTATGTATGTATTTATGTATGAATTTATGTGTGTGCATGTATGTATGCACATGTGTGTGTGTATGTATGCATACATGCATGTGCGTGTGTGTATGTATGCATATATTCGTGTGCGTGGACGGGTTTTTCCTCCAACGTGGGGAATTTTTTTTACCAAAAAAACCTGCCTCGTGGGGACTGAAGTGAATTGTGGGGACCATTGCCAGGTCCCCATGAGTCCAAATGCAAATTACGGGTGTGGGGTTAGGTTTGGGACCAAGACTTAGGTAAGTTTTAGGGTCAAGTAGGTACCTGTGAGGTTAATTTTAAAGTCTAAAAAAATGAATGGAAGTCAATGAAAGGTCCCCACGGGGTTCAAGAACAAACGTGTGTGAATGTGCGTGCATGTATCCATGAGTTCGGCTTTGGTGGCAAATGGGGGCAATTTTAAGACAAAAATCCTACATTTGGGGACAACTGGTGCATTTGGGGACAAAAGTCGAGTCCCCATTTGGTTTACATGCCACTGGTGGGTTGGGGGTTGGGTTTAGGACCAAGATGTGAATTGAGTTTAGCTTAGTTTTAGGGTCAGGTGAGGTTCTGTGAGGTTAGCCTTAGGATTTGTGGTCAGGGTTTGGCTGTAGAAATGTAATGAAGTCAATGGAATGTCCCCAATTGGATAGCTGTGCAAACTTGTGTGTGCGTGCATGCATTCAGTCCTTTATGGAACACAGAAATGTTACAGATCCTGTCTAAATGAAAAAAAAAAAAAAAAAAAAGGATCTAATGACCCGACACTTGTTTTTCCAGCTTCAGATGGCTGTCAGTGACAACAACAAGGTTTTCTTTTAACTGTCTGGTGAAATGGAGATAAAGTACCAGGAATTGCTTTAGGACTAGCACAAAGATTCTTCTGTCCAAATAAATTTACCTGAGTTTTACTTTCGTTAAGAGGAATAAAGTTTGATTTCATCCACGGTTTGACTTCAGTTAAAAACATRCAACAAAGACTGTAAAGAATAATTTTAATTATTCTCTTTATGGGCARATAAATCTGTATGTTGTCAGCGAAACAATGGAATGAGATATTAAACTTACTGAAAATATGTCCAAGACGTAACATGTATAGTGAAAATAGTACGGGACCAAAAACGGAGCCTTGGGGAACTCCGTGCAGTAAAGGTGCTGTAGCTGTTTAAGCACATCTATTTGAAATAAAATATTAAAGCGAACAGTAATCTGCAAACCATCAATAATAAGAAAATTAACTCATGTTTTCTTAAAGATTCCAGGTTTTGCTGAATCTGCTATTTATAGTGTATGATTTAATGAGCATCAGCAGAGGTGTGTTTACTGACCTGCATTTTAATAAATTTACTTTCTGTAAGTAAGAAGCTGCATGTGGTCAAACTCCTACAACAGAGTCTAAAAATAAAAACACATCTCACCTGTCAATAACTGTTGTTTTGAACAACTCTACTGCAGAAATCTGATAAAAAAAATATTAAAGCTTTGATTCTGGGAACAAACCCTCATTTTTCATGCATATTATGAATAAAGCTGCTGCTCCGTCAACATGTAATTTCATATTGTTTACCCTGAACTGAGATATTTTTAACATCACCCACAATCTCCAGTCCAGTTGGACAAAAACCGAAATGTAAGCACACATAATGACTGCTGAAACTGGTTGTATGACCCAGGTTTGAGGCTAAGACTGGAAGAATTGAAGTGTGTGTGTGTGTGTGTGTGTGTGTGTGTGTG
>NW_013952406.1:99590-100926 GCF_001266775.1 Austrofundulus limnaeus
GGTCCAGGATGAGCTGGAAGCTGTGGGGGTTCAACCGTAATCGTTCGTGTTGTCAAAGAACACAAAGACGAGTCAAAGGTCAAAACGTGGACACATTATGAGAGCAACCTTTAAATCTCTAAAATCAATAAGCCCCGCCCCCTTCAGATACTTTGATGTCTATCTTAGAAGCTCACCATGGAAACCAATAACATGCTGCTCTAATTGCATGAGAAAACTTGAGGAAAGTTTGCTGATGGCAGATTGCTGAGTTTTGGAGGGGAGGGGTGACCRGGAGGTGGAGGTGGAGGCAGACAAATTGAGCAGCAATTACAGTCATCATCATTAGAGATTTTTTGTGTTCCAGCTGACTCTAGATGACAAAACGTTGCTACGACACGAGCTGGAACCAGGTGACACGAACAGATCCGTCAGTTTCCTAAAAGAACAAATAAAAAAAATAATTTTCCTTTTTTTTCCCCTTTGAGGACGTAATCATAAGTGACACCCCATTTTCTTTCTTTTTCAGAGAGCATCAAGAAAGCACAATGGAGATATGATAATACCTGATTCAAAGCTATAATCATCCCTGTTTGAGTTTTGTAAGCAGATTTCAGGGCCGATGCGGAGATGAGTCACTGGCTGCGATCTCAGACACAAGGAAAAGAGAAGAGAGAGCTGCAGAAAGACTCCAGGGTTTCCTCCTCTTTACATGCAAATCATGGAGCACTGAGCTGAGCAGGCAACAAACATTAGATACAGTCATGAAAATGTGACAAAGAACCACTGTTCTTTATTAAATGAGAAGTAGAAAATAAAACCGCACAACACAAWAAGTTCAAGTCATTTATTTGCAGTCTTGGACAGGATATCAGGTCACAGTGATTTCTGTGTTCTGCTGTAAAACATCATTTCTGTGACTGCAGCTGTGCTCGCAGATAGAAAATCCCATCATCAGTCTGATGACTGAGAGGGTTGAAGGTAGTCACAGGGATGATGGTGTGTAAGACAGGAAGCTYAGGACAGAGCGTCTCAGCAGGTGGAAACTATAGACTTTGCATGTAAACTGGCTGCTTTGGCTGCTCCAAACGCGTTTGGTGTGTACCCGGCATAAAAGATCATCTCTGAGTTCAGCTCCTCGGATTACTCACAGGAGACAACCTCCCTGGACGTGTCCACAAGAGGACAGCTGATGACAAAATGAAGAGATGGAGACAAAAAGTCCAGAATAACTTCAGAAGAGATGAGAGAGCAGGGTTTCAAAGTAACCAAGTACAAATACAGCAGGTAAAATAAGTATTGAACACGTCACCATTTTTCTCAGTAAATATATTACTAGAGATGCTAATGACATGAA
>NW_013952406.1:102799-105716 GCF_001266775.1 Austrofundulus limnaeus
AAGTCAGAACCAGGAGTGAAAACTATCTGTACCACAGCCCCTTTTAGTTATTGAGCCAATGGATGAAATGACAAAGTGGAAATACTTTTTCTACAAAGGACGACAGGTTACAACCTAGTAACAATGTCAACTGCTGGTGGGCCAAATCAAATGGCTTGGCGGGCCAAATTTGGCCCGCGGGCCCCACTTTGGGCTCCTCTGAGCTAGAGGCTGTGAGCCGGGCTGTTCAATCAAAAGRGAAAATTATCTGCGGGTGCTGATGGAAAACTCTGGATCTGAGCTAAAAGTGACTCAGTGATTCATTTAGTCATCATATGTGTACAGTTTTCGTCTGCATCAGTCAGGCTCCTGGTTCAGCTGCTGATCAGCTCAGCTGCAGTGAACACTTTCACTGTTTTACACCAGTTTGAATAAAAGAAAAAACATCTAAATGTTTTCCCCCCTCATTTTCACCAATAAATTCATTGCTTGGTTTGTATTTTCAACACAGAGATGAAATAAAAGCTCTAAATTTATTTCTGCTGTTTGTGCCATTCTTTTATTTTGTTTTTTTATGACGGACATTTATTTTGTCCCGGCAGGTTTTAACTCCTCTGGCCCTGCGCCAAGTTGGCTCTCTAAGAACGACCTTGAAGGAAACATTAACTTCATTATGGATTAAAGGATGATTCACAGATTGTTCAGTAAAAACTTTTGCAGACATGAAACCAAACGCTCTGTTTTTATTAAATTCTTTGAAGGAAAGCATCCTGTTTGCTGTCTTTCACTGCAGATAAAAAAAAGATGGCCGCCACAGACAAAGCCGGACAGTGTTTGTTGAGGATGACGCGGCTACGACCGCATTAAATCTGAGCTCAGCATCTATGAAATTTAGCTGAATTAGACACACAGATGTACAGAAACATTATTGCTCCAGGCAGTTATATTATTATTTTTCTCTGGACTCCATCTTGAAATGACTTGTCTGGTAAAACATACTTGTAAAGAGTTCAACTCCATTTCTTTCACTGTTATCTAGAAATTCTGACCGTTTGCTCACGAGCCCACAAATCAAATAAATCAAACTTGCCTCTGCAGCAAAGCATTAGTAATACTCTTCAGCAAGACCGACTGTGCATAAAAAAGTCTCTTCTGCATAATAAATGAGCCACTCGCTTCCAAGTAGCAATTATGGGGGTTCAATGGCAAAGTCCAAATGAACAGTGCAGCCATCTGGTCCAGAGCTCGACAGCCCAACCAGGACTACAACATGAATAAAGCGGGAGCAGCCAGCCCACATGCAGACCCACAGCAGCTGTGTCTTTGTCAACACGGAGCCGTGAACAGGATGCTTCCCACTTCAACGCAGGAAGAAGGACAAGTTAGGACGGAGAGGAGAGGAGGAAAGGACACGAAGGGAACACGAGTCCTTTTCACGAGCCCGTCAGATGAAGACGAGGAGTTAGAAGAGGTTTGATGAACTTGAAACAATTAAAGCAGAAATGCAGAAAATGTCATTGTTGTGTGGTGTGATGCAATCTGTGGCTCCATGTTGTGATTTATGAAGGAAAGAATAACAACATGAAAACAACCATGTATGTTGGTGAGATGCATGAAGTTTGTTTTAAGTCATGATTTAATGTGAGCTCATGCAGAGAAAAAACAACTTTAAAGGGACGGTTCAGTTTTTTATTTAATGAGGTCCTCATACATCTGTGTTGGTTTGGTTCAGAAAACAACAACAAAGCAGAGGTGGGGACTCGAGTCACATGACTTGGACTCAAGTCAGACTTGAGTCATTAATATTATGACTTTAGACTTGACTTAAAAATATGATTTGACTTGGACTTTTACATCAATGACTCGAAGATAAAACTATAAAAAGTATATTTTAAGGATACTGTTATGTCTTTAAGTTCATAAACTTACCAAAAAGAAGTAAACTTCAAGTACATGTCATTAAGTATACTAAAGTATATGAAAGTGTATTTGCCTTACTTACCATGTACACTAATATAACTAAGTTTTATTTATAAAGCACCTTTCATAGAWATAACTTCATCAWCCATGTATAATGGCAGAAAGACATAATAAAACATGAAACCAAGACAAAATCTATTCTAAATTCTAACTCAGAAACAGCTTGGAGGCAGAGCACAACAACAGTTTTATGTATGCAAGACAGTAGAAACCAGAATAAGAAAATATTCCTGGAATAAACAGGGAGGAGAGAATTTATCCTTATAATATAAGTAAACTAGCAGTTTACTGACAAGTGCACTTCTAGGACTAAATTGGCCCACAACAAGTTTATGAAAGCAAACTCAGAAGTAAACAGAAAGTACTCTAGACTTTTAGTTAAATCTTGAAATACAATACAAAAAAACCAGTCTGTGTGAAAATCTAATTTCATTGTACTACTGAAGTTTAAAGATTACTATAGACTAAGTATACTTAAACTTTTAGTAGGCATTTAGTAATATTAATTATAGTGTAACATAAACTTGTTTAAGTATATCTCAGATTAGTACATAAAAATTTAACTAGAAGTATACTAGTTTATTTTTTGTTTAAAATAATATACTTAATGGATACTTGCAMATACATTAATCTAAGGGGTGACCATAAGTTATAACGTTTCAAACAGACTTTGTGTTAAAGACACAACAAAAACAATGAAATGGATTCATTTTTTATAAATCAACTTGTTTTAAGCTGTTATAATCAATTATTAATCAATTCTGGATCAATTGTTACGTGTCCAACTAAAGCAGGAGAACAAACAACTAATAAATGTTTCTGTTGGCAGTGATCCTGCTGAAGACATGTCCTGAAACACGTCACTGTTCCACTTAGAAATCAAACACAAACTGGAGAAATAAACTACACATGTGGGAATAAAGCAGTGCATGTTGTGTGTGTGTGTGTGGGGTGGGGG
>NW_013952406.1:105757-109236 GCF_001266775.1 Austrofundulus limnaeus
AGCATAAGGGGATCGGAGGAGGGGGGGGGGTCAGGTGGGAGGAGGGCCGAGCAAATCAAAAACATCTTTTGAATATTTTCCCGAAGTAACGTCCAAGAAAAACAGTCGACTACATGTAAAACTGGGATGCTCTGTATATAATCCCAGTGGATGATTCATTAGATTACACTCAGATAATCAGCTGTAATCAGAATGTTTGGCTTTAATCCTCTTTGTGAGGACGTCCATCAAACGGCCGCCCGAGTCAGAACAGAGCTAATCCCTGCGCAGCCGAGACGCAGGTCGCTTCCAATCAGTGAAGAGAGCTGGAAATTAAACAGTGGGCCGAAGCCATAAATCTGTTATTATGTAGAAAACCTAGTGAGCTTCACACCGACAGCCACCAACGTAAACAAGCTCTCAGACAGTCAGAGCCGCCCCGAGCAGAACCCACTTTTACCCCAAAGCAACTGGATTGTAGGAGAGAAAACTGATCATTTCTTTTCTCTCTCTTTTTTTTCTTTTACAATAGATGGTGCTGCCAGCTGATGGTTTTTGTTTTTCTTTCATTTTTTCCTCGTTTCAGTGAGTCTTGGATGGCTGCCTGGCTCGGTTCAAACAGAAACAGAAACTGGCTGCTTCGGCCTAAACAAAGACACYAAATGAAAATAGTCGAATGTCCTTCTTTGACTCAGGCTTTTTATCATCTGCAATTTAATGCTGACAGAGAATCCTTCACACTTTCCTGTGAGAAGCTGTGTTTGTGAGAAGCTGTGTTTGTGTGTGTGTGTGTGTGTGTGTGTGTGTGTGGCTGACGGTTTCTGAAGCATGAAGTCTGTGTTTGTGTGTTTGTGTCCGTGAGATGGAGAGAGCCATTAGACACTCTGATGCACATCTTAAACTTATTGTCTCTCCATGATCGTTCCTCACCCTGACAGTCATCCACAGCAGAACCTTGTGAGCCTTTAAAAAGAGATTAATAAAAATAATTTGCTCCTGCGGCTGACAGGAGCCTGGAAGGCATTAGAGCGGGCGGGCCGGGGCCGCGGACAATCTCCAGAAGCAGGATTAGCAGCAGGGAAATTCATGAAGCCCAGGAAACCTGGTTCTGTTCTTCGTAAACAAAAAGTTGTTAAWCAGAATGCTGCCTTGCTTTAAGGCCACCCAGGCTCAGCATCACCCTGCTCATGGGTGCAGGAGTCTAAGTGACCCGTGGAGATGGATGGAGAAGCAAACAGGTGAGCAGATGAAACGAGATCATTTATAATCCGACGACCTGTTTGGTTTGTGTTTCTATGACTCAACTCTGATTTATTTTATTTGTTTGGATGGAGTTTGAGAAACAAACCAAGACATTTGAGACGTGACATTGACAGATTTGAAGCTCGAGGCCTTGTTTAATTTTGCATCAAATCACACGTCTGAGTCCTGCTGCTGCAGATCTGTGGTGCCACAGGAGCAGGAGGACCACAACCGCTGCACCACTGCTCCATGAAACAGAACCCAGCAGGTAATACAGGACAGGAACTCAGTGATGAGTCATCCTGATGGAAACCAGTTTAATTGACCCAATATTGACTCTGGTTTATTGGCTGTAAATGCAATTAAAAGCATTACCTTTTCTAATGCATYACCTAATGTGTTTATTGCTCTGATGATGTCTGTTGCCATGAAAATTATGTAAATTATTTACAAAATAATCATAAAGTTTGTTAATAAATGCTATCAAAGGTGTGTCTCTGGCACAATACCAGGCCAGACGCAAATAATAAAAAGTTTATTTAATCACTTTTGTCAAATTGTGCTGATTTAAATGTCTATAGATCTTATGTTTAATTGTGATTAAAGACCATCCAAATACAGGACTATAACAAAGCAAATGATGAGATTATATTTAAAAAAACAACTAAGGTTTCTCTTCGGGTCGTTTATCTAAAAACTGAACGAGGAACAAAAATCAGGGCAAGGCAGGTAAGAGAAAACCAGCGCCAGATAATCACATAAAGACAGAAAAATAAAGAAAAATATTGCACTAATAGGGAAAAAAACAGAATATATGACGACTAAATGAGCTGTGAGAGCAGCTTAAAGAATAACAAACTGTGAAAAACAAACTCATGAAAAGCAGGAAAAAGTAAACATGAACCTGAATAGAGACCCTGACTTTGTGTTTGATATTAATTCACATATAATAAAAAGGTTTCACACATCTTAAAGAATTCTCTGAATAACATGAAATGGATTCTACTTCAGGGACTTCAAAGAAAAAACAAATGTTTCTAAAAAAATTGAGAACTAGACATAAAGACTTGCACTGAATAAAAATCTTCTAAATGACTGGTAAACTAATTAGTGAGAAGATATAAAAGCCTCAGCTCTAATTTGACTAAATATGGTTTAAATAAGTTGGAAAAATATGAGCCAAGAAGAGAAAATGTTTTAAGGTTTTACTTAAAACTACACAATGCACTGCTAAAGACAAAAAACACAAAAAAGATCCTAAAAGATGATTGTTTACAGAGTCACTGAAGGGACATAAGGAAAAATAAACTCTTGAACACCAGAAGTCTGTCTCCACATTCTCAATATACTGAACCAACTCCTTATCAGTCGTTAGTTATGACTTTAACACCAATCTCAGAATGAAAACACAAATCATTTCAAATAAGAAGCAAAAAACGCTGTAAAACATAAAATATTACTTAACTGAAGAGGCAAGGTTTAAAGGCGAGTCCCGTGTCAGAGTGTACAGAGTACACATGGTGGTCACAAGAAGGTACCTGGTGGTCATGAAAATGTACCTGGTGCACACAACAAGAAGGTATCCTGTGTGCACGACGAGAAAGTGTCCTGTGTGCACGACGACAAAGTGTCCTGTGTGCACGACGACAAAGTGTCCTGGGTGTACGATAAGTATCCTGTGTGTACGATGAGAAAGTATCCTGTGAGTACGATAAGAAAGTGTCCTGTGTGTACGATGAGAAAGTATCCTGTGTGTACGATGAGAAAGTATCCTGTGTGTACGATGAGAAAGTATCCTGTGTGTACGATGNTGAAGTCTGTCTCCATATTCTCAATATACCGAACCAACTCCTTATCAGTCGTTAGTTATGACTTTAACATCAATCTCAGAATGAAAACACAAATCATTTCAAATTAGAAGCACAAAACGCTGTAAAACATAAATATTACTTAACTGAAGACGCAAGGTTTAAAGGCGAGTCCCATGTCAGAGTGTACAGAGTGTACATGGTGGTCATGAAAATGTACCCGGTGCACACAACAAGAAGGTATCCTGTGTGCACGACGACAAAGTGTCCTGTGTGCACGACGACAAAGTGTCCTGTGTGCACGATAATAAAGTATCCTGTGTGCACGACGACAAAGTGTCCTGTGTGCACGATAATAAAGTATCCTGTGTGCACGATAATAAAGTGTCCTGTGTGCACGATGAGAAAGTATCCTGTGTGTACGATAATAAAGTATCCTGTGTGTACGAT
>NW_013952406.1:109750-111533 GCF_001266775.1 Austrofundulus limnaeus
TATCCTGTGTGCACGACGAGAAAGTATCCTGTGTGTACGATAATAAAGTATCCTGTGTGTACGATAATAAAGTATCCTGTGTGCATGATGAGAAAGTATCCTGTGTGCATGATGAGAAAGTATCCTGTGTGCATGATGAGAAAGTATCCTGTGTGTACGATAATAAAGTATCCTGTGTGTACGATAATAAAGTATCCTGTGTGCACGATAATAAAGTATCCTGTGTGCACGATAATAAAGTATCCTGTGTGTACGATAATAAAGTATCCTGTGTGCACGATAATAAAGTATCCTGTGTGCACGATGAGAAAGTATCCTGTGTGCATGATGAGAAAGTATCCTGTGTGTACGATAATAAAGTATCCTGTGTGCACGATGAGAAAGTATCCTGTGTGCACGATGAGAAAGTATCCTGTGTGCACGATAATAAAGTATCCTGTGTGCACGATGAGAAAGTATCCTGTGTGCACAATAAGAAAGTGTCCTGTGTGTGCGATGAGAAAGTGTCCTGTGTACACGTTGAAAAAGTGTCCCATGTGCACAACAAGAAAGCATTTGGTGAGCATGATGAGAAAGGTATCTGGATCTCACAACGAAAAAGGACCTGGTGCTTGCAAGTAAGTAACAAGTGCACACAAGGAAGTATCAAATGCTCATGAGAGTGTTTATTTATTTATTTATTTTAGGGGCCCATAATACAGTATCTTTCTTCTTGTATTTGTACACATTTGCGCCAAATAAGAATCTGAAATGAAATATTAAAAATTGTAATAAAAARTGAGCGTATGCGTGACGCACATCCTGCAGAACTAAACCCGTCTCATATCTGAACCCAARGAAACCAGGAAGCCTGTTCATGTTCCTGCTCAGAACTCCACTGCAGCTCCTGCTCTGACCATTAATCAGTGCTTTGCTCCGTGAGTCACCGTCAGATCCTAATGAGTCTCAGAGTGATGAAGTGCCTTGATAACAAGTTTGACTATCATTAGACAACTATTCACGTACAACTTTTTCATTCGTCATCACATAAATGTGGTTTAATCAGTAGCGCCGCAGCAGGCGCTCACTAAAACCTTTTTTACAGCGGGGCAGGACTCTGCTGCCCCTCYCAGTCAGGTTTTCTGCTGATACCCCAGGAAGGACATCGTGACAAAAACGTCAAGCGTCTCATYTCTTGTGGTGCTGCTCAGCAGGTAATCCATCTGTAATCTAGTTCTGGAAAGCATCAGGAGGTCATCTCTGCATGCTGTCATCAGACTTCACTTCATCCTTAAAACCACTTTCATATGGAGGCCGAGCAGGCTGCCCCTCCTCTGATCAACTGAAATACTGTGGAAGGTACAAATTATGAATAAAAAACAGCTCATATTATTATCAGGGCAGGATTATTGTGTGGCTGTGTTGATTCGGTGACTTCTGTAGCAGCACGAGCTCTGGATTAGTGGTCCCCCGAACTGGGCTGAGACCTGTTCAAGGGCAAAGGGTTAGAGTTTAAAATAGCTGCCAGACGTGGTCAACACACTCTGAAAAAGGCTGGGTTCTTTTTATGACTCACTTGCTGGATGGGTTGGATTGATTTGACCAAATGTTGGGTGAAAGATTTTCACTTGGTTAGTTTGGTCAAAATGAACTACGTCGTTCTTTAGTCCAACATMTTACCCTTAAATATGGTGCGATATGAGGGCCTAAATTAAGACTATTGCACAACCAGCAGTTGCTATGTGCTTGTAGCAGGAGACTATACATATTCCTAAGCCAGCTATTTATCTGATTAATAATAGGC
>NW_013952406.1:113300-114386 GCF_001266775.1 Austrofundulus limnaeus
ATTTTCAGGGGAAGGACCCCTAGACCCCCCACCAGTGATTTTATACACTGTTTTCTCCTACATTAAATACCATACAGCCCTGATCACAATTGTTGGCCAAAATTCAAAAATGCAAATTGGATGACGTTATTTAACATCTTTTAACAGCACGTAATAGTGACTTTTCTTACTTTTCAACAGTGTTCAGCGGCTCAAAATCTCACTCCAAGCTCAGGTCAAAACTTCAGAMCCCTGTCCATGCTAGTTGCTAGTCTCTCCTATGCTYACTCTAGCTCATCCATGCCAAAGGACAGAGGGACGTGACAAGCCTAGGCATGCTAGTCGCTAGCCTTTCTGATGCTAACTCCATCTTATCCATGCTAGCGTGTAATATTAATGACAGTTCTTAAGCTTTTAAAGTACTTTTACACTTCATTCTTTGATTTTGGTGGCTGTGTTGCAGAGTTGTGAMCAAATTTGCAAATACATACTTGCAAAGTTTAAAGATTTTAATGTATTTTTACAGCAGTTGATTAATATTTGGCACTTAATCTCATCTCTGGTCAGCATCCAGCATCCAGCTCTGGTTGGGGAAGTTTCACAGGAAGCTGAAGGACGTGTCCTCTCCTCCACCYCTCAACAGGACCCAGTGCACAGCATGCTGGGACAAAGTTTAAAGGCTTTGAAAAACTTGGAAAATGTCTCTTTTCCCTCTCAACTTTTTTTCCTGTTTGCCCACAGAACAAATAAACAGGCTTCAGCCCTATCGTTTTTCCACACTGCCCAGCTCCCCAGGTCGACAGAAACATGTCAAACCAGGATAATAAATAGCTCCCCTGGAACCCAAACAGTGTAATTGTTCAGATCCTGCAGCCCCTGCCGTCTCTTTTCCTGAACTTGAGAACTTGTGTTGAACCCCCCCCCCCCCTGCTCCCACCTGGTTCTCCGTACAGGAGACTCCAACTGTCCAACAATTTAACACCTCCTGCCCGTCCGGCTGTGGAACTCCTTCAGTTTCCTCAGTTTGGCTTGTTTGTCACGCTAGCACCGAGCTAATACACATAAGACAATATAGTGTTGGTGCTAGCGCAAAGGCTAACAGGCTAA
>NW_013952406.1:114515-115960 GCF_001266775.1 Austrofundulus limnaeus
GTCCGTGTTAAAATATATTTTAAAAAATTTACAAAACTAAACATCCTACAGTATTTTTACAGTCTTTATTTTAAAGTTAAAATGTTTATCAAATAAAGTCTAATGTTACAACTAATCGTGGATCCCTTTAAATTAATATTTAATGATATCTGTTAGGAGATTTTGACAAAAAAGTAAACAAATCTATGGATTATAACAGAGCAATAAATATCAGTTTTGGCTCAAGATTGGCAAAATTGACTGAAATGGAGCTTTTTATGTGTTAGCTGTGGTTTCTCAGCATCCAGTGATTATTTACTTTCTCACAATTTGATTTAAAACCTTCCAGAATAATGCACAAGAGCAAAAACACAGTTTGTAGCTTGAGTTAAAGTAGTCAGGTTATATGTTTTTAAACATGGTTAGAAGTATAACTTGTATTTAGGAGATAACCAAGAATCAGCAGAGTAACAGTAGACGRAGGGAGGTAACCTCAACCTTTCTTTAACTTTGACCTGTGCCTGAACCAAACACTCATGTTTCTCCCCAGTTCACCAKTGTCTGCAGAGGTGAAAAAGTAAGCTGTCCCTCCTCCTCAGTGATCCTCCCGAGGAGCAGAGGAGAGAACCTGTGGGCCACAGTGGTTGTGTTCATCAGGCTCTGAGCTGTTTAACTCTTTGACCTTTTCTATTTGACCCCAGAGGCCAAACTAACGCAGGTCTGCTCCGCCGGACCTCAGTGAGAACCAGCCGGATGGTTTACCTTCGCAGCAGAGACCGTGAGAGGCTGAGAGTCAGGATGCTCTTCGTTTCAAGCCGAGGAAATGAAAAGTGTTTTTGAATGTTTTTGCAACTTCGGGGAACGAAGGCGGGCGGGAGGTTGGAGGCTGCAGACCTCACTAATCACAACCACACGGCAGAAACCTGACAGACCTGCTGGACCTCTGCTGCACACGGATGAGACAGAAACCAAAACTTTGTTGAAATAATCATTTAAGTACAAAACAAACATGCTGTAGCCTCCATCACAAACACTAGAATCCTTTTTATACCYACATCTAATCCAGCTTTTCTGTTTTTAGAAATAAGTCTCTGCAGTTTGTTTGGAGGAGACCCTCGGTCTGTTATCACCGGGGGCTTGTCTGACTTCTGTAATCGTTTCCATCCATGGTTATGGTGCAGCAAACTAAATGTTTTCTTAAAAACATAAACACCCCAGCTGCTGGCTTTAAGGATGGTTTGGTATAATTACAAGACAACAGCACAGAGAAACACAACATTTTACACAATTACTATAAAGTCCTGGAAACAGCTGAGAAACCTTTAATTTGATTAAAAGTGACTGAATGAGCAGGTTTTTATAGGATTGAATTATTCTTCTACATAAACTCTCAACATATTTTGTTCTGTAAAACATATTAAAATAAAACAGATTTCTGTTAGTTTTTTCCCTTGTTGTTTTTTTTT
>NW_013952406.1:117984-127937 GCF_001266775.1 Austrofundulus limnaeus
GTCATTAGCACCTCTAGTAATATATTTACTGAGAAAAATGGTGACGTGTTCAATACTTATTTTACCCGCTGTATACTTTTTTAAATAAAATGATTTTATCTGATTCAGCTAATTGGCTTGTCTTTTGATATTTCCAGTCATTTGCTACATGTAGCTTCTAAAAGCCTATTATTGTGTTAATTTTATTATATTTAGTTTTTAGCTAGCCTTTACTACTTTTCGCTATGCTTTTGCCATTTTAGTTTTGAGCTAGCCTTTTGGTGCTTTGAACTAGCATTTTGTTCATTTAGTTGTTTGCTACTTTTAACCTAAGTTCTGATTTTCACACAGATTTGAAATTCAATATTTCTATCATTACATTCTCTCAAAAACAAAATCAAGCTACGTTAAGAAAATAACCTCTTTGTTCCACAATCTCTTTCTATGCAGCTACACCTTTTCAAGTTTACTTTAAATTAAGAGTTTTGTGCCAAAACCAAACTAGCATTTGGACCCAGAATGAAATAATATTTGTTCCAAACAATGATTTCAAATCTCAGAGGCAATAAGAATGGAAACAAAGCAGCAGTAATTGACACCGTTTGTTTCCTTCAGTAATGAGGATCTGTGGCCTGAACGTGCAGCTCTTTCTTTGGGGACGCTTGAAAAAGTGAACAAGTTGCATTTTATTGTTCAGCTGCTTAGTCTAAAATTATTGTTTTGGCTCTTTTTCTCTGCTGTGTTTATTGGAAAAAAAGTTCAGTCCAACACAACGCTTCATTTAGCAGATTAAAACTTTTCTCAAGCGTTGGGTGAGACAGGAAAATAAAACATTTGCAGACTTGTATTTATTAGATGAACAGGAAAATTACTCTGTAATTGGACTATTTATAAATTCCAGGCTGTATGTAATAAAGGAGCTCAACAGCATATTTTTTATGGATTACATATTATTTTTCAGCAGAAAATGAGTTTAAATTGGTGCATGTACTCATCAGAAAACAGACTAATCAGTTTAAAAGTTAGGCTCACGGTCTGACAACTTGACATTTTCTGGTATTTTCTGCAGCAAAGAGACAAGTCTCCTACTCCGAGCAGCCCGGCACCACACCCACCTTGTCCTCGTTGGTGGCGCACCCTGCTTTAAAAGCTTTTTTAATTATGGCAGCCGTTAATGCAGGGCTGGCTCCTGGCTCGCGCCGAGGCCAGGGTACGCACCGCTGCTCCTCTGAGCCAGCCACATGCATGTAGTGTACGCACTAATGTAATCACCAATGCTCCGAGCAGACAACTGAACAGGCTCCAAGTCAGATTACATCTTTCTAATTATCTTTTCTTGAGTCTGCAAAAGAGATAGTTTGTGTGCAGCAAAGAGGGAACAACAAGAAAAACAAGAGAGGAGGAGGAACATGAAGGGCAGAAAAGTTGTAAAACACTGATTCTGTTTCAAGCAGAGGTGTCCCTTTTATGGTGTGGTATGAGGGACAAAATTAAGATTATTGTGCTACATCCTTGTAGCAGGAACTTGTATCTATTCCTAAACCAGCTATTGATCTGATTAACGATAGGCCGGCACCGCTAACTGAGCAGCTGGCCCGTGTAACTGAGGGGCCGGTGTTCTGTCGATATGTGCTCTCTCTTCAGATTTTGCTACTCGATGGCTAGGTCTACTGTCAGTGCTACCCATCGAAAACTGCTACCGTCATGTTTACAAAAATACCATCATCGGATTAAATTCTTTGAGTGACGGTGTTACTGAAGCGTAAGCTTAGGAGTTATGCTTATCATAGCATTGAAACAATTTATATACACAACAAAAACCTTTCTAAAATCACAAGAACATCACTTCCTTCCCTTCCTCAGAAAATCCAAACCATTTAAAATGAAAAGTTAACAAGTGGTTGTCGGTAAACAAAGAGTCATTTGTTGTTTACAGTATAATAACAATATTACAGACATCAAACTAAAGCCATTGACAAATGTTTCTACAAGCCATCGATCATAAACTTATAAGTGACACTAAACAGTGGGACTAATTTCTTGTTTACAGTATGGTAACAATATGGCAAACAGCAAAAGAGCCATTTATGTTAATATGTTTGAGTAACATAGCAGCTTAATTAAATAAAATTTAATGTAGCAGAAAAAAACTTCTACAGGTAGCGCATAATTTTACTAAATCTGCTGAGTAAGCAACATATGACGTAACATCGGTCTGCACATTGCCACAAGGTAGGACGGCCTGATGGGTAGCACAGACCGTCAGAATACTGGCACTGGCAACTGAGAAGGAGACTATTCATTTGTGTTGTTATATCCATGCTAGTTGCTAGCCTCTTTGATGCTAACGCCATCTTATCTATGCTAGTCACTAGCCTCTTTGATGCCAACGCCAGCTTGTCTGTGCTAGTCGCTAGCCTCTTTGATGCTAACGCCAGCTTGTCTGTGCTAGTCGCTAGCCTCTTTGACGCTAACGCCAGCTTGTCTGTGCTAGTCGCTAGCCTTTTTGATGCTAATGCCAGCTTATCTGTGCTAGTCGCTAGCCTCTTTGATGCTAACGCCAGCTTGTCTGTGCTAGTCGCTAGCCTCTTTGACGCCAACGCCAGCTTGTCTGTGCTAGTCGCTAGCCTCTTTGATGCTAACGACAGCTTATCTATGCTAGTTGCTAGCCTCTTTGATGCTAACACAGCTTATCTATGCTATCGCTAGCCTCCTTGATGCTAATGCCAGCTTATCTATGCTAGTCGGTAGCCTCTATGAGGCTAACGCCATCTTATCTATGCTAGTCGCTGGCCTTTTTTTATGCTATGCTTCTCATTTGCCAGCTCTGGCCTCTCAGTTACTGGGACCAGCTCTCAGTTAGTGGTGCCGGCCTATCATTAATCAGATCAATAGCTGGCTTAGGAATAGATAAAGCCTCCTGCTACAAGGATGTAGCAACCGCTGGTTGCACAATAATCTTAATTTTGGCCCTGAGACTGCACCATACCCTTTTTATCTGAACAAACAGCTAAATACAGAGAGGGCAGTCAGGTGGACTTCATGTCTCATCGGTTCAAACACAGAAGTAAATTTTAAAACATGGATTGCCCATCACATAAAGGAGTGGAGACCCTGACTTCAGCTCTGCATGTGAGGAGAAAATCCCGAGAGGACAGGAACCTCGTCGCTGGTATCTGTATGAGGAGGTGCTGGTTTAAGTGCTCCCAGACCAGGTCTACCTGTGTGAATATATCTGTTCAAAAGACCCCAGCACCGTCTGGCCTGCATGAGACACTAATCCAATTGTCACTGTTCTGAAAGACGTGTTTGACCCCGGGGCTTCGGGGTCACGCCGACTTCCTGTTTGGACCAATGGGAGGACTCCCATCAGTGGTCCCACAGGCTGCTAAAGCTGCTCTCAGGTTACCCTTCCATGGCCCGGGAGCCACGGGGCTCTCGGGGTGGTTTCCAGAAATGAACATAAGTGAAGTGRAGTCCCGGGGTGGGGCTGTGGGCGGGGACACAGCTGCAACCCTACCCTCTTCAAAAGGGTCCCTGTCATTGCTGTCCCTAAGGGCACCCTGCTGTTGTCCCCCTGTGGTGCCCCCTCACAGACCCGTGACGCAGGTCCAGCTGAAAAGGCCTTGAAGTTGGACACCAGCACAGCTGACCTTTCTGATGACCCCCCCGCCTCCGGTGTCCATCAGAGCATCTCAGCTGATGCTGGCTCCACCTTGATGCATCTCACAAGAGTAATTTGAGGAAATCTGGACCACAACACTTGGCCACACAGGCCTTGTGGACCCACCTGCTGGGTCCGAACTTTAAAATCCAGTTCTTAGGTTGAGGCTCCTGTTATCAGTCTGGATGAAGCTACAAAGCCTCACTTGTTCTCCGTGTCAGAGTTATGCATCGCTGAGTGACAGTCCTTTAAAGGACAAATGAATGAGTTCCATTATGTGAAGACTTTTAACGATAACTTATGGATTATTTATGTTTAAAGTGCTCATATTGATTTTTTCACATTTTTAAATACAGTCAGAAACGAGAGGACACTTTCATCAGTAAAACAATTATGGTTTTATGAAAGTTTTATCAGTTTTGGTGAAAATGAACCTCTTCCTTCATGAGTCACTGCATTTTTTAAGATCTAAACCAGACTCACAAGCTAATTGACCAGAACCCCAAAAAACCTGCTTTAATCTCACTTCTCTCACATGACGGATCTGATAAACAAGTCCCCGTTCCTAAAGTGAGCCTTCATCAGGGAACTGTGGAGCGTGACCTCGTGACACAGCTTGGATTTATTTTTGCTGATGCTGGACTGATTCAGTCGGTCATCACTCAGGCTGATTAATTGAGCTCCAGTCCTGACAGAAACCGCACACGCATTCAGGCTTCCCCGCTGCACCGGCCCAGGAAATGTTTTTTAATGGACCGACCGGCCGTTCGGGGTCAGAGGTTACGTAAAAAGTCAGTTTGGTTTAAACTTGGTCGGATCATGAAGGCTGGGTGGAGGTCGCTCCTCTCAGCGGGACAGCCTAAGCTGTCCCAGGACTCCCTGACGTGTTTATTTTCAGTATTAAAAACTACAGAGTGAAAGTGCCACAGCCGAAATCTGGAGGTGTTAAACCCCCCCCCCCCCCCCGGTGCTGTCGAATCCAAACAAACAGGACTGCAGCTCTTCAGTCACTAACACCTTCAGATGTCTTCACGTAAACAGAGTGTCCACGAGTCAGCAGATGAGCTGATATTTAATAAGTTTTCATTTAACCAACATTTAGATTTATTATTTGAGAAAAAACATCAAAGTTAGAACTGTTTAAACTTTGCATTTGTCTGGTTTTACTTCAAATCTGCTGTTTTTTTTAAACAAATCATCAGATCTGCTCTGCAAACATCTAACCAAGACTTATATCGTCAAAATGTTTTTTATTCTTATTTTGAGACTGATTTACAGAGAAAGAGCAGAAAGTGTAAGATCAGGGGTTCCCAAACTTTTTCACACCATGGACCCCCAAACAGCTGCCCCCAATGCTGCAAAATACATAAACAACTTTTACAATATTTGTAATTTTTATTCACTATTCAGTAATTATTATATTGTTTAAGATAAGATTTTTATTAACGTGTTTTAAACACTATTTTCCAACTGAAAAAACTTTAATAAACTCAACTTTCAACAAATCAAACTTCTCTTTAACAACAATAGACTATTATAAATTATATTTCAAAATAATGCTTGAAAAACAGATTGCGATAATGGATTAAAAATATTTGATTAGTTTTTTTCTTATCTTCCTTCCAGCTGTTCGTGGCCCCCCTAGCGCCCCCTGGTGACGCCCACTTTGAAAAATGCTGTTTTTAGCCTCGTCAGTCTGGAATTTCCTTATTTCATGAATCCTTAAGTGCATTTATCTTACTTCACTGCCAGATTATTTCACTTAAATTTGAGAAGATTTAGATTATAATCTAGTGTTTTCYGTGRAACTGATTGACACTCAYAGTTAACTCAAATCAAGATGGCCACCACAGCTAATGTACCTTTACAATCACAAAAATGTCTCCAACTCAGCCAGAATTACAGATAAAGCCAAGTTTGTCATCATATTCAGTGAKGTGAATTCTTTAAACAAAGAGTGAAATTATATTTTATTTTAAGGAGACGGTTTATTTGTGGTTTACATAAAAAGCTGACYGCACAAGATAGTTCTGGTAAATCTGTGCTAGCAGCTACTGACATCATAAAATTAGCCTAAATGTACAAAAGGATGAAGTTTGGAAAATGCAATTTGACAAAGTCAATTCTCAAAACACTGGAACTGATTTAAGCCCAGGGTTAAGAGCAGAGGGGGGACGTTGTGATTTTCTGGGGATCATGTTTTGTACCAAAGTTCAGACAAGCTCCTCTGTAGTTCTGCTGCTACTGCGGCCGCTCCCCTACAGCTACGACTCGACTGTGGCTAAAAAGATTTGGAGCAGGGACTGAGTCTCCTCATGTCTGGAAGTAATCCACTTATTTTCAATGACGAAAAAAAAGCAGAAAAAACCTCCCTCTGTGGAGATTTTAAAGTTAACATCTTAACATAAAACTGAGGAGTCGTTTAGAAGAGCGGAATTCAAACTTTGCATCAAAATAAAGAAATGATACAGAAGACTTTGGGGAAAATAAAAATAAAAATAAAGACGTGTGTGGATTGAATGGATTTTGATGTCTCAAAAGCAGAACTCTTATCTTTATACCTCGTTTAATTATTCATCTCTGATCCTGATATTTTATTCTGTCATTTCTACTGTCCTCCAACCTGCTGCCTGTCTGTCTCAGTGTCCTCCAGAGGGACATCGATCAGCAGGGGACACCCTGATGTCACAGCAGATCAATCTGTCTATTATTAGACTGAACCTTTATTTAGATCTGAAGAGACGAAGGAAAAGACCAACTGTTAGAGAGGATTAAAAAAAATAACTCAGTTCAATAAGAGAAATAATTAAACAACTCAGTTTTGACCACTCAAACCCCAGGATGTGTGTTTTCTGACAGACATGAGCAGAACTGCTTATTGATTCAGTTTCCACAGATCCTGAGCTGGTTAACAAACACTTTCTTTAGGCTGCAGCGCCCCCCAGTGGCTGTTTTTATTACATCTGCAGCTGTGATAAGGCCTAAACAGAATAAGTGAATTTAAAGGGATGTAGTTTATACAAAAAAATCAAAAGCAAGAAAATCTTTTAAGTTGAGTGTTTTTGTGATTAAAGTCATGAGAACATTTTTAATTTGTTAGACTTTAATCTTTGCACGAAGCTGCTCACCTGAACCTGCAGAAAATGAAAAATGATTTCTGTTTCATCATTGTTCCTCTCCACATTTACAGATTATTCTGTGTTTTCTACACAAACTTCATGTATCAGTATTACAGTCAAAACAAGAGAAAACTCCCCTGATTTACTTTCATCATCATCAACTGTATTTTAAACAAGTGCTTTACCTTCAACATAAACATAAAATACACAACATGAAACACAAAATGTGCAACAAATCAGTTACTATATCTAAAAATGTAAGACTACATAAAATAATGAAAATACAAAAGAAGTTTAAATATTAAACGTCTTATTATAGAAGTTTTAAATAATTTAAAAAGAAGATGTCAGGATCATCTGCATATTATTTGTCATAAAAATGTAGCTTTCAGGTTTTTCTATAGATCAGCAGCCCTTTGGAATGAATTTTGGAAAATAAAGCAATTATAATCCACACTGATCGGCAGCAGCTGCTATTTCTGCACAGAAACAGATGGAAACTAGACATGGGTTTTACGATGTAAAAACAAGTGTGCATTGCCACGTAGCATGTCACTGCAGCATGGCTTTGCCTGCAGCGTTGGACTTGCAGAATGAACTTTGACCAGGATCAAATATGTTTTCTACACCAGCTTGTGCCTGTCACGTCAGCAGGTGTTTGTAATTAAGGTAATTGTGTGACAATATGAAGTTTGAAGAGATTTTTTCTTAAAGTTGCATTAGCTGGGTTTTGAACCCTGATCTCCCACATGAAAGTCCATGACATAGACCATTAGACCAGTGGAGCTGTGGCAGAAGATGGTGGCAGGGGTTGGTTTGTATGTGTGCAGAAAGAGGCCACATTGCCAATACAATTATTGACACTAAACTGCATAATATTACAACAATAGAGCAGTATTAAGACAATATTATAGTAAAACATCACAGTAAACACTGAACTACTGAGTTGAAATATTAAACTATGGTGCAGTACCAAGTTGAGTACAGCATGGGGCAGTATTGGACCAATACAAGGCTCCATTGACTGCCATTATAATTCATTAAACATTAATATTTCATAAACTATAAGTTTTACAGGCACCAAAAGGCATAGCCATCATTTGGCACAGGAGCTTTACAGATATAAATTACAATGGCAGCTCTAGGACAAAGTATGCAGGAGGAGAAGCATGGCAAAGTTGAGACGACTTGGATGGGAAACGAATCACAGTAGTGTGCATTGCATTGGCAATGAACACTGATAATAAATCAGTCAGTTTGCAGATCAGGAGCAGTTGTGTATGAGGGACGATGAGATTTCAAACAAAGTTTACAGAAAAAGTTTACAGAGAATCACAGCAGAAATATTATCAAGCATCTGAAAAAAACAACAACTGAACGTTCTTGAAAAGAAAAGACCAAGACTAGAATAAACAAATAAAATGATTTCATTTTATAAATGTCACCAGAATATTTTATCTACCTCAAAAACGAAATATGGTGTTCAAATGATGGACCATGCTAAAGAGGTATTAATAAGCTTTACTCAAAGTTTTTGCACATCGATGCTGAAAACCGAGGCCTCGTGAGCTGTTTTGACCCAAGACTTTTACCACAACGGTTCATGTTTGGTAAAATCTGACATTTATAAAGAGGAGCTTGTAAAGAAAAAAGCAACAGGAGTCAAAAGGACTGAAAATGATTCATGAGGCATTAAAGAAACATTTGTCTTATTCTTAAACCTGCTCTGGTTTCAGCTTCTGTCACCAGGTGATCAAATTCAACACTAACCTGCTTCTATCAGACCTGAACCCTGCAGGCCTGCAGCCACAGAGACTTTCAACACTAGAGGGCAGCAGACACTCAGCTTTAAACCCAGCAAAACCAGTCTGCAGCAGCTTCCAAGCCTGTCTGTCGCCTGCAGCTCTGCATTCAAACTGAATTACACTGTGAAATAGGATTACATGTCAAGCAATGCAATGATTGAGCACAATTGTTGCGCTTTGGCAGGAGAGCAGAATAAAAAGGAAATATACAAACAAACAAACATTTCCTGTTTGTCATGCTGATGGGAGCTGTGTGTAAAACATTGAGATYAGTCGATCTCTGGTGTCAAATGATGGGTTATCTTTGCATCAATGCTGATTTTTTTTAAAGTGAGTAAAAAACAGCAGCCACTTGTCTGACGTTTCCCCTGAGTGTAAACAGACTGAGTTATAGCCCAATCATTATGTGCAGGAGGGAAAGTGTGTGTGTAATGCACGTGCRCTGCTTTAAAAGGAGTTTTATTGTGCTTGCTGTTTCCTCAGATTGTGGATCTGGGAACAGATTTCCCTTTATGGGATGATTTTTTTTTTCCTTTCCCAAAGAGCTCCTCAGCAGCCGAGGTGACTGTAGAGGATGAGTTTTACAGAAACACGTTCAGGCTTTGAAAAACCTGATAAAAAGCAAAGCAGCAGAGGAAGAGAACGTGCAACCACGAGTTCATAAACAGAATGAGACAGGGAGGGAAGAAGAAAAACAACTTGCTCTGTCTAAACTTTGACCCAACTGTGAGCTCTGGTCATGTTTCTGACCTGAGGTCCACAGGTTGACTCTGATTGTTGAGGCAGGACAAAGTGAGTAAAACTTATCTGAGTCTAATTAAGCAGAAACGGAGCCGTTGGGAGCCAGGCGACCTGCACGGTGATATCTTGCATTTCAGTTCATTAACCTGCCTCTAATGAACTGTGTGTTATTGAAGAAAGTCTTTATTAGTCAAAGCTCGGTGAGGTGACGGTCAGCGGTTCATCTGGACTCACAGCCTTCATCAATACTCCTCAGCAGAGCTCCGGATCGATGTTCTGCTCTGAAAAAGGAGGACAAACGGTCCGGCTGGATGAAGCGACGGCGCGCAACAAGCAGACGCTGGAGGGAATTCTTGAAGCTGAAAATGTCCTCGCCTGACGGAAGAGTTTTTATCTTTTTACAGGAAATTAACTAATCTACCTCTTTTCAGCAGAATTGTGTGAAAGGCCAGGGACGCCCTGGACAGGTGCAGTGGTCTTCATGGCACTAACCGCTTCACCACTGTGCCAACCCAAAACAAGTCAAACTAAGTGAGAAAAAAAGGAAAACAAATTGTATAGGTCTTCTGGACGGGTTCTTCTCTAATGAAACGTTTCGTCTCTCCTCAAAGAGACTTCTTCAGTCTGAGAGTTTCAGGAAAAATG
>NW_013952406.1:130046-136978 GCF_001266775.1 Austrofundulus limnaeus
GAGCAGAGAGGTGCAGAGAGGAGCAGAGAGGAGCAGAGAGGAGCAGAGAGGTGCAGAGAGGTGCAGAGAGGTGCAGAGAGGTGCAGAGAGGTGCAGACAGGCTCGTGTTTGCGCGGTTAGCCTCTGACTTTGGCTCAGGTTTGGTGAGGGCACACTCTTCCCAGAAGCCCGGAGACGCGCGCTTTACGCGCCGTGCCATTTACGCACGTCCGTTAGAGGGTCACCCTCCCWTTTCTTTCCTTTTTTATGTTTATATTTCTAATTTTTCCACATTTTCTTCACTCTACAATGTTTACAGACTTAAAGAGCGAGATAGTATCTAAGAATTTATGAATATCACTTCAATTATTGTAGGAAAACTGTTAAAGAAACTTCCAGTTTAAAATAAGAATGTTACCATGAAGATACACTTTTCTTCATCCAGCTGGTATTTGCTCAAACTTAAAGAAAAAACGTTTTTTTCTAGACTTTTAACAACAATATGCTACTTGTGTGAATTACAAATTAAATTTAAAAGAGAACTTTTCAAAATGACATTTTTTAAACTTTATCTGCAGTCCTAATAAACGCTCCTGATGTAGAATCTAATTTAGATCACTGAGTCCCTTTTTCATCATCCTTTAAAGAGAAATCAGCTCCAGATCCACATGAGGAAACTTGAAAACATCCTTGTGTTCAGAAACCCCTGGGCTGAAAGGAGCTGCAGCATCACAGAGCAAAAACACAAAAACACACAAACACACAGGAGATGTTGGCGTGAGTCTGAGAGGCTGTTTAATGCACCTTTTCTATTCCAGCATGCCTTCACACACGACCTTGTGAGACTCATATTAAAGTCTAATTCTGAAGCTCAGAGTGGAGTAATTGCTCTTTTGGTGCTGTGAGAGCAAACAGACAGCAGTTATGAATGAAGACATGCAGATATAATTGGCAGAAATGCGGCTCTTTGAAAGAACGACCACACGTTGCTGTAAAATATGCAGAACGGTTGCCTTTTCAGCTGTCATAGAACCAGATACCAGAGAGGGGATAATAGGCTTAACGCACTTGTTGGATTGGTTCTGGGGMTTTTTTTTTAATCATTTTATTTCTGCTCCACTGTAACCCAGAAGCTCTGTGTCTAATGGTAGTGAAAAGAATAGTGGTCTCCTCACCAGACCATGGATCTGAGAACATGACATCCCTCAGCAGGAGATCTTTGGTGATTCATCAACTGTGACTTAGATAAATTAGAGTGCAATTAATAAATTAACTAAACTTTATTATGCAATGAAGCAGCAATTAATAATCATATAAGCCCACTTTGCGTTATAAATCTGAGGGGTTTTTTTCTGCAGCCTTCCAGTTCTCAGACGGGGTTAGGTCTCCAGGGATCTTCTGCAAACGATGACTATTAATACAAGGTGTCACTCCGGTTGTTTGTGTGATTAATTGTGTGTTTCAAATGCTAATTCTCTGCATTTAAGTGAAGGGTTATAAATAATCTAAACCATCTCAGTTATATAATTGACAACTTGAGAAATAGTTTTTTTTTTGGCATCAGTTTGTTATTTTCATCAGCAAAGCTCAGTAAGATATAAAGGATTCAGACGGTGGTGTTTTTWACACTCAGGGTTATTAACTGGATTAGCATAAAGAAGCTTGTGTTTTATTTTTACATTAAAAAGGATTTTCTTTATTATTATGCCTGTTTGCTTCGTAAGATTTCAGTTTGACAAGTTGAGTTTTGCAGTTTATGATCGTAAGAAAGGAAACAAACAGATTTCTGTCAAATATTTGAGGTTTTTGACTCAAAACAATAAAAAGTCATTTCTGTTAATCAAATGAACTTATTAATAAAACTGGTTCAACTTTATGAAAGCAGCAAAGACGCAGAAACAAATGCAACTCTGGTGCAAACATGAAGGAAGAGAAAAGCAAACAAACTCGTTCATCTGTTCATTTTCTGAAGCCGTTTTGTGTTCTGGCTGGTGAGGAAGCTGCAGCCATCAGCAGGTCAGCAGGTTAGGGGTTAAAAAAATAAAACGTGTGTAAAGATCGACCCTAAAAGATTCAAATACTCACATCTGTTATGCATAAAACACACATCCATTTCTCTACAACCCTTTACTCCACACAACAATGAAACTGTGCATCAGCAGAGCAGCGTGACACCTGGGAGGGGTGGGGTTAATTAGGGGGTCCTCTCTTCTAACAATATGAGTAACTACCAACAGAGGAATGAAGTGCTCTCCAACAGAGCGCTGAACTCAGCCGCTCCGGTGGACTGACGACAGCTTCTCCCCACAATTATTTCAAGAACCCTCCACTTTTCCCTGAAACTCACTTTTTTACATTTACTCAAAATGCAGCTTAAATATTCTGAATAAAATACAAACAGGAGCAAAGAGCTCAGAAAAAAGAAAAGAACGAAGTAGAAAAGACTCGGCTCTTRTCCACACAAATGTTCTGCTTCAGGTGTGAGCCTCTCTGTGGCCGGAGGAGACAGAGCTGCTTCATTCTCAGCCTGATGGCTTTCTGTACCAAAAATATAAAAAAATCCCCCCCCCCCACACACACACACACACACACACTCGTGCCTGAGAACTAAACCTGAAGCCCTGCAGCTGCTCGCAGACTGTCGCTGTGTGCAGATTCAGTTTCTGTGAAGACGCTCGTTCAGAATCAAAAAAAGGTCTAAATGTCACGACTGTGTGCGCAGAGAACTCATTTGTTACACAAGTAAAACAGAAAAACCTGCAAATTACTGAGGAAATGACAAATGCAGGGTGAAAGCTGAGCGATGAATTGTTTCACTCAAATTTGCTGGAAAACCTTAAACTGAAGCGAAAAATTCTAATGAATTAAAACGATGGGTAAAAGCTGCAACTAGCAAAACACTCAAAAATATCCTAAGTTAATAAAAAAAAACTAAAAGCAGCAAAATACCAGCATAGAGCTAACTGTTAGCTAATAGGTCCAAGTACAAACAACAACCACCACTAAAAAAAGGYCATATCAGCAGAAAAGCAGCTTCAGGTTTTCCTGAAACACCAGATGAGAGTTTTGTGCATCGACACACAAACATGAAGGTTTGTGTGTCCGGATAAAAGTGACGACGGTTCTGAGCTCAGCCGACCCGCTCGTCTGCTCTGAGCTGTCACAAACCCTCAGGTTCATGTTTCTTACGTACCTGTCGTCCTCACAGGGTCCGCCACCTCGACGTCCACTCTCGTCCCAAACTGAGCAGAAACGGCTCTTCAAACCTGGATAGATAGATAGATAAATAAATAAATAAATAAATAAATAAATAAGACTGATTTTGATATTGCTAATAATGCCAACAGTCACAAATCCTGAACTTTCATGCTCCTTCTTAACTGAAAAGACAAAAGTTCCTCGTTTGTCACATTTCTGTTGGGAGATTTTGGAAATGTTTTAGTGAAAGTTTGTCTGCAGCTTTTCTGTGCTGAAATGTTCACACCCACAAAAAACAAACAATAAAAAAAAATAAATAAGTGGGTATTTGTGATCCTCTCTTGTTGGACGTGAAACAGATGTAAATGGAGCTGAGATGTAAAAACTGTAGCTTTTAGAAACCCAGACTTCCAGTTAGTCCTTTATTTCACAAAACAAGAATTTATTTAAAACATCAGCCTGAGCACATCAACACTTAAAGTACCTGAAACATACATCATTCAAATAAAAAAGTCAAAAGGAAACATCTTTATATTGAAGAAACTTGAAACAATACTTAGAATTTCACTCATTTTGACACATAACTGGCATACTTTGAATTTGGCTGAAAAGTGAAACAGGAAGTGACATCAAAGGGGAACTCTAGGAAAATACAAACTCTGGTCTTTATTTATTGAAACACTATTTGAGCTTTAACTCTTCCTCTCTCTGATAGTGACTCAATCTAAAGAAACATTTTTGTTTCTAGCCTGTTAGCTGTAGCAATGCTCTCTTCACCTGCAGGAAAACCCCTTTGACATCACTTCCTGTTGCTTCACATGCAAACATCTCAACAACTGTTCATCTCAGTGGCGTGAAATTTATTTTTGCAATTATTAATGTTATCTTTCCAAAAATGAATTAATATTTATTACAAAAATTTGATGTCACAGGCACTTTAAAAGTGAAATATGAGAGGGCAACAAAATGRGTTCATTCTCCAAAACAGCCTAACTTTTTAAAAGGTTCTTTAGTCTCTTTAAAAGCAGATTAAATCAAAAAGTGTTGAGATAAGGTGTATGAGGAAGCAAACYGAAATAAATCAGTTACAACAAGAATATGTCTCATATGTCTTAAGTATTTCATTATGAATCAAATTAACAATAAAGAGAATTCATTTTGTCCATTTAGTGCAGCTGATCTCCTTTTATTTGTTTTTCCAAATTTGTTTCATCCCAGCATGAAAGCATCATTTAAACCTGAGGCTCTGAGCAGGACTCACCTGCCTTTGGGCTAAAACTGCTTAAATTACGTTTCAACACAGCCTGAATGACCCCAAAGGTTCATCTGACCCCCCTCAGACCACCCGGCTCATCCTAACCTCAGCCTTAAAGCAGCTGAGACAGACAGAAAGCCCACTTCCTTAAACACTGACAGCCCCTCATAGTGAAGCAGAGCCGTCCTGAGACAGGAAGCACTAAATCAAAAGCAGAACAATTTATTGTGGCGTCGCTCCTTCAGAGACAAAAACACTGGAGGTTGGTTCAGGGGGGCTGGATTTCAGCCCACAGCTGAGAGGAGAACGAGTCGCAGGCTCCGGTGGAACGAGGGGGTGGAACTCCCAGGAGGGCTTCATAAAGATGCGCCTGACTTTCACATGAATTAGTAAGAAAAGGGAAAATCCTCACTTTAATTTCACAGCTGACAGCGGCGCACGTTCTTTAAATGTGGGGTAAAAATTCAATCAGCCAGGAAGAGAGTCAACATCGAGTGGAGCTCCCATCGTTTCAACATCAGTTGGCATCTCAGCGATATTAGAAAGGGCTGTCTGGGGCCGGGGGGGGGGGGGGGCTGTCAGAGGAAGACAAGGAGCAGAGACTCTCAGGCTCCTGACCTCATGGCAGTGTGGCTAAAAACTGCTCCGACCCGCCAGAATAAAAGCAGCAAGAGAGGAGAGGAGAGGAGGAGAGGAGGAGAGGAGAGGAGAGGAGAGGAGAGGAGGGGAGAGCCCATTTCTGTTCTCAGATCTGACGATCTGTAAACAGTCAGTTCTACCTGAGAGAGCAGCAGGTCAGAGACCACTGAGCTGCACTGATTCTGAGGGGGAGCGGGTCCAGAGAAGACCTGCTGAGGGGGCTTCACAGGACGGTTAGATTAAACTTACTTATTGCAACGTCAAAAAGACCAGTCAAATAAATAAATACAGAGAAAATCAGTAACCTTTACGATCAAAAGACTCATTTCTGCTCCTTGACTCACTGATAAAATGTGTCGAGTCGCAAAACAAGCAACAACTGATCATCAACTGGTGGTCTGTGGGCCTTTTCAGGAGCCTTTACGTCCAGTGGTGACATTATAAAACAAAGACTACTTATTTTTACACTTCAGGACAAATGAAAAGACCAGATTCATGTAAACAAGAAAAATACTGTATATAGTTTATACTGAACTTCATATAAAACTATTCAGGTATAATTCTTCTGTAATCTTTAAGGTCTTTAAAGGTAACACTGATCAATTTGAGAGAATGATCATAGAAATAAGTTGGAATATTTCAGTAAACAGGCTAACATAAGCTAACATGTTTTACTTTTCGTAGTTTTGATCACATATTTGCGTACAAATTGATTTCTGTTGCGACTATAAAAAATTTATTCTGAAAAGTTTGGTCACATTTTCAAAGAGCCGCTGCAGAGGGGCCCCGGAGCCACAGGTTGCAGACCCCCATCTTAAACCGACGGCTGATGTGTCCTTAAATAAACCTAAATCTTGATATATTGCTGCGTATTTATACTCTGATTTGTTGACTAAAACATGCAGATAAGTCCTTTGTTTACCAGAGGTGTGTAAAGTACAAGGAAAAGTAAATATATCTTAAACAGAAAATGACTTTGGTAAAATGATTTTCACTGATAAAAACTGCTCACAATAATCAAGAAAAAGTAACCAGTTCCACTAAACTGAGTTAACATAACTTTAAAAAATAAAAGTGCAAAAACAGCTCCTGTCATGAGTCATYTTTTAATTTGTAACAAGCTGCTCAATTTCAAAGTAAAAAGATATTTATGTTTTGAATGTAACAAACTAAAAGTAAAACAATTAAAAAAAGGTAAAATTACAAATCCTCAAAAAAAAAATAGAAAAACACTGCTAAAGTACTGCAACAAAGTAAATCTACTTCATTGTTTACAAGTGTGTACCCACATTTTAAATATATATCAATTTATTTAGAAAAAAAAACACTGGAGTGAAGCTTTTCAGACTTTAGTTTGATAAAGTTCAGGATAACCTTTAGGTTTTATTTCATCGTTTGCAACGAGAACCTTTCAAAGTAATGGAAGAGAAGATTTGGGCTGAGTGCAGAGAGAATGTGCTGCTGAAGAATAATGTTCAGTAATTATTTTTAAAAGGACTGCAGCAAGAAAAAAAAACACTTTTTACAGTGATTCTGTTTTTACAGGTTTGTTTTCCATTTATCAAACATCTGTGGTTTTAATCTGTGGTTCTGTCAGAAACAAATCTCTGCAGCGTCATTRAAACCTCTCCATCACGAGTTGAAACGTATTTTCAACAAATACAACCTCCACTGCTGAGGGCTTTAATTTAAAGTGTGATTTAATAAAGGGTCAGTTAACATCATGAAAAAAAACTATGCTTTTGTTCATCTGCTGACATTTCCAGATTGAGTTTAATCCATTTGTAACTCTGGGCCTCATGCAAGAACCGTTCGTACGCACAGATTTGTTCTTAAGTTGTGCGTACGAGTGATTTAGGAG
>NW_013952406.1:139752-142742 GCF_001266775.1 Austrofundulus limnaeus
ATGTTAAAACATTTCTCAATTCATTAGACTTGCCAACAATTGGAGAATGTCAGAATAAAAGCCTAACTGAGCATATTACTGGAAAAGAGCTGAAATTGGTGATAAAAGAATTGAAAAATAATAAAACACCTGGTACAGATGGTCTTCCAGGTGAACGGTATAAGGGATTTGAACAAGAACTGTCCCCTGGATTATTAAAGTCTTTAAATTGGACTTTAGAGAAAATGACAACACCACCATCATGGTCTGAAGCAATTATAACGGTAGTGGCTGGGGAGAGGGAGGTCTGGGCCTCCCTTCTGAAGCTGCTGCCCCCGCGACCCGACCCCAGATAGGAGGAAGAAAATGGATGGATGGATACATGAGGAATAAAATAAATAAAATCACAAATGGCTCGTTACTGCCCACGATTCGGCTCCTATTGTTCGTTGTAAAAAGCCGTTGAAAAGATTCGGATCGTTCGTGAACGTCACATCTCTAGCGCTGACAGACGGGCAATTTTATGGTAAAACTTTAGCTGTTTTCACACATTTAACAGAAACTGGTGCCTTTATCAGGACGAAAGCTCTCAATAAGAGCATTTAACTGAAGTTTTTCTCTTCTGCTCCATCACCTTCTGCTGTTAGCGCTGTAGCGATGGCTTCAATCAGCTGCGTTCCATCGGCTCCTCTCCCCGGTAAAGAGCCGGGGCCGAGGCGTCCCCTGCCGCCACTCTCCATCCTCCTTCCACTGCCAACTTGTCGATAAAATATAATGTAAAAATTTGATAGCCAATTCAGAGCCCGGCTTCGCTCTGAACATACAAAATGAGCTCAGCTCCCCGAGGAACCGCACACACACAGCTGAAGCCGTTTGGAGAAAGAGGCAGGTAGGAGGATGCAGGAAGARGGGACAGACGGGGAAAACGATTAAAATAAAAAGATTCAGTGCAGCGAGTTTGTCACCTACTGCAGACCTTAAGCTCCTGTGACCCCCAAGGAGCCGGAGTAAATTATTCATTGAGAGTCAAACAGCTTGTTTCTTGTGAAATTACCTRTCTCTCCCTCACCTCCTCTCAGATCTGCTCTGGCCACAGGAATAATTAGACCACAGCCATTTTCAGACTTTAATCATGTAACAGAGAAATCTCCTGCAGTGAGCGCATTACATTTGGAAAAAGGACAAAGAYGAAATAAAGAAGTAGTACGGTGGTGTTTGATGGACCTGAATCTGAGCTGCTGCTCTTTAATTAAATGTTGATGTCAGTTTAGAGATGAAGGTTTAATTTTGCTACAGATGAAAGTGAAGTGATTATTGAACCCATCTCCACGAGTCAAGATTATAATTTAGGCAGAGTTCAGACAGATGTGGTCTGATGAACCAGTCGGTTTTACTGTAAATGTTGCTTCTTTGTTTTTTAAAAAGGAATGAAGGTCACTGAAACTGACAAACTTAACAAAATACTTTAAATTAATGGACATAACGCTTTAAAGTGCATTTCCTTCAAATACAGAAACGATACCTACCTACCTACCTACCTACCTACCTACCTACCTACCTACCTACCCTCAGACAAAGTGAAACAGGAAGTGACATCAAAGCAGAACTCTGATATTTATTTCAACAACATTACTTGAACTCTGACTCTTCATCGATAGCGACTCAAAATAATCTAAATAAACATCAGATTCTTCGCTACACTCAGTTGTCGCAGCGCTCTGTTTGCAGGCAGACACTCCCCTTCGACATCACTTCCTGTTACTTCACATTTGAATCTTTCAACTGTTCGTCTCAGTGGTGTGATTTATTATTTAATTTATTTATTCTGCAGTATGTCCTCTTTAAAAATGGATTCATATTTATGACAAAAACTTGATGATGTCACAGGCACTTTAACTTGCTGTTTGACAGGAAGCTGTTAGAAACAAAGTTAAAAACTGAAGAGTGGTGCATTCTTACCTTTAGATCTTGCTGCTCAACCTGTTGGGATAATCCAGTGATTTCTGTGCATCTCTGAGACTCCTGCACCTGTCCACAGGTGTTCTGCTCCAGCTGAGTTCAGTTAGAGGCCAGTCCCATGTCTGATTGTTTTTAGCTGTGCTTCGAGTCTTTGTCCTTTTGGAGGACCCATAAGTTGTGGACATGTCCAGGGAGGTCATCTCCAATCCTGTGGACCTTAAACTTCTCAACAGTCTGGACAGCTGAAGCCAGAAGAACATCAAGCTGCTTGGAAATGTTCTTGTAGTGTTTACCTTTAAACAGACAGAGGGACTGATTAGAAGACTGAACACACCTGTGGTGCTGATTACAGCACACACCTGTATTTAACGAGTCTCTGAGCTCAATTTTTCCACATCTTTTGTGCCAATTTCATTAGTTTGTTTGGTAAAATAGTATGGTGTGGTATGAGGGACAAAATTAAGATTATTGCACAACCAGTGGTTGCTACATCCTTGTAGCAGGAGGCTATATCTATTCCTAAGCCAGCTATTGATCTGATTAATGATAGGCCGGCACCGCTAACTGAGCAGCTGGCCCCACTAAATGAGGGGCCGGTGCTGGAAAATGAGGATATTCACTTGTGTTAGCATCAGAGAGGCTAGCGATTAGCATGGATAAACTAGTGTTAGTATTAGTGGAGAGGCTAGAAACTAGCATGGATAAGCTGGTGTTAGCATTAGAGAGGCTAGAAACTAGCATGGATAAGCTGGTGTTAGCATTAGAGAGGCTAGAAACTAGCATGGATAAACTAGTGTTAGCATTAGAGAGGCTAGAAACTAGCATGGATAAACTAGTGTTAGCATTAGAGAGGCTAGAAACTAGCATGGATAAACTAGTGTTAGGATTAGAGAGGCTAGAAACTAGCATGGATAAACTAGTGTTAGGATTAGAGAGGCTAGAAACTAGCATGGATAAACTAGTGTTAGCATTAGAGAGGCTAGAAACTAGCATGGATAAACTAGTGTTAGCATTAGAGAGGCTAGTGACTAGCATGGATAAACTAGTGTTAG
>NW_013952406.1:143986-146956 GCF_001266775.1 Austrofundulus limnaeus
GACTAGCATGGATAAACTTGTGTTAGCAGTGGACAGGCTAGCGACTAGCATGGATAAGCTTGTGTTAGCATCAGAGAGGCTAGGGACTAACATGGATAAACTTGTGTTAGCATCAGAGAGGCTAGCGACTAGCATGGATAAACTTGTGTTAGCAGTGGACAGGCTAGCGACTAGCATGGATAAGCTGGCCTTAGCACCAGAGAGGCTAGCGACTAGCATGGATAAGCTGGCCTTAGCATCAGAGAGGCTAGCGACTAGCATGGATAAACTTGTGTTAGCAGTGGACAGGCTAGCGACTAGCATGGATAAGCTGGCCTTAGCATTGACAAGTGTAACTCCTACCAAGAGTCCATCATGAAAGTGGCAACAAATTTATTCTCTCATTGATGGACTCAATCTGGAATTTGTCTTAGCTTAYATTAGGAACATGTCAGGCTCTGTGTCTACATGCTCCAGTTTGATCATCACGTTGTTTTTCACCTGCTGTTCAAACTGTCATCAAAAACATACAATTATTGAATTCGAGGATGAGAAAACAAGCATCTGCAGCCAGAGCTGTGATTTTCATACAACATCATTCCATAATTGTGTCTTGTTTCCATCAGAAAATGGTTTAACACATCAAAAAATGACATTTCTTCTCTGTTAGAGGAGTTTTTAACACTTTGATCCYTCACCAGTCTGCTCCTTCTCAGAGAATCATGGCCCAGATTTGAGTTAACTCATCCTCTGATCTGCTGTTCGACGCGAGGAAAGGAGTTAAAACCGTGTACCTGTCGCTGCGACCAAGATCCCTCCCCTGACTGCACTTCCTGCTGGGAGAGACGCCCGAGGCCCGTGCTCGCTGAGCCTGAATGAGTCACACTTACCACAGCCACCTCCCGCCCTCTCCAGCCGTTCCACTGACTCACTTAGCGCACATGACAAACGACAAAATCACCCTGAACCTCCGCCCCCTCGCTCAAACCCGACTGCCCATCGCCCACACGTTGCCAACAGTACTTAAAGCTGGGATGCATCTCGCCAAGCGTCATGATACAAAACAAACTTATCACTCGGAAAGAAAAACAACTTGTTCTGGCTCTTCAAAGTCACATTCCACCATATGGCTGGTTCCATTTGTCYTTAACGCATGACTTTTAGGACAGATCTGAAAGCGAGTGAGTGATATAAATATCAAAAGCAGATGGCATCAACGCTTGGCAATGTCAAGATATTCTAAAATATCAAGACGTTCCAGCGAAGTGAAGACTTGTGCTAATATAAATAAACTCTGAGGGTTCGTCTTTACGTCTCAGTTTGCTTACGAAGCAGAAGTCGGAGCTGGAGGAGTGCTGATAGTTAGATACTACACCTCATATACTTCACCAGTTAAACGCAGAGGGGAGCAGAGTTGTTGCAGTCTGCACTTTTTCCCCCCACAATGGGAAGAACAGCAGAGCTTGTTAAACCATTGAAATCACACAAACCCCGGCTCTGAAAACATTGAGCCGTTCTGMAAAAAATGTAACTAAAAACAGAATGTAAATATCATAAATATAATAAACTGTAACAGCTTGTTGTGCGAGTGGGGAATAATGGTAAATTTGAGTTTGATAGCAGCAAAACATTTTTATAAAGTTGCTCCAGCATCAACAAACAACTGTAACCGTAACTGGTATGGATGAATAACAGCATTTTACAGCTAATTAGGTTAATTATCAACAGGTCAGTGAAATAAAGGTGGYTAAATGTCTAGATGGAACAGGTCTGGTTCTGTTCTGGTCCCTGCACGGGCTCAGGAACACAAACCATTGTTTATAACCAGCTCACTGCACCATCCACAAATTGGATGCWAACGATTGCTTTATCTTTTTATTTATATTGAAAATAACTTTTTTTCCCATAATTGAGGGTTTGCACATTTTACAGCTTTGTTCAAATGTTGTTCCCAAACATCCAAATAATAAATAAAACTCTGTCAAAGTCTCCATTTACCTGCAAAAACAATGGCTGTTCTGAGACTGCGGTGAGCATTACTGCGGCGAGCGTTACTGCTGCGGCTCCGGCTTTTCTCACAACCGTTTTAGGCTCATTCTAACATTTGTCTTTTACAACGATGCTGTGTACCGAATCTGACACCTCCAGTGGTGCCAGACACTTAAATCTTCTGTTCAACTACAGCACAACACTCACTTCATCTCTCCTCGCTCTGCTCAGCCCCCTGGGCTCCGAACCGAAGGCTGTGCAGCCGAGGACGGGAGAGGCGATACAGCGCTTAGCGAGTGAGCCATAACTGAGAATATTGCAATATGTTTTTTTTGTTCAGTGGTGCCAGAACATTAAAGCCAAGTGGCATTTTCAAAAAAAAGTCTAAAGTGGCGGGTTTTAACCACCCCAAGGAGTTTTGTAGGATGCCTCAAGGGCTCCTAAATGCTAACTGCCTTAAGGTTTTTCCTTCAAAAATAAAAAAGGAAGAAAAATATTAAATAAAATAAAGTTTTATGTCTGCTGAGTTATTGAAATACTGGTTTTGCTCATGTCTCTGTGTGTTAATATCATTATCAAATATCTCATGAACCACAGATTTTAATGAAGTTGTTATTATTGGACATGCATCTGCAACCAATTCAAAATGGCCACCACAGCCATGAACTTAAAAAATAAATGTTTGATGGAGTTAAGATTTGGTGTGGTAGTATCTGAGTACCCTCCCCAACAGATACTTTAAGCATGGCATGTTAAACATTAACTTTTAGAGTGAACTCTGTATGTCTGTTAGTAAAATATGTCATGAAGTAGAGCAGAGATAGATATCTTAAATGATGGAAGGGGCCACAATTTTTTTGATGACACAAGCAGAGGGACACATAGTGCTGAGCGAATGTACTAAATGTACTAAAACTGCCACATTAAACGTGTTTGTATATGTATATATACATGTGTGTGTGTGTGTGTGTGTGTGTGTGTGTGTGTGTGTGTGTGTGTGTG
>NW_013952406.1:147677-148875 GCF_001266775.1 Austrofundulus limnaeus
GTATGTATGTATGTATATATGTATGTATGTATGTATACGTAAAAAATTTTCATTATTTTTATTTTTAAAAAAGCACTCAGTGCATCTCCTAGATTCTAAGAGCTGTTATAAGTATTTTTTTAAAGATAAATTAAATAAATTAATTAAAAAAATTCAGAGGGCCATACAGAAGTCACCTGCGGGCCAGATGTGGCTCATGAGCCACCAGTTGCCCACCCCTGAAATATACATTAAATTGGCTGTGCATCTACTGATTAAGTTATGATTGCCGCCACAGATAATTAACCTTAATAGGCACAAAAATGGTCAAACATACAGTGTAGTGGCATTTTATCTTATTTTTATTGTTGTTTTTGTGTTTTCTGTGATTTTTAATGTAACGTGATTTAATCACCGTAGTTGTTTATTGTTAAGCCATATCAATCAATCAATCAATCAATCAATCAATCATACATCATTGAATTTCGCAGATTTTAGCTTTAATTTGATGCTGCTGTGGCTGAGAGTCAATTGTAACAAACTTCAAGCATTAATACATCACATGCATGAGATTGTGCATAAATTAAATCCAAGGTTTGGTCAAAATGGCRGCAACTCCAATCATTTCTTCATCAGTGTAAAACTCTTGCATCAAAGGTGGGGACAGCTACTCCTTTAGATCTTACTTTTTTTAACTTTGTAWATTTCAAGTCATCAAAAACTTTGAAGATAAAACAGTCTTCATCTGTGGGGAAGCTGACGCTCAGCAGCASGCAGGTAACCAGAGCAGAGGGCGTCTGGATTGTAACGCCCTCGTGGGAATAAAGCCAGATTAAAAGCAGAGTAAAACCCAAACATCAGACCACAACTGCGTCAGTGGGAATCCGGCTCACGACGCTTGAAATGCGATTCGCATCGTTATGAAAGGAAATACATGGTTTTAGACAGACAGAAAATCGATGCTGCTGACTGACTGTAGCGCAACTTAACAAATGTGAGAGAACTAAAAAAAAAACTGCATAAAGTGGAATAAAAATGAGTCAGACATAATAATCCTGACTAAGCCTGTGTAAGGAAGCWCTGGCAGCCAAGACAGTAGCTGGATCAGAGCACAGACAGTGATGCATGCATAATGCATCACTGTAAAATCTGCTTAAGCACAGTAGCACAAATATGCAGCAATCATATTTGCATCACTTTTTGTTTGTATATATATATA
>NW_013952406.1:150986-153740 GCF_001266775.1 Austrofundulus limnaeus
ACAAAAGAGGGCCATAGCATAGCTTAATCGTTAAAAATAAAGGACTTTACTTTAAAAAATATTTGTATTTCATGTATTATATAACTGCATTTGGCCCGCAGCCATGGATATATTTTCATTTTTGGCCCCCTTGGGGAAAATGTTTGGGCACCCCTGGTCTATTGTAAAACTGTTGGCTGACTCAGCGTAGATCGGACACATCTATGCAGCCGTAACGTGATACGGTTGACCAAACATCTAAGAAAAAAAAACTGTACGAAAACAGACTCCCCGGGTCATAATAATGAGGTAAAACCAGGTCTGGAAGCAGCTGAAACTGAACTTTTTAGCATTAAGTGTTAGAGTTGCCTTTTTATTGAGCTTATATTTGTTTTTGACAGAATCACAAGATTTCATTTTGCATCACAAGCATGAACGTCAGCGGGCGACATGCATCTCTTCAGCAAGGCTTTTAATTATTTTTGCACTAATGTTTGACTCTTTTCCTGCAGCCGCAGCGAATGAAAGCGTGCGAATAAAGAAAGACTACGTTGGGAATGGAGATGCTTGTTGTTTCCACCCTTCAAGTGCACYAATCAACCTCTGACCTTTGCTGTCAGAGAAACAACTTTAGAGAGCCTTTTTGTAATGATGGAGCTTTATTGTTTTACAGCCTTTGAAGAAAATTGTCCACTTCTACAAATATTGATTAAAGCGAGCAGGACCACAGGAGTAATACACTCCATGTGAATTCAGTTTTAGCGCAGATTTTCTGTGAGAGGTGTTCTTTGATCCCTCTGGCCCCAGCAGCAGCTCGCTGAGCTCAGGGAATTACATCGGCTCTTTCTTTTTTTATTCTCATCTTACAGTTGAGGTAAACAGAGGAGTGTAATAATWGTAACACCTGTTAAATTTCTGCCATTTCTGAATGTGTATAAATGATCGAATGTCACAGTAAACATCACCAGAGGTGCGAGGAGTAAATTAAATATCGATTAAATGTTTAATTTGTTTTCTTTCTGTGCATGTTTCTTTCAAACTTGCTAATAATACCTTCTTTCTTTACTCCACCCCCCCCTCCTCCTCTTCCTCCTGCACCAATGACCTCCAGGTGGTGATGGGTCAAGAAGACGACTCCTCCAGCTCCAGGAGCTCCTCGGACTCCTCCTCCAAGACGGTGGGCCTCCTGAGCGGGCAGGCGTCCCTCTCGCCCCTGAGCCGCTGGATGCAGCACAGTAAAAGCCGAGCGGCGAACACCACCTCGCTGGAGCTGCCCTACCGCTCTCCGGTCCCGTTCGCCAAGCAGGAGTTTTCCAAACAGGAGTTCTGGGAGATGCTAGGCAGCGACCTGCTTAAGCCGGACACCTCCAGCTCCCGGGTCAAACGCCGGCCGATCGTCAAGACCGGCAAGTTCAAGAAGATGTTCGGCTGGGGAGACTTCTACTCCAACATCAAAACGGTGCGGCTCAACCTGCTGATCACCGGGAAGATCGTGGATCACGGGAACGGCACCTTCAGCGTCTACTTTCGACACAACTCCACGGGCCAGGGCAACATCTCGGTCAGCCTGGTCCCGCCCGTCAAGGCGGTGGAGTTCGACCTGGAGCGCCAGAGCGTGGTCTACCCCAAGGACTCCAAGATCTTCAACTGCCGCGTGGACTACGAGAAGGTGGATCGGAGCAAGCGCACCTCGTTGTGCAACTACGATCCATCCAAGACCTGCTTTCAGGAGCAGATCCAGAGCCACGTGTCCTGGATTTGCTCCAAACCGTTCAAAGTCATCTGCATCTACATTTCCTTCTACAGTACGGACTACCGCCTGGTGCAGAAAGTTTGCCCGGACTACAATTACCATAACGAGATGCCGTATCTGCCCTCGGGTTAGAACATACACTGTGGGGGGGAGGAGAGAGGAAAAGAGATATGTGTGGGAGCGACTGAACATCTGGAGAAGAACCTATGGCTGTAAATGTCGCAGTGAGACAGCTTGACACAAAACATTTATGTAGCCTGATGTAAAAACATATATGCAAAACCCAAACCACAGTATGCAGATGAGGAGGCATTAGAAACACTCAGCTGCAACATTTGGGACCGGTAACCCACCAAACACACACCTTCTTACCTCAGTCCTGCTCACACCTGGTCAACAAACCCCCCCATCCATTAAACCACCTGTGAATTCTATCAGAACGTCTTTTTAATTATCTCCAGTCTGAGCTTTTACCAAGTCACGGGGCTGAACTGAAGGTGGGCTGTTAAATATTCTGATTATTCACGAGAGGGTCGCAGCCGGATTCAGGCTTTATTCTAATTATCCTGTGATGTTGAACATCTCAGGATAATTTAAAGAGAACATAGGRGAGCTGAAGTTTTAATCTCCTCTCAGACGCGGCATTATTTAAGGAAKAATCAGACCTTTCAAAGGGCTCATTTTTGTAAACTCCATTCTGAACATCAAAAATCCTTCCTGTTTTTCATTTATTCATAACTTCACATCGATGAAAATGTCTAGCTGACAAATTAAAGTTTTTTCTTCTGTTCCAGATGAAATTGGTAAATGGTAAAGGGTTTGAGTTTATATAGCAGTCCCTARGGACTCCAAAGCACTTCACTTCAATCACTCATCATTCACACACTGATGGTGGTAAGCTACGATGTAGCCACAGCTGCCCTGAGGCACACTGACAGAGACCAGACCCTCTAACCACCACCTGCAGGCAAGGCAGCACTGCTAAAACTGTCCATCTTACCATCCATCCATCCATCCATCCA
>NW_013952406.1:154814-158019 GCF_001266775.1 Austrofundulus limnaeus
GTAAATAAGTCTCAAAACAAGATCAAAAAGACTTTTTGGCTGATATAAGATTTTAAAACTTGATTAGGAGGAGACTTTTTGCAGTGAGGTAACTGGCAACCCACCATGACAACTCCCATAACCACTCCGCCAATATCCGCCCCAATTTCTCTTTTTGTTTAAAAGAGTCAAACCCACAGTGATCACTGAAACAACCTGAAACTCAAACCAAGCTGTGTCCTAAAACTATCATCTTTTTTACATTTTGTTGTCAATCATCATGAATGATGCTTTGTTCTGTTTCATCTGAATCTGCTCTGGGTGGAATCTCAAGACCATCAAGGCATCCAGAGGTGAACTGTGCTGCCCAGTGTCAGAAAGTTTGGTTTCAGTCATGAGTCCTCCAACAGGATAATGACCCGAAACATACGACTAAAACCAGAAAGAACAGGATATTGTTCTGAAGTGACCGTCTACGACTCTATGGGCTGCTTTAAGTTCTGTAGAAAATCTGGAGAACCTTTCAAACCTGAGACAGCTGGAGCAGTTTGTACACCAGGAAGGGACCAGAACACCTGCAGACAGGTGGATCAGAACACCTGCAGACAGGTGGACCAGAACACCTGCAGACAGGTGGATCAGAACACCTGCAGACAGGTGGATCAGAACACCTGCAGACAGGTGGAAACATACAAAAAATCAATTGGTTCACTGTAAAAATGAGTCATCTAAATATAAATTTAAAAATACTTTATTATAATCTGAATCTTCCCAAATTAAACGAAATAATCTTCAGATCAGTAAAACAGATAGATTCCAGATTAAAAAGTTTAATAATCTAACACATTCTGCTCTTGTTTAGTAAATCAGTCTCACAAACAAAAATACTTTTTGGCTGATAAAAGACTGCAGGACCTGTTTAACTCTTACCCCTAATTTACACTACTTGTGTTCCGTCTCAGCTACGCTGCGCTGCGCTGCGCAGGTCGCAGCTGTGCGTTTCAAGTCCAGTTTACACTACCTCCGCTCCACTCCGGTCCGACAGACGCGCAGGAAGCCGATCACGCGATAAATTCAGTGATAAGTGTGGAAGTCACAGCAAAAAATAATTAATTCTGTGAAAGACAAACTCCAAACACAGCTGAAAACATTGATATAAAGGCTTTTGGTATCTATGTTGAAACTGTCTCGCTGTCGGCTTTCTGAACCTTCTGATTTCAAAATAAAATCCACATGTATCGTGTGTATATATGCTTCATGCTACATGTTTCCATCTGCTTCCCAAACAGAACSATACATTCTGACAGCATTTGTGTAGAAATATATCCGTACATTTATTAATACAGCCGCAATTTCGACATTCCGACAAATTATTCCGCCGAATAGTGTCTTATTTTGAAAATACGGATGTTGTGCTTGTTTCTTTTCCTGTTGGTGTGACGTAATCGTTAAAAATTGACTCCGGCGCAGCTCCGTCGTCCGGCAAAAATAGGATCTGTTCTAATTTTGACGGATCGCCATCTGCTCACCGCCGCCMTGCGCAGCCAGTGTAAACACTCTCATGGATTATAATGGGTGTGTGTTTTCTGCGGAGGTCGGACCGCAGCGGAGCGGAGACGGAACGCATGTAGTGTAAATTAGGGGTTACAGTGTTGTCTCAAAAATACAACAAAACTTAAAGTTGAGGGTCTAATCATTTTGTCGAGTCTCTGTGTTTATTAAACTAGRTCTTGAAAAGCAAAGATTGATTTTTATCAGGTTTGTCAGTTTGAAGTTCTTTCAGTGACCACGGTGGGTGTATCTTTCTTTAATGAAAGGCTACAAACACATTTTTTGTGTCTGCATGTGACCTCCAAATCAAATTTACAAATCAAAATAAATTGCTCTACAATGGTTCAGGGCCGGAGCTTAAGACAAGTTCAGTGTGAAGACGATGAATCAGCCCTGCGCACTCGTGAGAAAAAGTACAAGGTAAGGGGCTGAGAGATGGAGAGATTCAGCTCTTTTAATTAAAGTGGAGAAGGAGAGTATGCGGCGCCTTCTATTGTCCCTTCTGCATGAAAAAGATTACATTTTGTTGCCGTCAGGATTCCTGATTTCACGCCTTGATAACTCTGACTGTGTGAGGGAGATTGCTCTCTCTCGACAAATACCGTGTTCACCAAAGTAAACCCGTTATCTTGAATAAATGAAAATATTATCAGAATAATTACATATAATTTAATCTCTTTTAGATGTAATTAAGGTTTCAACAAGAGAGCAAAACYCATTCCTGAAAATCAAGTCGGCAGGAAGAAAGAAAGGAGGACGTTGGTGAGAAATGTTGGGATGTTTTAGCGTGGAGCCAGCTCTCAGTTTAGCCCTGAGTTAACAGCTCTCATTAAGATAAATGACCACTAGCTGCTCCATCTTATGTTGCACAAACAATATCAGTGGAGAGCCGCATACAGAAAATATCTGATTTCACCGTTTTACGCTAAGAGACTCCCGCTGTCTCGTTTATGGAGACACAACGATATCTGGTTAATTAACAAATGATTACAGGTGTTAAATGATGATGTAACATCTGCAGTGACATCAGCCATTAAACCTGTACGCTGGTGAAACGCCCAGGTGGACTGGATCTGCTGTTAGAGGTCCTGCTGTGGGCGGGGCTAGAGCTGCAGCATGTTAGCCATCCTCCTGTGGGCGGGGCTAGAGTTGCAGAGTGTTAGCCATCCTACTGTGGGCGGGGCTAGAGCTGCAGTGTGTTAGCCATCCTCCTGTGGGCGGGGCTAGAGCTGCAGAGTGTTAGTCATTCTCCTGTGGGTGGAGCTAGAGCTGCAGAGTGTTAGCCATCCTCCTGTGGGTGGAGCTAGAGCTGCAGAGTGTTAGCCATCCTCCTGTGGGTGGAGCTAGAGCTGCAGAGAGTTAGCCATCCTCCTGTTGGGGGGCGGGGCTAGAGCTGCAGAGTGTTAGCCATCCTCCTGTGGGCGGGGCTAGAGCTGCAGAAAGTTAGCCATCCTCCTGTGGGCGGGGCTAGAGCTGCAGAGAGTTAGCCATCCTCCTGTGGGTGGAGCTAGAGCTGCAGAGAGTTAGCCATCCTCCTGTGGGTGGAGCTAGAGCTGCAGAGAGTTAGCCATCCTCCTGTGGGTGGAGCTAGAGCTGCAGAGTGTTAGCCATCCTCCTGTGGGTGGAGCTAGAGCTGCAGAGAGTTAGCCATCCTCCTGTGGGTGGAGCTAGAGCT
>NW_013952406.1:159102-164907 GCF_001266775.1 Austrofundulus limnaeus
ATTATTATTATTATTATTATTATTATTACTTTCAGAACACAAAACAAACTTGAATTTCTCCTGATTGAAGAGGTTGCAACAACTGTACATAGAACAGATTTTAGGTATTTTGACGCTGAATCAACAGAAGGAAACAGGACTGAAAAATCGTACATCTTACCAAGTTTTAAAACCTTATATCAGCCAAAAAGTCTTTTTGATCTTGTTTTGAGACTGATTTACTAAACAAGAACTGATTGTGTAAGAATAATCATCTTGTTTTCAGAATGTGTAAGATTATTTGTCTTGTTAATTTGAGTCTAATTTTCAGGCTAAGTCATAAATTTCTGCCAGTGGAGTAAGAAAATTTTACTTGGTAAGATTCTTAAAATACTAGATTTGACTCAATTTTTTCTTATTTCAAGTATCTTACCAAGTAAAATTTTCTTACTCCACTGGCAGAAATTTTTGACTTAGTCTGAAAATGTGACTCTAATTAACAAGACAAATAATCTTACACATTCTGAAAACAAGATGATTATTCTTACACAATCAGTTCTTGTTTAGTAAATCAGTCTCAAAACAAGATCAAAAAGACTTTTTGGCTGATATAAGGTTTTAAAACTTGGTAAGATGAACAGTTTTTGCAGTGTAACCTAATCTACGACTCCTAAAACGACAGATTATTTCAGTGCGTTTATGGTTTTTGCTATTGTCGAGCGTCTGCACCGTCTTTTCTTTACAGTTTCAGATTATTTAATGGCAGTGTTCCTGACATTTTTTTTTTTTGTTTTATAGAAACTGCATCATCTTTACAAGAAAATATATACTTTTAGACAGACAGCACTCTTCTTTGAAAAGGCCTCAATCATTTTTCAAACTTACTGATTTAGAATTTGCACTCGTCCGTTTTGAATTTCAAAATGGCTACCAACAAACCGTAGTTAAATCTGAAAATAATCCAACACATTGACAAATATAACAGTTAAATGATAACCCTGGTCAAACACAAATAGCCTGAAAACATAAAGGTTAATCCAAAAGTCTTGCAACGTTGAGTTTTGTCACGCTGCTGGAGCCTCAGCCCACAGGTTTTGAACCCTCAGCCTCTGCCTCCCTTTAGCTCAGGGATGAACCCTGACGAGGGGAGTTCCTCGCTGCCGTCTTCACCAGCTTCGTCTCGCACACAGCGCCGAGTTGAGCCGGCTAATCTCTGCGAGCTTATCAAGCTAACAGAACATCGGCAGTGAGAACTTCCCTCGCTCCGTCTGTGCGTCTACATGTCTTTATTCCATCAGAGAAATGTGCGTCTTAAGATGTGTTGGTTCAGGTATTTCCTCCCTCCTGTTCGAAGCGTCTTACATGAGCTCCTGGATTGGGCTGGGCGTGGAGATGTCCTCGAGAGCATGTCAGTGGAGTGCTGAACAGATACGCCCCAGTAACCTCGAAACTCCCCCCCCAACCCACCCACACGTCCCGCAGGGCATCTGGAGAGAAGTTGGAAACTCAAGCATGATGGAATCAAAGCTGGGAAACATGAGCCCACGGCGCTCTGTCAATGTAGAGAAAAAAAAATAAGGACACATGTTGGGAAAAGACGCTCCATCCTCTGCTCCTCGCTGATCCTCTCAAGTATACAGCAATACTCTCGCCGAGAATCCACCCTCTCTGCCTCGCCGGGCAAAAAAAACTCAAATAAATTTGAAAAAAAATCGCTGCTGGACTGAGTTTTAACAGACAGTCGTGTTGCTGTGGGACAAAACAGGCAGCAGCCTTATTATTAACCCTTCTGGTGCCAACGGACTTGTGAATATTTGGCCTTAGAGACTGCGAGACAGCACCGGTCCACTCAAAAGAATATTACCAGACTGTTTATGAATATACATATATAAATATATATACATAAAAGCTAAAAATCCGATCTGAATAAAGTTGTATTTATATGTGGGTCATGCAGTGAAGGTTGTCTGTTTTTACCAGGTGCGCTTCTGTTTCTTCGTGTCATGTGAATGATAAACTGTACGGATGATATGATGCTGTGGAATTCAACGTTCAAAAAAATCAATAAAGTACACGCAGCTCCTTAAGCCACTGAACACACCAGAGAAGCAGGCTGTAGTTTTATACCTGGTTGTTCTCCCTGTGCAGGTAAAGTGTGTAAACAATGCTTTGCTCCTATTTGCATAGCCACACTGTGTGCCGGTGGCAAAGAGGAAGATGTGACAGAAACGTTGCTCGGGGCTTTCGCAGACGAACACGCAGAGAGGAGAGGAGGAGGAAAACAAAAAAACAAAACAAAAACAAAAAGGTGATGGGAGGAAAAGAAGGAGGAAATGTTCTGACTGGAGTGATCCTAATTAGCTTCCTCCTCTTTCGTTGTGCAACTCCTCACCCCCCTTTTTCAGAAGGCAGTTGACAATAAATTTATTTTACTTCTTAATTAAATCCCAGACCACTGTTAAGGTGGGAATGGGTTCAAACATTCAGCTCACAACAACCCCTTTAAACGCGATCGATTAAGGCACGCTGGAGGCGAAGCCAGGCCCCTCCACCCCGTCACCTCCACCCCCTCGTGTTCCCATAAAAGCACAGCCTGCCTCAGGATAACCTTGCCTGAGATGATGAAAGGGAAGCAAATGAGACAACATGGAGAAAGAAGAATAGAAACCTTATTTGGAAGAAAGGAGAATTGAGGTTAATATAAAAACTGGGAGCGATGTAACCCACTGGGTCACGCACAGCAAGATGCGAACAGACAGAAATCCTGCCAGCGACCGCTGATAATGAACGCTCACAACAGTCGTTTGGTTGCTCAAAAAAGAGAAAAGCAATTAAGTGTTTCCTTCCTTAAAAAGGGAAGGGCATTTCAGCATGAGTAATGGGAAACCAGCTAATAATCAATTAAGGAAATTGTTATTTATAGCACAAGAAGGTGGAAGGATCCAGGCAAGGATTAAAACCATAAACAAATCTAAAGGAAAACTAGATGCAGGTCTTTTTCTGTAAAAATCCAGCTGAAAACCTGAACAGTGCTGAAATTTTGTTGGCGAGGCTAAAACTGAGRTGTTAAAGCTAAAAGAAAAAGAACATGGGTTATAAAACAAAGWAAGACTAGACATGGGTTTTTACGACGTAAAAACAAGTGTGCATTGCCACGTAGCATGTCATTGCAGCATGGCTTTGCCTGCAGCAGTGCACTTGCAGAATGAACTTTGACCAAGTTCAAATATGTTTTCTACACCAACCTATGCCTGTCACGTCAGCAGGTGTTTGTAATTAAGGTAATTGTGTGACAATATGAAGTTTGAAGAGATTTTTTCTTAAAGTTGCATTAGCAGGGTTTTGAACCCTGATCTCCCACATGAAAATCCATGACATAGACCATTAGACCAGTGGAGCTGTGGCAGAAGATGGTGGCAGGGGTTGYTTTGTATGTGTGCAGAAAGAGGCCACATTGCCAATACAATTATTGACACTAAACTGCCTAATATTACAACAATCGAGCAGTATTAAGACAATATTATAGTAAAACATCAAAATACAATCATATTAGTACAGTAAACACTGAACTACTGAGTTGAAATATTAAACTACGGTGCAGCAGTACCAAGTTGAGTACAACTGGGGGCAGTATTGGACCAATACAAGGCTCCATTGACTGCCATTAAAATTCATTAAACATTAATATTTCATAAACTATAAGTTTTACAGGCACCAAAAGGCATAGCCATCATTTGGCACAGGYGCTTTACAGATATAAATTACAATGGCAGCTCTAGGACAAAGTATGCAGGAGGAGAAGCATGGCAAAGTTGAGATGACTTGGATGGGAAACGAATCACAATAGTGTGCATTGKATTGGCAATGCACACTGATAAGTGCTATCTAAAATATATGGGAGCAAAATGATAGCTAAAAGCTAAATAGTAGCTAGAACGTAAAAGCARCAAATTCTAGCAAAATGTTAGCTTAAAAATCTAAAAACAGCTAAAAGGTTGGCAAAAATATTTAAAGGCTGATTGAAAGTAGCCAAACACTGGCTAAAAGCTTTCAAAAAGCAAATCACTAGCTAAAAAAAAATAAATGAGCCGATTGGTGTTTGAAAACAAAAAGGAGCAAAATGATAGCTAACGGCTAAAATGTAAGCTTAAAATTGAAAACTAGCCAAAAGAAACAAAAGTCTAGCAAAAATAAAGAGACTTACTGGAATCTAAAAGTAGCCAAACACTGGCTAAAAWWTATAAAAAGACAAATTGCTAGCTAAAAGCTGAAATGAGATTGCTTTCTAAAAAAAGGGACCAAAATGGTAGCTTAAAGCTAGAGGCTAGAAGGTAAAAGCACCAAATGCTAGCTAGCATAATGCAGTTAAATGTTGGTATGAAAGGGAAAAACAGCTAAAAGCTCAGCAAATTATCCAAATGTTAAGTGGAACCTAAAAGTAGCAAAACTCTGGCTAAAAYTTATATATAAGAAAAAATGCAAATCTCCACTTAAAACTTCAAACTAAATGAGACGACTGATAAAAACTAAAAGGAGAAAAATGACAGTGAAAAGCTAAACAGTAGCCAGAAAGTAAAAGTAAAAAATTCTAGCAGAATGCAGAAAAATGTTAGCTTAAAAACAGCTTAAAGCTCAGCAAAATTTTTAAATGCTAATTTGCATCTAAAAGTAGCAAATCTCTAGCTACAGAGCTGATTGTTTTTGTTATGTTTTGAAGTGAAATGTGTAAGAAGAGTAAAATCACAGGATGACAGATGAAGGACATCATCAGATTCTGCAGGAAAATATTTATGATTTGACTTGATGTTACATCAAAAAGTGCAGCATGTCAGTGCTGAGGGATGTTGCACTCTTTAACATCATCCTGCACCAGCAGAGCTGAACCAGGACACTCTTATTTCTTCACACGTTGGAATCATCAGCGGGGATTAGTCTGGTGATTCAGTCTGTTGATACACAACCAGACTGATACACAAACAGACTGATACACAACCAGATTGATACACAACCAGACTGATACACAAACAGACTGATACACAACCAGACTGATACACAACCAGACTGATGCTGACGTTCAATTAAAAATCTATTTTCATCACTTATCTGTCAGGAGGACGAAAACACTCACAGAGAGAGAACAATCTGTTTGGCGTGATTTTGTTTTTCCAATTTATTTCTAAAAATTATCTTTCAATTCAAATATTTTATACAACCCCGTCTCATTTTTCAACATTAAAGTGAACCTGCTAACTGGTTAAAAAATGTCATTATTCTGAAGAATAAAAAAAACTGTAGTCTTCTTACTGTGGTGTTTTATTTCGGCAGGCGTCACGAATAACATACTATTAATGGCAGAGAATAAAAAGTATTTTCCTCTTTTAAAAAGAGCAGCTTCAATAGTCTGTATGGCAAACACCATTAGTGTCTCTGTGATCCGGTCCCACGTCACGTTGGACAATGTGGGTCATCCAGACTCTGACTGGGGTTTTTTGTTACCTGGAGACCAACTCTGTCCTGATGTTCTCCTGCTTTATGTCGCCGCTTTCAGACACCGTCCTCACATGTTCTGGGCTGAGAGTTGGGGGTGGTCATGGTCACGCTTTCACCACAGGCGCAGATGTAAATGCAAATACGCGGTTCTTCCGCCGACGCGTGGAGAAACACACGCCTTCACCTGAAGCGCTTCCACGCCCACATTGAGGCCCCCCCATGGCAGGTGGGTCGGGTCTGAGCGTCATGGGAGACCGGGGACAGTAAAGGGACGGTTGCAACACGTCATTTTTCTCCAAACAGAAACAGAGTGATGACACTCACACTGTACATGCT
>NW_013952406.1:165972-168189 GCF_001266775.1 Austrofundulus limnaeus
AAAACGATTAATCGATTATTAAATTAGTCATCGATTATTTTAATAATCGATTAGTCGTCGATTAATCGTGGCAGCCCTAAATGTAGGCGTACAGTGACAACAGGCAAAACAAAAGTTAATTGTCTCACAAATTGTTCTATTATCCGAAAGCCAACTGTATTTTACATCAGTTTGAGTCTTTGACATCTGTATATAAGGTCTACTCATCAAGGCTAATCTATGTTCATCATTTGATCAGAAAGAATAAATAAATAACACTGTAATATCATTATAACTTACAGTTTTTTATTAATTTGGCAATAATATAATTATAAAAATAATAAAACTTTTATTTACAGTGAAATATATAGTTTTAATAATACGTTGCAACCACCCCCAAACAGTGTTGCAACTGTCCTCAGTCTCCCCTACATTAGACGAGGACAGATCCAGGACCGGACTGTCAACACCTCCCTTCATGAAGGAGCTCTCCATCCCTGATCTGCCACTCACACAGACCGGACACGCGGCGCAGCCACACACGTCCACACAACATGCTTGGAAAACATAACGTTTGAGGTGGGGTGGGGGGGGGGATTCTTGGAAAATTTAAAAAAAAAAAAAAAAAAGCACAGATGGCCTTGGGCTACAACATGGTGAGCAGAGGAAAGAATAACTGAATAAACTAATTAGATGAACAGATTTTCACACACACACACCTCCATCAAGTCAGCACTCCCTTCCTCCTCGTGGAAAATATAAATCATCTTTATGCAAAGGAAGTAAAGCTGTAGGATGCAAAGAGTAGAAGGAAGGACTGACACAATAACAGACAAAAGATGGTGAGCGAACGGCTCCACAGATCCATCTCTGACAGGATGAAAGTCGAAGCCGGGTGTCTGTGTTGGTATTAACTATAATCCATGATGAAGATGATGAAGACATCGGGGCTGTGATCCCTGTATTAGCCCGAGAAGAGGACATTTCCACTTATCTATATGAAGCGATGGAGAGCAGGGGTGATTTAAACTCGGTGACAAGGCTTTAAATACCAGGCAGGGATCACAGTTGTGCCCTTTGGCAAAGTAATTATTCACTCCTTCAGAAGACGAMCAGGTGTGGATGTGTGGCGGCGCACGAGCGCTCAGCGAGGACGGCATCGGCAGCTGTCTGTGTGTGTGTGTCAGTGTGTGTGTCAGTGTGTGTGTGTGTGTGTGTGTGTTGGAGTGAGCAGGGAGGTGTGAAATGCTACAGTTTTTGTTTTTTTTCCATACAGCTGAGAAGTGTGTATGCCAAAGAGGAGAGGAACAATGTTCAGCTAAGGGCTCAAATCAGAAGGAAGGAGGAAAGAAACAAAACCAGAGCTGGTAAAGGTTAGATTTCCACTCCTTTTCTTTTCTTTGCCTCTTTTTTTTTTATAACCTTCAACCAAAGACGGTGGTGGTCTTTCAGAGAAAGAAGCTGCAGTGGAGCAGCTGAGGGTCCAGAAATTCTCATTGAAAATCCGACCTTAATTAAAGGCCTGGCATTTCTTAAAAGGAAATGCGTATCGCCGCCTTTCATGTCAGAGTTTTAGACTGTGAGATCTCATTGTGTGTTTTGAGTGACTCTCAGCTACTACCACGTCAAATCTGAGCTTAAAATCTGTAAATCTGACCGAATTACAGACACTGTTAATTTGCTGTGGTGAACATAGGTGGTGTAGGCAAAAGCAACAGGCGCCGTCTGTCTAGGGGGCGTCACAAACTGTGATCAGTATGTTTCTGTGCAACACATCCCTCCTCAGCAGGATAAACAAAGACTTGTGGACACATCAATGTAACAATGCTGATGTAAAAAGTACCGCCCCCCCACCAGGATGTTTGGGCTTTAGGGACATGTAAGACTTTAGGGAGACTTCAGCGTGGCAGGAGCGGGAGCAGAAGTCATTGTTTTGGTTCTGATAAGATTCAGGGCCACACAGACAGTGGCTCTGAGCAACGAGAGGGAGTTTTTTTTAGAGCTGAAGAACAAATCTTATTAACTGAGAATTCACTCCGATTTTTGTGCAATCAGTCTTCCAACTTTTTAATCAGGTTTTCTTAAAAAGGTGACTTGTTCTTTGGCTTTTTCAGCTGTTTTGTTCCTACGTGAGCTGTTTATTTCATTTCATTTKTTTATTTATTTTAGAACAAAACAAATTTTATATGCAATAAAAAAATACAAGTCACGGATAAAATGAAAGGCAGCATCATAAGA
>NW_013952406.1:168724-170301 GCF_001266775.1 Austrofundulus limnaeus
CCTGAAATCGTGCCCAGGACACCATATTTTCTGGAGCCGGCCCTGGAGATGAGCATCTTAAAACAGGTTGAATTCAAAAGTTAATCAGTTCTAGACATACAGTACGTCTACTGAAAGCTTTCTGAGAATGGGGATGTTCAAGAGATATTTTGTTAACAGACACACACAGATTGACAGAAAACCCTTTTTCTGTGACGAGCAACAAAAACGAACTCAGTGAGTATTCASGGGGTTAGTTAGCTTCAGTCCCAACACATCCTCTGCCTCCCTCCAGACTCCGACCTCTTTAAGCCCCAAACACAAGCATTTCTGCAGGTTTGTTTCTGCTGACTACCTTCCTTCTGCAGGGCTGTTGCTTGCAAAGTCAAACACATAGCTGGGGGCTGCAGTGCTTTTCGTTTTGGTTCAGGCTTTGCCCAGGACACTCTACAGCTACACACACACACAGGCACACAYAGATAGTTTAATTTTCCTCCTTGGGGTTGTCATGGGGGAGCATCAGGCTCCCATCATTATCGGCTCGACRGCACGAGTTCATCACAAACCAGGAGGATGTGCAGACTCAGCTGCAGGCYACACACAACACCCTAATCAGTCTTCATTTGGTCTCCTCTCCTGTTTAACACCATGAATTACTGCTTGGCATTTTAAACAAAAGACAATCTCATGCTGTGAACTTTTCCTCGACTTTTCAAACAGTTAAATGTGCACAAAAATATAGAGCGGAGCAGGTTTCAGCCCCGAGCCCCGCTGGGCCCGAGCCCGAGCTGCAGGCTGGAGAAAAATAGCTGCCTCACAGCAGAATAACCTCCTACAGATGCTCCCAGCTCCTGGAACATGCAAATGTACTCCAGAAGTAAAGTTACCTTCAGAAAACAAACAAAAACTTGCAACTTCTGTACAGGCAGTTAACCTCAGGAGTTTTCTCCAAACCACAGCAACAAACGAAGAGGGGAGGTTTTGTCGCATGAAGTTTTTTCATTAAACAAAAACATTTTGTTCCTGTTATTGATCTCAGCAAAGTGAAACAGGAGCGGGTTCTTTTTAATTTCCTGCTAAAACCTAAAACAGAGCAGCATCACTGAGAGAAACCAGTCAGAGGACTTAATGCAACATTTTCACCAAGTCTCATGAGAATTATTTTTAATTTAATTTTATTCACGTTAACCAAAGAGAGCAACAATTTAACAAAACCTCTGCAGCTTTTCCAGCGCAGGTGACCTCTGAATTCAAACCAAAAGAAAAAAGAAAAGACAGCAAACGTCTGAGGGACGCTTCAAATAAATGTTACAAATTAAAAAAATGTAAAAAAATCTTCGTAATAATAAGTAAGCAACACTGATGAACATTAAAAAAGGTTCATTTTTATCATCATATTATCAAGTTTTATTCATTCTCAAGGTTTATATTTTAAAACTGTTCATGGTTTAATAAGAAACACAGTCAGAGTCAGAAGCTTTACAGAGGAGCTGCTTAAATTATTATTCAGTTCAATACTTTAGCCTCACGGTTCGATATACAGCAGGTAAAATAAGTATTGAACACGTCACCATTTTTCTCAGTAAATATATTACTAG
>NW_013952406.1:176694-177799 GCF_001266775.1 Austrofundulus limnaeus
ACACACACACACACACACACAGGAGGACTGTGGCTGTGGCTCAATTCACTGCCCCGCACCGTATTGGTGGGTGCCTGATAGTGCTGGGTGGTATGACCCAAATTTTACATCACTGTATTTTTAACAACTACACCGTTACCACGGTATGTGACGGTATTTTTCTTTTCATCACAGCTTTCTGCAACACAGGAAGTATTTAGTGACTGTTTTCTTTTACTGTACCTCTGTCTGTGTCGCTGTTTCCCTCCTCTGCATGTCTTGTCTTCTTTGCCTGAGTGCAGACAGTYGTCATGCATTCTGGTCCGGTCGTGAAGGAGGAGGGTTGAAAACAGGTCATAATCAGGTCTATTGTTTTGTGTTATTTAATAAAACTTAGCTTGATGCACGAGTCAACTAAATCCTAGAACAAAACTACTTCCCCCAGGCTTTTCACAATTAAAGTCTCCATGCATTAACGTCGCTCTTTAAATCTAACCGTGCACGTCACTGAAGAGGTGTTTACTACATGTTTACTACATTCAGCGACGGCCAAAATGGGATGTTTTTTTTACATCAGTCAGTATAAAGCAGCAGAATCACCACCCACCACCGTTTACTTCAACAAGCTGCTCCAACAATAATATTAGCTTGCTAATGTTCATAGTGCTGCGAGGAAAAGTGTCCCCCGTGAAACAGTTCCCTGACGGGAACAACAAAACGTCCTGAATGTGTTCAGGTGGTTTAAACCGACATGTCTGGTATTCATAAAATTCACATCATAATAACAATAAAAAAACCTGTTTTCAGTATGAACTGGTATACCGCCCAGCACAAATGCCTACTGAGTATCCCACGCGTTCGACGGTATCCCAGAATCCATTGCAGTGTCAGCAAATGAAACAGAAAAACAAAGACGACAGAGTTTGCTTGAAAATTGAACACGGACTGAAACTTAYCTGGAGAAAGTTTTGTTGCAAAATAAAAAAAAAATGCAGTTACAAGTACTGATACTGGAAATAAGCTCAAATTATTAATGCTTTTTATTAGGGACAGAGTTGTAAAGTAACTAAGTACAAATACTTTGTTACTGTACTTAAGTAGAAATTTTGGTTATCTGTACTTTACT
>NW_013952406.1:178093-180020 GCF_001266775.1 Austrofundulus limnaeus
AAGTAGATTTTGTGTCAGAAATTTACTTTTGATACTTAAGTACAAAAATATCAGATACTTTAAGAGTTTTACTCAAGTAATATTTCTAGAGAAGACTTTAACTTTTACCAAAGTATTTTTATGATAAGATACTTGTACTTTTACTCAAGTATCACTTTGAGGTATTTATACAACACTGATTAGGGATGCACCGATATGAAAATTTCAGCCGATATCCGATATAATTATTGCTGTTATGGCCGATAAACGATATTTACCAATATTACACAAACACACAAATTATATTATACATATACACACAAAAACACTTTTTTGATGCTGTAAATAAACGACCAGACCTCTGACACYGCTCTGTACTTTAGTTATTCCTGGATACGCAGCATCAATATCACTATCATGATCAAACAGATGTTGATCAACCAAACATCTCCCCTCCCGAAACAGAAAGTCTAATCTAAAAAGTGGGAAATGAATATCGGACGTTAATACCAGCCCAGTTTTACATGTCYCACCGATACTGGTATTAATGCCGCTATATCGTGCATCCCTACTTTTTATTTATTTACCTGTAACGTTTTTCTATCAAAYCTGAATTTTATGAAGTTATTCCTTGAAAAACTGAGGRGATGTGACATAAAACRAACACCATGCTAARGAGGCAGTGCGTGGTCGTAGACCAGACCGTCTCATTTCACAGCCGTTTATGCAGCCGACACAAGCGGCCTACGGCCAACACAGCCAGAGTCTGCTTAATAAACCAAACGCAACATTATTTTACAGAGAAGCAGGAAAAATATAAACTAAAACAAAACAAAAACACGTGATGAAGCAGATGAAGTGTGTATCTGCTGTGACAGTGTGTGAGGTGTGTGTGTGGGTCACGGAGTTTTCCAGCTCCATTTAGGTTTCAGTAAAACGTACAGCCCCTGCGAGTTGCTGCCATTAATTACAAACTTAGCCAGCTACACTTTCATTAATCTAAATTTAGAGTCTGAACTGAGCTCGATGCTTTCACCGCGGAGCCACCAAACCAATCACTTAATAGATTTTCTGCCCTCTGGCCGACCAAAGACAAGGTCCGCTATCTGCAAACTAATCATGGCCGCAGTCTGACACCTCCAACCTGCTGCCAGCCAAGGTCAGCCAACCGCTAACCACACTGACACCAACATGAGCCGAAAACACCACCAGGAGACGGCGTTTCGGCTGTGGCCACATAAAAATGAGAAAATCAGGCGCATTAATGAATGCATGCCGTTAATGATGGCTGCGGTGATGAACAGCTGGTTTGTGTTGCTGCTCGTCTGCCTTCGGCCCTTTATCTTCATTAACTGCCTGCATATGTGCGGCTACGTTCTCGCTTCGAGGCGGCCCCGGCCGGCACGGGGTCAGGCCAGGAAACGTTTGTTTTACTGCAGATGAACAAGGGGAGAGCATGCAGGTAAACGAGACAGAGATGGAGAGTGCAGCGACGAGGAAGAGTGGAAGTTGCTGAGACAGAAAGAGAAACAGAGGGCAGAGGAGGTGGAAACACAACCCTCCTGTAACCTTGTGCAACCCCCAGCCACCCTCCAGCCACACCACTGCTCACCTTTCAGTAATTAATCATCTAATACTGAGCTTAACTGACACCTCGCTCCCCTAACATCCTAATTAAACCAGGAGATGCAGGAAACTGACAAAACACCAAAACTAAGACAACGTTATGGGGTGCCGTTTGTCAAGTCACACCATCAAAAATTACCACCATTATTTTTGTTTTATTTAGCCTTTTATAAGAAAAAAAGAACAGATTTATTTTTCAAAGTCAGTTTTTCACCATATGATTTATACATTTATAAATGTCTTAGTTTATACACTAAATGTTTAACTTACAAATTAAATACTTAGTTAAGCTAAATATTTAACTTGTGACTTAAATATTTGG
>NW_013952406.1:180668-182390 GCF_001266775.1 Austrofundulus limnaeus
AGTTAAATATGTAGGTAGCTACCTACATATTTAACTTTCTAGCTAAATATTTAAGTTGCTAGCTAAATATTTAAGTTGCAACCTAAATATTTAGGTAGCTAGCTAAATATTTAAGTTGCAAGCTAAACATTTAGCTCAAAACCAAATATTTAAGTCACAAGTTAAATATTTAGCTTAACTAAGTATTTAATTTGTAAGTTAAACATTTAGTGTATAAACTAAGACATTTATAAATGTATGAATCATATGGTGAAAAACAGACTTTGTTTTGACTGTGTAACTTTACAAATGGCACCCCATACGACGTATCAGGGAAAACGATGCTGACTTGTGACGAAGGAAAGAAAACAAGCAGCAACGCGGCGAGGCAAACGGAAAGATGTGAAAGAAATAGGTGGGAGTAAATCCAGAACTGGAGGCCAGCTCCTGTGGAACTCTGGTGAAGATAATGAAAAGCTGGTGCCAACCTCATCGAGGACCATCTATCTACCAGACTGGCAGAGCAGGAACCACGCCGGCGCCAAGGTTATTCTGCAACAACTCTGTGTGTGTGCACGGGCGCACCTGAGAGGGAGAAAAAGCAAGCGTGGATGTGTCTATTTTAGATTTATTTGTGTTGAGGGGCAAATTCTGCAAGCCTGCATGTATGACTGTGCTCCAGCGTGTGTGTGTGTGTGTGTTGTGCGTGTGTGTGTTGTTTTTCTGCAGAAGCCTTTTCATCTTCGGACCTGGATGCCAGAAGACTTGATGTCCTCGCTCCTTTTCTTCCTGGCTGAGACACTCGTGCGTCCTCCTGGCCACCTGCCAGCCAATTAGCTGAGCGGGCAGAAGCAGCTGCCCAGGAGCAGGTGGACGTCCATCCCAACATCCCCGCCACCTGTTAATGCTAATGGCTATGATCTCAGGGACCACTGGACCAGACCGCCAGGGGAGGCAGGTCAATTGTGAATAGAAATTACTATGGGCAGACATGGAGCCCTACAGAGGCTCTGTAGAACTGTATATTGGGCCTGTTAGGAGACCAGTATGTTCTGTAAATCTGGTCCAGCTGTCTCTCATGTCTGCTGTTCACCAGACAGAAAATATGGGAAAAGTTTGAAACTGACCAGCTGTTGAGCAGAGCTACAGAAACCTGAGCGTGTTCAGAACAATCCCACCTTCAGTGTCCAGCTGAAGAAAAGCAAGGATTAGTAATTTCTCTGTCGGCTGTTTACATACAGAAACTATGTTTTGCCATCCTTGCGAGCACCGACGCCGTGTATCAGCTSTGCTCTCTGCCTGCAGTGGTTTTAAAAACACTGCAGCTCGACTCATTACAAAGACAAAAAGACACAAACACATCACTGCTGTGTTTGCCTCTCTGCCCCGGCTCCCCGTTAGATTCCCCATTGATTTTAAAATCTAACTGCTCACTTTCACAACCTTAATTGGCCTTGCCCCTAAATACATCTCAGACTTATTGATCTGCTGTGTACCCTCCAGACCACTGGAATCTACTGATGGTCCTCCACTGTTTCCAGGTTCCAGACTGGGACAAACTACGCTCATTAAAGCTCATAATATGGAAAACTGCTGACTTGTGTCCAAAACTATTTTTGAACAACTCTGGAAATGTTTTTTTTTTATCAAGGTCTTTTTATTTTAATTTTTTTTAACATAAACCACAAAAAAGAACAGACTTACAAAAACACAAAACAAAACACACACACCCAAAGTTACTCC
>NW_013952406.1:183007-185252 GCF_001266775.1 Austrofundulus limnaeus
CAATTAGTTCTTCAAATGATACTTTTAAGTTAATTTTATAGTTTTGTGATATTAATAATATCACAAAATATATTAATATATTAATATTGATATTAATAATGCTAATGTATTGATATTTTTCTAGTTTTGATTTAAGTTTGCTTGTTTAGCGTCGTCACAGTTGCTAGGTGACAAGACGTACGCCGGGGTAAGGAGGGGAGGCTAGACCGTCCAAATTCACAGCCTCTTTTTTTCCGGTCTTCCCGGTGTACCAAGGACCCGGCCCGCCGACACCGGGTAGTCTGGGTCCTCCAGAGGACCCGGCCTGTCGTTTTGGACACAGCCTAAATGAATGTAAGACATAACTTCTCTTCAACTCTGGAAATGTTTGATACAGATTTTAAATCTTTTAACATTCATCTGACCAAACATCCTATTTGTTCGTGAACAAAATCTCAGATCTTTTTTCGGTGACGACATCCAGAGGCGGAGCCAGAGAGTGAGATGGGGTGGCAAGCGCCAACTGGCCACCCCAGGTGCCCACCCCCAAGTGATTGACATGTGGGGTGGGGATCACATGTGACATTTCAAAGATGGACAGGTAACGACTGTGTCCAAATTCAGAGGCTGAGTCCTTCCAAGGACCTGGCCTACCCGGTCTAGTTGGGCCAGGTAGGCCGGGTCCTTGGTTGACCACAAAGACCGGAAAAAAGTGGTTGTGAATTTGGATGGTCTAGCATTCTGCTTTATTCCCGCCCCCTTTTTATGTCTTGTCCTGATAGCGCTAATAAAAAATAGAAGCAAAAATAGATTGAAATTAACGAAATATCAATATATTAGTATTTTTAATATTATAAAACAACAAAATTAGCTTAAAGTTAATATTTGAAGAAGTAATGGACCTGCTGTAGGTGCACGTTTATTACTCTAAACCAGCTCATTTGATTTCTGACAAGAATAATATTTTAACAAATGATAAAAGCATTGACAACGCAACCGCTTGAAAATTTTCATTTTTTTTAAAGCTGTACTGATTTCTCTCGTTTCATCCGCCATTACGAGGAGAAATAAACCTCTGGTCAGCCCACAATGCATTATGGGATATGGTGGGCCGAGAAGAATCCATCCGACCTGTCCGTCAAATCAGGGGAAAAGGAGGACACGTTTGTCGGCTGCATCGGAGGAGTTCTTTGAATTTGGACGGCCTCCGGCGCGGCGTTATGACATAAGCAGCCGATAAATTCGGTCTTCGGAGAACGCAGCCAAAGAGAATCTGTTTTGCTAACTGGGTTAGCTTTCAGAACGTTTGCCACCACAATGCATTTCAGCTCAATATTTCAAAAAAACATCTGAGTTGTAAATATTTGAAGTTAGCTTTGGCAGCCATCTTGGATTTTGTATTTGAAATTAGACTTAAAGTTTTTTTATCAGCTACCTCTACGCTAATTTATGTTTAAAAATGAATAAATTGTAGTCCTTTGTACAATTAGCATTAGCTTAGTTGGGAATAGCAATGCGCGTGTGCTAAATGATAGACTTCTGGAATGTGCTTGGTTTAGACAAAAAAGTTTTAATATTGTATACATTTTGATTAATAGAATATTGATTTACGATGCGTACATATTTATAATAACTTGCTAACTATTTTCTAGACAATCATGCTATAACTCATCTTATCTTGGTTTTATTTTTTTTTTTCCTGGAATAAAAATCCACATCTGTTGCAAACATTGTCTTTTCTACGAAACATTGCAGCTGATGAAAGCCTGAAATCAAACGAATTCTGTCATCACTTTAGCGAAATGCTACACGCTAAAAACAATGGGCCTCATGCAAGAACCGTTCGTACGCACAGATTTGTTGTTAAGTTGTGCGTACGAGTGATTTAGGAGAATTTGTGACATTCACCAATGTTTTCGTATTCTAAGATTTTTTTCAGATACGAACAAAATTTACGAGTGYTCCAGACCTGTCGTATATTTTACCAGCAGTCAGTCTGCTGTTATCCAGACGGGTTTTCTTCATTAATAACTTTATATTTCCTTTGTTTGAAGATATTTTGAGTTGAAAAGAAATTACACTCTATAATTATGTTGACAATAGGCTATTCTGCTTGAATTAGAGTTATAATTTTAAACGTAATAATTTAGACTAACAATATAAATTGTCCGTCCGGCCGGCTTATCTATGATCGGGCCGTGGGGGGCAGCAGCAGGAGACCCCGCACTCCCCAGCGACACTTTCCATCTCGTCCTGGGGGACTCCG
>NW_013952406.1:186111-187849 GCF_001266775.1 Austrofundulus limnaeus
ATCTGACGTGACATGTTCGTACGAACCCTTCGTACGAACTAAAGTAAGAGAAATTTAGGATAAGAACATGTTCTTGCACGAGGCCCAATGTTTTCGAGACAGTACAGATTGTGCTTCCGGTAGGGAACGGGCAGCCACACCAGCCCTTGCAAAAATGTCTAGCTCCGCCGCCTGATGACATGGTGGACGTCAGTTTGCTGTGTTTTACCTACTGCTGCGAGCTTTTAGCTTGTGCACAAATATAAATAAGTAAAGGAGAAGCAAGAATCCAAAAGATAGCTAATACATTAGATTACATGCAGTTTTAAGTAACACGTCCCTTGTATGTTAAAAATGAACTCATGTTTTGAAACTTTAACGACACTGAATTAGAAAACCATCAGGTTATTCTGAAAACATGAGCCATAAAGCATGAAACCTCAGAAGGTAATGAGGGGGAAATGTTGACTGATTCTGTCCGACGTGTAAATATTTAAAGACTTGAGTTAAAAAAAAAACGTCACACTGCCCCAGAGTTTGTCTCCTCACAGCTTATCCATTGATCCCTGGTATCCTCAATCACTCCACACGGTGAAGAATTAGCTCCATCCACAGGTGGGGGCAGTGATGCTCTGACATCGGCCCTGAAACAGTTCTGCTCCTGTCTGCCTCATAAAACGCCTCGACCCTTTTTCACTTTTATAGATAGAGGGGTAATATACGGCTTTATTTACGAGGACAGGCCCTGACAGATTTAATATTTTAATTCGGCTTTACGACCCGAACATAGGGCCACACAGGCCTTTTTACGAGGCGCCGACATGAACGGCCGGAGCAGAGGAGACGACGGCGCGAGGAGGAGAGGAGAGCGGGAGGCGGCCGTCGTTCCTCATGCATCACTGCTTAAATACGGCGCATATCTCAGCCCCGCTCTAACCTCTGCTCGCGCTCRTACCCCGCATGTCTCTGTCATCCATCTGCAGCCCAACACTCCCCTAACTCCAGCCAGAAGACACGGCCATGAAGCAGACAGTGCAGGCCTAATAGGAGGGAGATTGATGGTTCAAACGATTCGGGGGCCCGGTCCAGCCGTGAGATTCATGCTCCAGAAAACTCCAAGCTGGTGCTTTACAGGCCCATGAATCAGGAGACACGGCTCTAAACTTGCCGAGCTTTTCAAGGCTTCAACAATACCTTCAAAGCTCCGGACTCAGAACCAGGACCGCTGCAGCTGATTGATGAATGCAATGATTCAAACCCTTCTGTGCAGATTGGTGGCCACGTTATAAAACAGACACACACACAGAATAAAGCTGCACCCCATCCAGCAGTATGAAAAGTTTGATTACTTTTAATGGAAATCAATAGGGTTTCAGTCGCTTTCTGACAGAATTTTTTTTTTAATCAAGAAAAATTCATTATTTTTGCTGTAGGCGTGCCTCGGCGTTCCAACCGTGTGACACACGTTCACTCCGAGCCACTGGGTTAGCAAAACTTCTAAAGCAGGAAAAATAAAAATAAAAAAAGTTCGTCTTCAAGGCGGTCGGTGCCCGGCGGGATCGGGAAACGGTTCCCATGGGAACTGGTAAATGAGCGACGGCAGCCTCACCCTTCAGCTCAGCAGCAGGAACACAGTGATTATCGATCTGTCTGAGGGGTGAACAGCTCAACCAATCAATGGCTCTCTGAGTCACCTGAGGAGAGTGGAGTAAAGGTGGAGCAGTGTGTGTGTGTGTGTGTGTGTGTGTGTGTGTGTGTG
>NW_013952406.1:188044-192126 GCF_001266775.1 Austrofundulus limnaeus
AAGTCCCTCCTCCTCCTCCTCCTCCTCCTCCTCCTCCTCCTCCTCCTCAGGTTGAAAGCGGAGCCACTTGCTCTGAGGATGGAGCTGAGCAAAACCAAACTGTTTTCCCTTCTTTTAACCCACTTTACAGAAACGCTCGGGGCAAACGCCTGTGCTTTGACAGCACTGCTCTTCAAAGCATCATAATTACGATTTAGTAAGTTTTTGTGTTGAAGCTGCTTCCTGACTGGATCAGGACTGATTACCTGTAAAAACCAGTTTTCAGAAAGGACCAAAAAAATAAATGCAGTTAATTCCTGCATAACTCCTCTAACCTCTGTTCTGTCTGAGCTCTGTTTGCTTTTTATTCTGTAAAAATCCCTTTAGAGTTCTGTGTGAGTTCTCTTTCACTCAGTTGTTTTTGTTTCTCTCCACCCGTATCATTTTTTATACATTTTATCGTACATTTTCTTCAGACACTATCATTACTTTCATTTAAACTGATAAGCTGCAGTGTGGATCCTGAATGTGTTTTTTATTATTTTTTTTGCTGCAAATGATTAGTTTGGTGTGATCATTCAGAGCAGAAACAACTCCCACCAAATTACTGCTGGAGAAAATAAGCATGTGTGTTAAATGTGAAAAAGATCAGCAAGGACTGAATACATTTGAGATAAAATGTGATGAGAAAATGTTTTAATTCTAAATGGAGGCGTTAAACACAGCTATGTTTTGTGTGTCACATGAAGAATAAATTAATCCTGATTTACAGTGTTTTTAATCATCTTGTCTAACTTGATGGGATTAAAATTTAGTAGCTCCTATTGGGAAAATGACCTACAGTCCTAGATGTGACAAAAAAAAACTGTTGCTGCAGAAAAATCTGAGCTGAGACAACATTTCTGTCACAGTTGTAGCATCTCAGTACTTCTGCACACTTTGCACTGCTTCAACCAAAACACTCAGCCGGGTGCTTTTAGTTTTTGTAACGTTTGTACTTTTCATTTACAAAAGTATTTTCCTCACAGAAAWACATTGATGTCTAGTTATTTCACTTTGTCATGCTCTCCTATGTTTCAAAGGATGCACTGTAGAACAAAACTGCAGTGAAGAACACCCGGTCAAGAAAGACATACATAACAAACACGGGGGAAAAAGGTGAACAGGTCTTGCGCAACAGGGTCGCGCTACCTTTTGCAGCTTGGAAATACACAAGGAGAGATGAGTTTAAAAAATTGCTCTGATCTTATATTTACATCAGAAAAACACAATCAATCTTTTGCTATTTTTGTTAGGTTTTTGCTTTTTTTAGATTTAGTTAGCATTTTGCTATTTTTGAACATTTAGCTACACATTCCCTTCTGTTTCAGCAGATTTGCTATTTTTGTTCTGGTCCGCTACCTTTAGCTTTTAGTTAGCCTTTTGCTATTTTTGTTAGGCTTTTGCTTTTTTTAAATGTAATTAGCCCTTTGCTATTTTCGAGCACTTAGCTACACGTTCTCTTCTGTTTCAGCAGACTTGTTATTTTTGTTCAGCTCTGCTGTCTTTAGATTTAAGTTAAACTTTTGCTATTTTGTTAGACTTTTACTATTTTTAGATTTAGTTAGCATATTGCTATTTTTGCTTGTGTGGTGGAACTAATACTTTAATGTTTAAGCAAGTAATTCATGACATCCTTTAATGACCTAGGTTTTCATGACATGCTGTTCYTCTGCAGATAGAATGATTAAAGTCAGAACAAGATTTGCTAACAACAGTCATTCTTAGATATCACTTGTGTTTATCTTTGCCGACAACGCCAAACTGGTATGGCAATATTTATTTAACAAAGACAGAAATACGTGGTCCAAGAATGAAGGTACTCTGTGAGATGATCAGCTGAGTTTTATTGCAACAACAGGAAACACAGAGAACCTGGCTTGTCACTGTCTCTCCACACTACTGTTGAACTCTGTCTCAAGAGGCCTCATATATATATATTAACAAACACCATTCTGTCATCTTAGCAAGATTTGATACAAGGTCAATGGAAAACACAAAGACAAACACAAGTGATATCTAAGAATGATTATTGTTGTTAGCAAGGTCTTGTTCTGACTTTAATCATGCTATCTGGAGATGAACAGCATGTCATGAAAACCTAGGTCATTAAAGGATGTCATGAATTACTTGCTTAAACATAAAAGTATTAGTTCCACCACACTAGCTTTGGCTTTTTCAAGATTTAGTTAGCCTTTTGCTATTTTCGAGCATTTAGCTACACATTCTCTTCTGTTTCAGTAGACGTTATTTTTGTTCAGCTCTGCTACTTTTAGCTTTTAGCCTTTTGCAATTTTTGTTAGGCTTTAGCAACCTTGTAGATTTAGTTAGCATATTGCTATTTTTGATACATTTAGCTACGTGTTTTCCACTTGAACTCTTAGCTAGTGTTCTTCTTCATTCAGCTGTAGCAACTCAACTTCTTCATCAAATTTCAGCAGTAACTCTTTCTTTTAGTTATCTCAGGAAGTCATCCTGAAAAACATTTAAACTTTAAATTAATTATATTAATTGTAGCTTGTAGAAGCTTTAKTCTGGTCAGAAACTGATCAAACTACAGCCTGAGGATGGGTCAGCCGCCTGCAGCAAACTAAAGAATTAAAACATTATTTCATTTATGTATTTAAATAARATTAACACACCAAAGTTAGCACAATGGCTAATGTTTTAGCTGTTAATTACACCTTAAAGTGAGAGAATGACCCCCTAAGCCGCCCTGGGGGAGTAAAGATGACAAAGGTGCAAAGAAAAATGTGTGAATGTGAGAAGAAACAAACCGTAGTAAGTGTCCTGATGATGATGATGATGATGATGATGATGATGATGATGATGATGAAGATGGCTGCCAGCTCATTTACTCTGACATTTAAGCGGGGGCTTCGCTGCAGGGAGCGGCTGGAAGGACGTGAGTCACACGACTGACGCCCGCGGGTCAATCCATCCCAGCCCAGGTGAACGAGGGCCGAGCCGACCAATCAATGAGCAGCGCTGTGACGAAGTGTTTGTGAGTGGCTGCAGCTCCAGCTATTGAACTTTCTGCGTTTCTAATGAGGAGGAAGATTTATAAAGGTGGCAAGCTAACGACCCGACACTTGAGCTGATGGGGAGGGACCCTCACACCGGAACAATACCAATCTGAAAGTCAGACATAAAAACAGAAAATAGAATCAATTAACGCTGCATTCCAGGATATAACACCAACTTAGTTTGACTGGTTCACACAGAGCCAGTTTTAGACTAAAAAAATCTCTCACGGGGTGTCAAAAAAACAATTAATAAAATAAACACCAATTAAATTATAAATTCTAATAAATTCTTTTGAACATAGTTGATTATTAGGAGATTTAGGATGGAGAGGTTGTTTGAATTCTGTCCTGTATTTTATTATTATCTAATGCTGAAGCTCAAGCATTTACGTTTTTATTTTGGCATGCAATGTGTCATTTTTAATTAAATTTCACATTTCAGATGAGTTTTTGTACTTTGTTGTATAGAACTGCTGCACCAGTTATTAAACTGTTTGAAACTCTCCCTCATTGTCCAATTAGTTTTCCATTTTAAAACATTTCCAATTAGACTCCCCCAAATATTAGAGATCTAAAAGCGAACGCCGTCGTTTCTATCAGTCTGATATCGCAGAAATGGGAGTGAGATCATCTTTCTCATTGGTTACAGTGACAGCACTCTCATTTAATCAAATTAAATGTGAAGGAGCGTGTCGCGCCGCGCCGCACACCCACTACATCCTCGGCTCGGCTTCCTGGTGGCAGAAAATACCAGAAATCCAATCAATCACCAAACACACACGGATAACAGACTTGCTTTAAGTTCACCAGCTGACATTTCTTTACGTTTTTGTCATCGAACCTGTGATAAACAGATCATTAAAGCCGCCGCCGCTCTCCTCCTTAACTTGAGCCGAGGAAGAAAATAATCTCTGCTCGGCTGCAGAGGCAGGATTTTAATCTAGCAGTTTAACGTATCTCATCTTTTCTCTGTGCTCATGCTTCCCTTATGGGGTGCCGTTTGTAAAGTTACACCGTCAAAAATTACCACCAATATTT
>NW_013952406.1:193484-207141 GCF_001266775.1 Austrofundulus limnaeus
TAACAAGCTGGAATGGAAAACAAGAAAAAATGAAATAAAAGTAACAACTTTCTACTTCTTGACTTGTTTAAAAATGTAAGGAGTAGAAAGTACAGGTCATTGTGTGAAAATGTAAGAAGTAGAAAAAGTAGGCTGAAAAATAATTACTCAAGTAAAGTACAGATACCCAAAAATTCTACGTAAGTACAGTAACAAAGTATAGCTGCAACTCTGAGCTGAGTTTTGTCATGAGAGAAAAAATGAGTTGTTCTGGTTAGTTTTTTTGTTCAGTTTGATCAGGTTGTTCAAGTTTAAGTTTGTGTTATTGGCCAAAAATCGACACCATGAGTGAGAGGTACGTCCTGGTGTGTGAAGAGTGAATCCATTATACTTTTCTACTAACTACTGAGTGGTGTTAATGCAACACTACAGAGAGTTTGATTTTAAGTGTTAAATTTACACTCTGAATTATATGTTGTATTGACACCTTGTGGTGTCTGTTATCCTTTCTAACACCACAATTTCCTTTGTTAATAATAATAAACTAGTGTTATTTTAACACTATATTTTAACACTGTTAAAATGTAAATGTGACACCCGATATTGTTTAATATTAAACACTGGCTGGTGTTACTTTAAACACTACATTTTAACATTAACACTATTTTTATGTTAATATTGTTTGTTGGTGTTGAAATTAGCACTGTGGGTGTTGAATTAACACTGGCATTTCTGATCTGGCAGAGTGTGCTTTAAATAAAGTAAATAGTTAGTGTGAATATGAGTGAGTTTATATCATTCTTACATGTGTCTGCTCCTCCCCGGGTAAATTAAAAGCTTTTTTCCCATAAGTTTGCAGTGAAGACAGACAAAGCTACAGGATTATTTTCTGAGCGTCAACCTGTGATGTTCCCAGAGTGTCCACAGTACCGGGGTGTTTCTGACCCTCAGGGAGACAAATGGGTCTGATAAAGCTAAGTTCATTATCCGTTCCTGACGCACTGGTCATGGGTCAGGCCTAATCTGAGCCCAGAGGAGCCCAGCTGCTTGGCCGGTACGCGACCTGGCTCTGTTACAGCCCTTATCTGATCTGAGGTTAATGTGCTGCCTCTATGATCAAACCAAGAGAGGGGGAAGCATCTCTTCAACTCACCGGGAGAGGCCAAAAGAAAAAGAAAACACCCTCCCTCCCCTGAGATCCAACACGACTGAGCCGTGACTCAGAAGAGAAAGAGCCCGCCGCAAAATAAATATCATTAACCCACAATTAAAACCCTGTTCTCTGTCCTGACATCCTTTATTGTTCTCATATCTCTGTCCAATTACAACATGCTGCAGTAATTACGGCTGCATTAAAAAGTAATGAAGTTATATGAGCGCAGCCCGTTGTTTCCACAGGGCAATCTGACAGACGGCAGAGAGAGAGAGAAGCTGCTGGAGGACCTGCTCATCCCGGCCCATCAGGTGAAATGTCAACTGGATGACTCTACAAGACGAAAACATCCACAGTTCAGATGATTCTCCCAGGTGGCAAAGTGCAATCAATCACCGAGCCTCCTGGGGAACCATTATTTCCTAACTGGTCAACAGGAATTTGTATCCATGGAGACAAAATCTTACCCAGAGGGCAGAAGACATAAATAGCTGAGAGGTCTCTGTGATACACCACGTTTAGCATGGGCCAGAGGAGAGAATACACTAATAAAGCATGTTTCATGGGTTTATAGAACGGGACAACATTCTCCTCTAAAAGCTCCAGCAGCTGCTCTCCTCAGGTCTGAGATGTTTCCAGACTGCTGGGAAAAGGAAAATGAAGCTTCGCTGTCGGAAACATGATCCTGTCAAATGTTTTTAACAGATATGTTCGTTTTTTTCCTCAAAAATAGCAATTGTTTTGTATTTTCCAGGCACATTACGTATTTTCTGGAGTAGAAGTCACAACAGTCAAAAAAATGCATCATGAAGATGAAAAAACATAAGTCGAACCAGACTGAAGAAAGTTATTAGTCATTTAGAAACTGATTTTAAAAGCACCACACCATTTTCATAGTTTTCCTTTTTAAGGCTTGACTTTTATAAACCATTGTTTGACAATTACGTCTTGATTAAAATAGTTTAGATACATGCCTGAAACACCATCACAACACATAAAAAAAARGTTAATCAAACATAAGTACAGGAAGGATGTTCAGCCGTAGGCCAGTAGTGGGCGTACCAGGCACTGAAGAYCAATGTYTTTATAAGCCGGGACTTCSGGTTTTCATTCAGCACAGGTTTCATTGCTTGCACAGAGCATTAAACCACCGTTCYCTCCAGTCACTGGTGTTGTATGGTTCTCTTCTCTTCACATTTTAATCTATTCAACATTCATGTGGTTTCGTCTCGATTTCAGTTAACAAACACTAAATTTTCTTACAGTTTTGGTGACCCCGGCGTGATTTGAACACGCAACCTTCTGATCTGTAATCAGAAGGTTGACAATAAAGTTTTAAGAAGAAATCCAGCGGATTCCTGGTTTATTCTGACATACCATTTTTAACAACGCATATTTTCCCAACATGACTATAACCCCTRATTTACACTAGATGCGGTTCCACTGTGCTGCGCAGTTCACTGCCAATGGTTTGCACCCCAGCGTGCGCTCCGCTCTGTTGCSAAGCACAGAGGAGGTCTGAGAAAACGTGCAGGAAATGCGAGTTCGCGCCATAAATCCAGTGATAAATGTGGAAGTCAGAGCAGAAATGATTAATTCTATTGAAGACGGACTCCAAACAGTTGAAACTGCATCGATGTCATCTTTTTGAAACTTCTGATTTCAAAATAAAATCCWTGTGTATCATGTGGGTTTATATGCTGCACACAACAAGTCTCCATCTGCTTTCCAAACAGAATGACACATTCATAAATATATCAATATATTTATTAATATAGCTAAGATTTAGACTAAGTTTGTCTGCCTTTGGTGAATTATTTTGAAAAAACGGATGTTGTGCTTGTTCCTTTTCCTGTTGGTGCGACGTGATCTTTGTAGATTAACTCCGGAGCAGCTCCAGCATCTGGCAAAAATAYGATCAAATCTCATTTTGGCAGATCATCGTCCGCTCACCATCGTAGCTTAGCTAACCGCCTTTAAGAACCTCCTACCGTTTCAGACAKTCCCACCTCGGCACGTTTTCACTACAATGCTTCAAYMGAGGGGTGCTCTGTGGGGCGGGAGCTCAGCTGCAGATGTGTACAAATGGGCGGAGCTTTGTAGCAGCAAGCGCTTAGGCAGCTCCACATGGTCACAGGAGATTTAAGGGTTTCAAAAAACAAGGATGAATAAATCAAAGAAACACTCTGGGTGTGTTTTAATGAGAGAATGATATTAAGACAGAAAATAAAACTTAAAAAAAGTTGATTTTGCACAATACCACCTCCTCTTTAAAACATATTTCACTGTGACTAAATGGGTTTGAGATTTGCAAATCATTGCGTTCTGTTTTTATTTACATATTTATTCAAAGTCCCAGTTTTTTCCGGTTTGGGGTTGTTGGATAAGCACCGTGCCATGTAAACACAGCTGCTTTGTGTGAGAACAGGCGATGAATTGCCTGGGTGAGGCTGTTTAACCAGGGTCAGACATGAGAGCAAGGCAATTTGAGGTGGGAAATGAGTGATGTCCTTTCTCATTTGAGTGCCACAAAGGCCTCAGCCTATCACACGCTGCCTCCTCCTACATGTCAGCACGGTCACTCTGTTGTCTTTGTCTCACGGCACTTTAAGGACAAACAGAGGGGAGCTAAAATAAGTGAGGAAACGTATTATTTATTTGGAAATAAAATATCAACCCAGAAACTGAGAGGAGGAGGAGGAGGAGGCAACAAAGAGAGAGAAATGGAGGAAGATATGAAATAAACAGAGAAGCCCGCCTGCAGTGGGAGCTGCTCCACACTTGGGTGAAGATTTGACACACGGGCCGGGCCGGTCCTGGTCTGAGAGCTGCACCAAGATCTCCAAGGAACTCTCACATTTCCATGAATGAAATATGAAAGAAGGGAAGAGGGAACCCTAAAAGAAAAATCAGGAGGATAAAAGATCTGAAAATGTTCAGGAAGTAAAAACGTTGAATGAAAAACGGGTCTTGTTTTGCCAATTGATGTTTACAGACTATAAGGCTCTAAATAAAAATAAAACACTTTGAGTGTGAACTAAAGAACGAGCTAYGACACAAGCTTTTTCTGGATGTGCATCTTTTTCTTTCTCCAGGATACATGGGATTTGTATGACCTTATAAGTATAATAACTACACTCTGTCAGGAAGTAGTTTTTGAAAAAAAAAATGACGTCCTCATATGAGGACACTGGGTTTCAAAATGTCACGCTTGTTGAGGAATACCTGAACAATCATCATGAAAAACCTGAGAAAATTCATTATCTAGGTCCTAGATCATGAAGTTTCATGAAGTTTCATGAAGTAAAATAGCGAAAAAAACATTTTTGGGGGGCTGAAATTTTTTATGGGGGCAAATTATTATTTTTGAGGCCAGAATAAAGTCATACTGTAATTTGTTGTGAGTTCATGCARTGTGTTGGTTTTGTTCTTTGAGCAAGGTGATGTTCATGCACGGCTCATTTTATACACCAGTAAAAAAAATATATACCTATGTCTTGAATTTGGAAAAAAAAATTATATTTTATTTATCACTAAAAAGGGTTCAGTGGATGCGTATACGAAAATGGTGGGTTCGGTACCTCAAAAAAGGTTAAGAACCACTGATCTAGGAGAACAATTTTCCTTGTTATTTTGGCATCACAGCAGCCAGCTGCTGACCAAAGCAAAATCAGTGAAGCGCATCTTCGTCGTCATCGATAACTTTCAGATTGCTCTCCAGTTTGCAGAACATACATGACATAATGGCAGGAAATCACAGAGCTTTTGACCAGARAGTTAATGGTAATTGGTAGAACAAATGAACCACTTGCAAGAACTATTTACATTTGTAAACTCTTCTAAAGATGTGCAGGTTTATCCAAACTCAAGCTACTTTTAGTAGCAAAATTATAGTCCCGATGTCCTCAAATGAGGACTTTATCTTTACTGATATTGTATTTTGCTTAACTTGTGAAAAAAAGTAAAATTTGCTTACCTTATGAAGCTAAAGATGTAACTCTAAATCCACTGGTTTCAAGCATGAAATGTAATTTGGATTTTTACTTTTTTCTTGCGAGAGTTGTTGTAGAAGCTTTTTCCTGGGATCCTGGCCATCTTGTTTTCACACAAATGACTGTGATGTTGTCATGGGACCAGTAGAGGGCGCTGGTAGTGTCCTTTAATGAGGCCAATGGGTTAAAGTTTTAAAAAGTATGCATCATGGGCATGTCTGGTCATGAGGGTCTCATACTTCCAAGAGTTTTTCATCTAAATACAGATTAAACATTGAAACAATGTGTTTGTTTTTGAACATACTGTATATCAATCTGTAGTAAACTGTTTCCTAAATGATCCTGGAAAACTTGATTTGATGCTGTTTTGAGTGCGATTTGACTCAGCAGTGTCAAAAACTAATTTCCCGATCATGCTTTTGTTGCGTTCTCGTCAGACTCCTCTCTGTTGTTTCCCACTAATGGTCATTCCGAGTGGCTGTTGCCGGTTCGCAGGCTCCAGAGTCCATCACACAGGATTTGAAATGGCATTACCAAGGCGTAAATGAGAGAATATCAGCCGGTGCTGCCGTGTTTGTCTAACACACCTGCTGAAATCTTTTATTACTGAAGGTTGTTTGGACTGGAGCAAGACTGATGCCTGGCTAACAACACTCCAGCACAATACAAAGACAACAACTGGGATTGGCTACACAGGTCAACAACAATGAATTCTTTGGTAAGCATCAATCATGCTGCCAACCCTCTCGGGGCTTTGATCGAGTAGTTGTGTGTTGTTGCTGAGAGGCTAGCTGCTGATGGAGGTTGGCGGGGAACTGATAATGGGCTTCCGTGAATCACAAGAGATGAACCCCCGTTGAGAGATGCAAGAGGGGAAGGGGAGAAGGATGGAGGAGGCAGCAGCGGGGCAAAGGAGGGAGCGAGGAGAGAGAAAGGACGGCACAGGCTGAGTGAGGAGGGAAGCTCAGCCTGCTTCCCATTTTCTCTCAGTCCCCCGCTGGATGACCAACACGCCGACAGCCAGGCACCATGACGGACATTCTCCTCGTCTAATGAGTCCCAGTCACAGCTGAACACACCGCTGTGCTTTACAGCAGCAACAGAAGGGCCTGCCATCATGAAAAACTCAACGCCAGCAACTAAACAAACAAAATACACCGGGTCAAATCAGGTCCTCCGGCACCGGAGCTCTCACTCAATTAAACCGTTTGAATTCCTTCAAAGAATAAAAGAACGCAGATCACCTGCTGCAGCTTTACGCTCAAATTKTCTTCTGTTGAAAAATAACTTGGAACCATTTTGGTCAAACCAGGAAAGTAATAACTGTAGTTTATTACAAGATTTCAAACAATCGGAGTACAATATGTGTTGGGAATAACTCTCAGCTACTACCACACTAAATTACAGTGAGTCATCACATCAAACTGAGGATGAAATCCCAAAGTGGTGTGGACAAACCAGTTAAACTGGTGAAAACATGTTACATTTTGTCAAAATACAATCAATAAATTCCTCATTATTGGATCATAACTGTCAGAAATATTATCTTAAAGATTCTTTTGAGGCACTTTTCTGAGCTCTATCAACAAAAAACACAACTGTGAGCAAAAAAAGCCTTACATTTTTGCAATTTTCCAGCTGGGAAATCTCAATATCTTAATACTATCTGGTTTTCTCTTTAAAATGAAGTCAAATATTTCTGATTAGAACAACCCAAAAATAAGATTCAAACCAAATGATTTATCATGATTTAAAAAAAAGAAAAACAAATCAAAGCTTATTTCTGGATATAAAAATGATGCGAGAATCAAAACGTAACTTAAAAAGCAGCAATCTGAAGATGTGCTCGGGTCATTTTGATTAAAGTTTGATGCGATGGGTCACCAATATCTGCAAAACTGACTGAGTTCTGGACATTTTGTGTTGGCCATAATATCTTTCCTTAACCTCTTCTGCAAGCGGTTTCCTAATTTAGTGCTTGAAATAACGTGCAGAAATGTAACTGTGTGTGTGTCAGTGTCAGCATAAACTCTACTTAAATAATGGTTTTAACATAAAGCTAACATTTGGGAGATCTGATCAGAAGTGTAGGAATTACATCAGCTGTTATTGTTTCAGAGAAAGTGAGGATGGAACAGAAAAAACATAGTTTTTCTCCTCGGCTGTAGTTTTTTTTTTGTAGTAAACATCATATAACCCTTTTAAAAATATAATAAATCAGGTTAAAAACTGTTAAATTCACATGTAGAGATCACCTGTGCAGGAATTCATGCTGCTAAAATAAACCAGAGCAAAGCTTCAGAGGTTTTAGTAAAAAAGAATAACTCAAAGTTTTGTTAYCCTGGACAGGATGGACCATCAATAAATGTAAATGTGTAAACCTTTTCCTACATACCTGAAAATACTTTTGAATTGTCCTTTTTTTTAAATTACCGAAACAATGTATTTCATCCTTTTCTTACAAAACAATGAAAAATGATGGTTTGACTTTTGATCAAATCATTTTTGACAGATTTGCTCTGATTCAGCTGCTTGTGGCTCTAACTGTGTTGAGCGGATCTAGAAATGGTTTTATCCAAACTCGTGAGATTTCCGAGGACACCAAACATGTCAGCTTTAAGACAAAAACATGTTACGACTCTGCCTTCGTCTTTGGCAGCGGCCGATAACAACGTAACTTTGCGTGTTGGAGCCAGCAGAAAGCCGGGACATGTGCAACAAGTGTGCAACACACACACACACACACTCGGTGTTGGCTTCGCCTCTTTACCACCTGTTCCGACTGGTTCCTGAGAGCAGCCGGCAGAGTGCCTACACAAGATAACAGCCTCACAACGGCATGGAGAAAAGCTTGTATCACGGAGTACTCACTCACATTTCACATTCACTAAATCCATTCAGTAATCTCCTTATGTGTGCGACACGGCGGTATCAGAGGGAACTGTCAGGGAATTTGATGCCAGTTCCCTTGTCACAGCCACTCTGGCTCGCTCCCGTCATTCAGCCCACTGTGCCCCGAGGGGCCGCTGACAGGAGCAGTTTCAACAGGCAGAAGGGACGGCGAGGACCATGTCCTACAGGCCACTTACTCCAGATACAGGAGCCGGCGTCGTGCGAACCTGCCACTTCACATTAGCAAGGCATTGTGCTCCGGCTTGTGGAAACAGTCTTTGATCAAATAAGTGGCATTGATTTTGTTGAGGCGAGCCTTAGCTGCTGTATGTATATTGATTTTGTTCATCTTTGACGTGTCAGAGGAGGGTGAGCTGTAATGTGAAAAATGGCCACCCTCCCTGGTAGAGCATGCAGGGAACCTTGTTACTGAAGGACCAACCCATGCAGACGCAGATAAATTGTCTTGTTTCATGTTGTTAAAGGAAAAAAAACACAATGTTAAATAAAATGACTGAGTAAAGTCATAAAAAATACAGAAAATCAACTCGGTTGTTTTTAAATTGTGGTTCAACCATTTCTTTTAAATAGCTTAAGTTGACGACGCCCGTACTTTTATATTTCGTTGCACAAACTTTTGAGGGTATTAAGAGATGTTTGGCACTCTGAGACTTCTGCACCTGTCCCAGACTTTTTAGGACCTCTTTAATGCCACTTCAAATACAATTTAAGATCAATATCACAATAAACACAAGTGGAAAAAGAAAAACAGCAACAATTTTACCCAAATGTTTATTTTAATACAAAACAAAAAGCTGCGAGAAGCATTTAGTAAATTATTTAAAAAGATAAATAAACGTAATCAATTATTTTAGTATTTGAGACAAATCACAATCATACAATGTGTTAACATATTAAGACATCTGGAAGATTGATTGAACACTTTCTAAGYATCCACAGGAACCCTGTGTTCACAGGTGTTCTGGTCCACTCCTCGTTGGAAAACCAGCTGTTTCAGGTTTAAAGGGATCAGAACAGTCCAAAGTTCGGTTCTGAGTCTTCTGCTTTGGGTCGTTATCCTGTTGGATGATCGACAACCTGCGACTAAGACCAAGCTTTCTGATATGTGGCAGCAGAATGCCTTGATAGTCTTGAGATTCCACCGMTCCTTGCACAAAGAGCAGATGTTGATTAAAAACTCCAGTTTTGTCTRATTTTCTTAAAGGATATTCTCCCAGAAGCTTTGTATCTTCTCAATATGTAGAATTCTTTTTGTCCTCCATTGTCTTCCATTCGGTCCACTTCAGCTCAGGGACCGACGGTGTGGTTTGACACTGATGGACCTCGGCATTGGACGTCACCTCAATGTTGGAAATATTATTTTGGAAGCTGCTCTGGTCTCTGGTTACTGTCCGTATTATCAATCTCTTCAGTTTGCCATTAGTTGTCCTCTTGTGGACATGTCCAGGGAGGTTGGACCTTCTAATCTGTGCAGCTGAGGAGCTGTTTATAACCTTTACCTTTTCTTTCCAAGCGTCAGAGACAACTCTCTACTCAACTTTCCATCTTTTTTGTCAGGGACAGTTTTTATGGTTTGGTTCTTTGGAAATACAGTGGGTAAAATAAGTATTGAACACGTCAACATTTTTCTCAGTAAATATATTACTAGAGGTGCTAATGACATGAAATTTTCACCAGATGTTGGTAACAACCCAAGTGATCCATACATACAAAGAAATCAAACCATAAATGTCCAGAAATGAAGTTATTTGTAATAATGTGGAATGGCACAGYGAAAAAGTATTGAACACATGAAGAAAGGGAGGTGTAAAAAAAGGCATGGAATGCCAAGACACCAGCTGAACTCTCTCAGTAATTAGAAAACAAGCCTGCCCCTTGTCAGTGCAAGTTAATATCAGCTGGTTCAGTCCCAAATGATGGCCAGGTATCACACAAGAACCATCTGATGATGGGTAAAAGTAAAGAGCTCTCTCAAGACCTTCACAACCTTATTGTTGCAAAGCATAATGATGGCATCGGTTACAGAAGAATGTCTAAACTTCTGAAGGTTCCAGTGAGCACTGTTGGGGCCATAATTCAGAAGTGGAAAGAACATTATTTCACCATAAACCGACCACGACCAGGTGCTCCTCACAAGATTTCTGACAGTGGAGTGAAAAGAATTATCAGAAGAGTTGTCCAAGAGCCAAGGACCACTTGTGGAGAGCTTCAGAAAGACCTGGAATTAGCAGGTACGATTGTTTCAAAGAAAACAATAAGTAATGCACTGAACCACCATGGCCTGTATGCACGCTCACCACYCAAGACTCCACTGCTGAAGAAACAGCATGTTGAAGCTCCTTTAAAGTTTGCTGCACAACATTTAAACAAGCCTGTGTAATACTGGGAGAATATAGTCTGGTCAGATGAGACCAACATTGAACTGTTTGGATGCCAGAATACACATCATGTTTGGAGGTCAAATGGCACTGCACATCAGCCCAAAAACACCATACCAACAGTGAAGTTTGGAGGTGGGAACATCATGGTGTGGGGCTGTTTTTCAGCATATGGTACTGGCAAACTTCAAATAATTGAAGGAAGGATGAGTGGAAAAATGTACAGAGACAMTCTTGATAAAAATCTGCTTCCATCTACCAGGATGATGAAGATGAAACGTGGCTGGACATTTCAGCAAGACAATGAGCCCAAACACAAAGCCAAGGAAACTCTCAGTTGGTTTCAGAGAAAGAAACTAAAGCTGCTGGAATGGCCCAGCCAATCACCTGACCTGAATCCGTAATGCATGCCACTAGTTTCTCCATACAGGAGGCGTCTTGAAGCTGTCATTGACAACAAAGMCTTTTGTACAAAGTATTAGATAAATTTCAGTAAGTGTGTTCAATACTTTTTCCCTGTGCCATTCCACATTATTACAAATAACTTCATTTCTGGACATTTATGGTTTGATTTCTTTGTATGTATGGATCACTTGGGTTGTTACCGACATCTGGTGAAAATTTCATGTCATTAGCACCTCTAGTAATATATTTACTGAGAAAAATGTTGACATGTTCAATACTTATTTTACCCGCTGTAATTCTGTTGAACCACATTTTAGAAGCAATGTCTGATTGTTTCAATGTGTGAGTTTTTCTTTCTTTTACGAATGGGTAGAAACGAATCTGGAATCTTGTGGTGCAACTACTTTATGGAAATAATGCTATTTTCTCTACACCCTTTACAGCCCAGACCAAAAACTACAAAGGCTCACACACACACACACACACCTTCTGAGTGTGTGTGTGTAATCCAGTCCTTATTCTAAGTCTCCTGTGGGTGTCTGTGGTTTGCTGTGCCAGTGAAATGAAAGCAGGCCTCTCTAATAACAGCGAATTTAATACCAGCAATAGTCCCTTAATGAGAGCGCCCCGTGTTTGCTCTAGGCTCATATCCGCAGCACCAGAGGGAGAGGAGGCGAGGAAGGGACGAAGGCGGGAAACGTAGTTAAAATCTCCCATTAGCATCACCTCCAGGGCAGGCGTGGATGCTCCCCAGGCAGTGGTCTATATGTACAGCGAGGGTCCGCGCTCGCCTCCTGCACAGCTGGAGTCCCGCCCCTCCCCGAACGGCATCGCGCCCCGACATTAACAACGTACAGAAATTACTGCGCTGCTTATTAGAAAACGGCACGACGCTGGATATCAGATGAGAAACATTCTGTTACATCAAAAAAAAATTAAAAGTCCTCGGGATGGCCGGGAATGACAAATGATGTAAAACACAGAAATACAGTAGATAATTTGACTATCCTTCATGTAATGTGATGTCGGATCAAAGAACTCATCCTGAGAGTTTCTTTGTGCATTTTTGATGGAAATCCATATTATTATTGAACACAAAAACATGGGAAACAACAAAAAAAACCTCTTCTAGTGATGGGAGCTGTTCCATGATGGTAAAACAATTAACTGGCAATTCTTTAGAAATTAGCATCTGACTCATACCCGCCGGATAGAGCTAAACAAAAACAAAGCATTGCGATTGCCACGGCTTTAATAGTGTTCGTGTGGTCCCCCGAGTGTCGACTAAACAAGAGTGATTGCTGTGGAGATTTGAATATTTAATAACAGGAAGAGACTGGAGAAGAGCAGCATCCTGGGAGAACAACAAGCCGTTTGGACTCGGTGGGCAAATGAGGGAAAGTAGGTTGAGCTCACCGAGGTTCGTCCCCGCGGTATTAACGAGATTTTAAACGAATTTTACAGAATCGCAGTAAATAAAACCTCAGAACAGGAAACGTTTCTCTGCTTTCAATGGAAACAAATCGTCCTTCTGTAAGTATTTGTACTTAAATCACAGCTTTAGTTTTCCTGGAAGAAACAAATGTAAAACTTTTGTTTTCTCCCAGCTAAAGCACAAATCCCCTCGTTTTCCTCAGAGGAATGTGTGTTTTTGACTCCATATTGTTCTCAACACATCCATCACTTTGGTTCCTTAAAGGGGGCYACTCACCCACACATGTAGATTGGGTTTGACAATAAAAAGGTTACATGAGGCTTTAAGCTTTTTTTATCACCATCGCAGACCAACTGCACCTATTAAAACATCTTCAGCATGTGACCTTAGCATCTGAAGGAGCACTATATATTTAACCTCAGTCCATAGATGTGAGGGTTTCCATAGAAACAGTTCAGATATTTCTTAATTACAGTGTAACACAGGGAAAACCACAGAAAAGGCCTTCATCATGGGCTATTTTTTACATCAAACTCAGCTTTTAATAAGGAATTTTACATTAACACATGGTGTGACAGAATGTAATATTTGTATGCAGTATTTAGAGTAAAAACTGACTCAGGATGAACTGAAAAGCAGCTTTTCTTCACCGTCAGGCCGTCAGACGCCTGAGATCATAGAGGCGTATATAACAACTAGAGTGTGATCTACTGGCTGCGGCGCTAAGCAGATTTATCATTACTGTACATGTTGGCAACATAGCAAGACAAAAAAGACTAATGATGTAGAAATCATAACAAAATATTAATAACAATAACAAAAGTATTTTTTATTAATACATAAGAGTGTATATAATCTGTTTAATGTATATAAAACTGTCAGAAAGCTGTGAGTTATGGATGAACCAACAGAAGAGAAACAAGAAAACATCTCATTTCACACGAAAAGATTTTGTTTTATTTACCTTGATGTAGATGTGATCTGAGCAGAACTGAAGCAAATAATGAAACAGTTTAAAATAAAAATAAACTTTTAAAACCTGATCTAATCATTGTTATTTATTGAAATGGTTAGCAGGTATTAGCTTCTGTAGCAGCCCTCTGCTGAACCATGTTCCCGCTGTCTTRGTGGGGTCCATATGACCCCACTCATGTTCGGTGTAGTGGTGGGCTCCTCCTGACCCCCACCTGATTTAGTGGTGGTTGCGGGGGCAAAGGAGGGTTGGGGTGGGGTTGTTAGGTGGTGTTTGTGGGTGACCTGGCTGGCTCCCTAAYCAGCAGCCATGACTTTTACTTGCTAGCTTTGTTAGCGCGCCGCAAAGACAACAAGAGGGTCGAATTATTTAATCTCATAAGATGTTTTGCCTCTGATGTATGTATTATTTACACAGTGTATATATATA
>NW_013952406.1:207410-218386 GCF_001266775.1 Austrofundulus limnaeus
ATATTTTAATGTATTAGTTGAAGTCATAATTTTTAAGCCATACAAAAAGTCTGACTTCAAGTCTGGTTTAGATCATTGTTATTTCTAAATTGTATGTTTTAATTATATGTGCTGTTGTTGGATGATATTAACATACAATTATATTCATTTATTATAAAAAATATTACAAAAACTTTGCGACAGATCCAGTTGCTAACAGTGGAGGGGACAGGCGGGGCTCACTTTAGTGTTYTTTAGCTCTATGGCTGAGATTCACTAAGTTCCTGAGTTCTGAAGAGCAGAAAATGTAAAAACACAAAGAGTATCAAAACAAATCAAAGCTGGACACCAGAAAGAAGGAACTCATGCTAACACCTTGAGGTAGACGATTTCTTGCAAAACCCAGTCCAGGTCCATTWCGCAGGCAGCAGGCGTTCACTGTGGACCAGGTCTGGCCAGGCTCCCAGGTTAGAGGGTGTGGCCTCCTGGCCCTCTGCTACCATCTGCTCTATGCAGAAGGCACGCACCACTGGGGAAAGGAAGCGGGGCGCTGACCCTGGAGGTCCAGCTCAGAGGTGAGAGTTGAGCGTCGGTGAGGCTGAGAGGTGTTCAAAGCTCTGGGACTGGGGCCGGTGGAGCCTGGTGGCAGGCCAGGTCTCGGTTAGCCCTGAGGGGAGGTGCAGGTTCGTCTGCTACCTGTCCACCTCTGACCACCGCCATCTGCTGCAGGGAGAGATGGGAACTGTAGGGATTAAGGTCCAGAAGCCTGGAAAGAAGGAAAAAAAGGAGCTGAAGTGAGATCTAATTTTGTTTTTGCATTTAGGCTTTAATTAGTGTTTCATATTGTACTCAGGCACGTCTGTTTCTTAACAAGGCAGGGTAATTGAGAAAGGTAATTGAGAATGGGAGGAAATAACATTAATGATGCTCTGAGTACAAGAAGGAAAGAGATAGGATTCTTTCTGCATGGATATGAGGGTTTAATTGGACCCTGTGCTTTCAGCTGGGCAGATTTAGGCYGCGCTGCTGACATCAGGAGTTTTGGGGAAAATTGGGTTTAAAAAAAGGGAACTTTCTTTGCTGAAATGAAAGATGGAGTGATTGAGCCAACGCGGGACYAGGAAGCAGGTCAGGTACTTCATCTGAGCATTACTTTCTGCTCTCTGACAAATCCCATTCCAAATGAAATACACCACAGAGATGACAACACAGATTCATCACAGCGTTGCATGGACGCTTCTGATCTCTCATCCACTGGCGTTATAATTGGCACTTGAAGAATGTGGAGTGAGGATGCCCAAGGACACGGGGAACGAATGGCCTTGCTCGTCTGCGACGGAGTGGCGCCTTGTTTTAACRGCGACTCTCATAACGGAGCATTAAGGAGGGCGTGGCGGTGGGACGAAAACYAGAACAAAGCTTAACAGTGGATTTAGAAAATAATTCCATCAAACACGAAGAAGTTAAAAGACTTTAACCTGCTTTCTTGAGACCATRCTCAAAAGATCTGGATTGATTTTTGAAGGTCAGTTAAGCTGGAAATTGAAACACACACAAATAAAACGTCAACAAAAGGGATCATAAACACTAAAACCCTGACAAACGACCAAGCTTCCCGTCCACGAAGCTTTTATTAGCTTTTAATCCAGTTTAAAACCTTAGAGCTTCACACTCTGCAGTTCTGAACTGAGAAATCTCCCAGAAAAAAGGCAAAACATCCAAGTTTTGTTTTTTTTTTAAGCTTTTTTGCATGATGACGTGTGATGCTTTTACTAGGGGTGCAACAATACATGTACCCGTATCGAACAGAGCTTTAGGTTCAATACACACTTGTATCGAACAATAAGGATTTTTAAAATTTACTTTATCAACTTGTCTTCTGAAGATGCTCTGTGTTGAAGGATCAGTGGATCTGTGTTCGACTACTCCACCTAGGCTGCATTTATGAGCGCAGATCCACTGAGAAACTTGCTGTTTCAGCAACATTAAATTTAAAACTGTACTTTTGAGGTTGAACAAATGTTCATAATTAATTTAAAAACATTACAAGTTTAAAGGGGCATGGACATTTCTCTTCTTTGCATTGAAAAAATATCGAATCGTGAGACTAAAGTATCYAACRGAATCGTYAATTTTCTGTATCGTTTCACCCCTACCTTTTACATTAATAAAGTATATAAAGTGGAACTGCAATGCTTTGGTCTGAAATCCTCCTTATTGTAGCTCCACAAGCCCCGCCTCTTTCCTGAGATGTGTCTCAACTCGTTTTGTGGCTGTCTCTTTAAATCCAAACAAMGCACTTCACACCCCGCCCCCTCCAGCTTCTTGACCGGTCCATTCTAGTTTGATAGAGGAGTTTACGACTATATAGCTGCGCAGAAACGTTTTATTTACAGATAAATTAAAAGCTGTGAACACGGGAAGACTTGTCCATCCAGCCTTACATGTTGGAACTAGAGTCTGACCCAGAACCAGAGGAGAATGAAGACCACCAAATTGTAGTTTATAAGTCCAGACCTTGTTTGTTTGTTCCATRGCTACTTTGATGTAATAGTTCAGAAAACATCATAGAAAATAGAGATTATGTTGAAAAATATGACCCAAACTGAATATAATCTACGCAGCACCAGGAGAGACTAAATTATAATTTTCTGCACTCCTAGAGACTTTAAGCACAAAACAAAACGTGTTTAGCAGCTAAAAATGTGGATTTTGCACCACTTATCCCCTTTAACAGGAAACAGATTTAGAGCTGAGGAATCATCTGAAAGTTTTCACACTAAACACAGATGAACATCAACATCTACWGCAGGAGGCATTGTGTAAGTGTTTAGAAGAAGGTAAGTTTTACAAACGTTTCTTAAAAACTCTGAGAACCAGTTTGGATGTTTTTGGGCACTGGGAGACCAGGAGGACCCAGAACTTCAGGGAGGGCTTTCATCCTCTCTGGTCTGAGAGCACCCAGGGTGAAGGGTGTCTGGGTTTCCCACCTGGACCTGCTGCCTGTGTGACCCGACCACAAAAAAGTCGAAGATGACTGATGGATTTACAAAAGTGTCGTGTCTACTCAACTTTAAGGAAAAGAAATGGTGGAGTTTCCCACTGACACCAGCAGAATGTCAGCGAGTGATAAATCCTGCTTCATAGGCAGCAAATGATGGAAGCATTTTTTGCAACAGTGCTGATTTTATTCTAATACGGGGACACTTTCTGATAGATGGGCGCATTAAAACTTCTAACACAATAATTCTGAATCCACCAACTCACACCGTGTCAGTGGAAGCTCTGATTTGTAGTTTAACGAGGAAGACTTTTAATGACAAAACTCCTGGTGAAAGTTGAAAAAATCTGGCACAGAGTGGTTTCCTTTTGATTTTTTCTGTTTACTTATATAAAAAAGCTACTTTGACAAACACAGAAGTTGAGTTGACTTTCTGACAGATGAAGCTGACATATGAGGGGCCACACGCCTCCCAGCTGGTGGGCATTGTTGTTGCCAGGCATRGCTGGTCATGTCCGCGTTTTTTTCAACCATCCTCCCCCTGCTGAGCCACAATTAGCAGTCATTAGCAGCTCTGGGGAACTGGGGAGGTTGTGAGGGGTTGAGGTGGGGGGGCAGACTCAAACAGCATGGCCACAGCTTCCACTGCTAATCAAGTCTGCGCCTCCATCCCTGAACTCCACTCCCCCACAGCAAACACAGTCCTTTTGATGTTTGTGTYTGWMASGGGGGGGGGGGGGGGGYGGGGGTATTTAACACCCCGAGAATCCAAACGCAGCCGCGGTGTTAGACGCTGTATTACATCTGTATTGGCGCCGCGGCTCCGAAAAGCCGCCCATGATGTGAAATTGATGTCAAAGGTGACTCTGCAGCCAAGAAGCGTAAACGATAATGTGGAAGCCAAAGAAAACAGGAGGAGAATGTAGACGGCAGGTTAGCATCATCGGTAGTTTGGAGCAAACCCTGATGCATGTTCGAAGAGATAAAGACGAGCTCGGTGGACGCATCCGGGAATGTGTGGCTGTGAAACTGACATTGATGCATCGATGGAAGCTGCACAAGCCSAGTTACATTTTTTTATGGCAGGAGAGTGGCAGCTTGTCCTTTGCCTCAGCTCTCCCCGGCCCCCTGAGCGGTGGGACGGTACCATCTCATCCCTCCTGCCGTGATTTGTGCGTCCGACCACAGAGGCGTCCACTTTCACAGCTGCTATATTGTCAGGACTAAGCGGGATGTGGCATGTGGAGCCACTGCTGTGTGTATTTCTTTGTGCGTGTGTGCACTTGTGTAGCTATCTGTGAAAGGAGGACATTAATTTGCTGTATCATTTCATGCTGGGACAGTCACCCCTCTCCACACAGACACTTTCCCCCCTCTCTAAAGCTATAGCTCTATAGCCGACCTGTCTGCCATAATAAACAACCCGTGTTGYAGAACTGAATTTAAACCAGGGCCATATTGCATATTTTCTCTACGTGAAGGAGGGGGGCTGGAAGAGAAACATCAATAAAGATGACACGGTTTAAGAGGCAGACAACCTTTACAAAAGAGCGGAGGCTTTAATGGGCTGGTCGCGTGGCTCATAAACCACAGGCGATATGACCACAACTAAGAGCCGGTTTTAACTAAGTCTGCAGCAAAATAAATAATAAGGAAAATGTTTGTCAGTAAATAAGTCACAAAATAAAACAGCACATTTTTTTGTAAAGAAGCAATGAAGGAATCTCCTAATCCTAGTGATAAAATGACCACTCCTTTCTGTGGGTCTGCTCGCAGAGGCAACAGGTCCAGGAGAGAAACCCAGATATACAAATCCCCAACTAACAAATGCTCCTGAACGATAAATTGTCTCAGATATTAGTGCAGATAAACAACAATATTGTGAGGAGCCAACTTTAAACGAATATGATACCCTCCAGAACATTTACAAAATCTACATAGTGAAGGAAAAAGTAAAAACAAACAACTCCTTGRGAACCTAAGTTTCGGTTTGGTTCGCCAGCTGAACGAAGGTGTTTGAAAAGCGAAGACGCCTGTACATGATGCTCTCATGCTACAGATGTTAGAGACAATGCACCTGGAAAATACCTGACGCCAGAGTTCACTCCCCTCTTCTCTAAAGTCCTTTACACACTACATCCAAACTGATGAAATCGGCTCTCATTGTTGCAGTTGAATGATGAAAATTGCATAATTTGGTTCAAAGTGCCGAGGGAAGCTCTCCTTCTCAACAAGGCCCTGGTTGAACTGTTTCTCACCGTGCTCTGTGAAAAGTGTTGTGCGATTGGTCTGAAGCCAGTGGGTGTGTCTGTTAATGCTCAAAACGCTCAGATGCTGCATTTTGCTTCAACTGTTTGCTTCCAGAATGTGACTGTTGTAACCAGAAGCGGACATTTATAAAGATCGTCAAACATAAAAWAAACTGAGGAATCTATCTGCAGAAAAGACTGAAGCATTAATTGGAGTGTAGACTCGAGCAGGAAGAAACTCGGTGCAGTGACGTGTACGCAGCAGGAAGGGTTTCCCAGGAGCTCGGCGCGGTGGAGATCAGGAACTAAAAAAAAAGATTTGGCTTTGGATAAAGTATGTAGAGGCCTTAATGTGCATAAAAGAGGGAGATTAAAAGACAAAAAACAAGCAACCTATTGAAAATTACTTAGCTTGATTGATCGTTATCATTAATTGATTTATTGCTTATCGTGACACGGCTCCAGCTCATCCTGCGGGTCCTCAAGGCATTCCCAGGAGAGGATACATAATCCCTCCAGTGAGTCTGGAGTTATCCCTGGGAACTCTAAAGGGAGGCGTACTAATCAGATGAACCACCTCAACTGACTCCTTTCGATGCAGAGGAGCAGCTCCTCACCATTCTGCATCTCTAAGGCTGAGCTGGCCACTCTATGAAGGAAGCTGATTTGGGCTGCTTGGATCTAGGATCTGGTTCTTTTGGTCATGATCACATGTGAAGGTTAGAGCATAAACAGAAAATCCAGAGCAATGCCTTCCTGAGGACGAGGCCCTGGTCCATCAATCCACCTCTTGCTCCATGCTGCCATCATTCATGAACAAGACATCCAAATGCTTTAAAACCTGTAAAAGACTTACCCTGTTTAGACCACTTTAATCGAACTCTAGTTCATTTGGGGAGGTGTGAATGTGTGGTCGAACTTTGATCTGAACCAAAAAAAGTGAACTCTGGTCCACCTGAAAACCTAGATCTCGGTTTGGTTGAAGCGAACTCTGGTGCGGTTTGACTGCATGTGTGAACGCCAAGTGGACCAGAGACCACTCCAAAAGCAGTTAGTGGACTATACTGCAGGGCATTCTGGGTAATAACAGTAATAAAGTTACTCCTATCTTGTAAATACCTGGCTCAACATCTGTATAAGGTGGACATCACTGCTGTGAAGTTGGACGCGGTCCTTCTCAACRGCCTTGTGTGAAAAACAATTTCCACAGTTCTGCCTCATCTTGCACTCACGCTGAGCTCATTATTTGTTTGGCACATTTGCCAAAAACAAAAAAATTAATCCAACAACCACTAAAATCTGACGTCACTCCATGTTTGATTACATTTGAAGAAGGAAGTTGCGATTAGCATCTTCTTCTGAGGTTTTTCTGTCAATTCCTTCATGGTTCTTGGCGCAGCACCACCACAGACGAGGGGGGCCACAGGTCGCTTACGGGGTTTAGTTTGTTTGACAAAGGGCAGCATGAATGTGAACCACACTAACTAAAAATGTAAACAAATCTTGCAGTTTTGGTCCCCAGTCGAACCAAGTCTACAGGACTATCAGGTGTTAAACGACCTTAGACTCACATGATGTACATCTGAATCAACAGTCTGAGGAATCTAGAGCATCTTGGGGTTTTCTGTGTTCTTATGATTGACAGCAAATCCAATAAAAAGATTGACATTAACAAAAAAAGAAAAAAAAACAATCCTACTAACAAGTACTGCCTACATATCCAAAGCCTGATCTGGCCTATCTGCCTAAGAGCTCTATTGTTGTCCAATTCCACAGACTAATAACAATGATTACTTTCACGGCCTCAGGAGAGTACTTCTGTCTGAACTGCCATATAAATGGAGCTCATAAATTTGCATGTGGCATGAAGCCAAGATAAACATAAAAATAATCATCTCTGCAAAGAAGCTGGCACCTCCTGTTGGCATCATTTCAACCTGTTTTCCTGCCACACAACAATGCATCAATGTACAACTTTAAATCAGGRTCATTTTGATTTGAAGAATTTGACTATTTACAGTAAGAGTTTTTACATTTATTACAGCGAGGAGTAGTTTGTCCTTACAATGTCACATACTGCAGAAAACACACAACAGTTTCTTCTTCCTTGAAGTAGGAGCTTTTATTTCAATCAATCACCACAAATGAATCCTGTTCCATTGATAATAAAACAATAAATCAAAACATCCTGTGTTTGTAAGTTTAGTCTTCATTAATCACTTACAGCCATTTGTTCAAGGTTAATTACTGAATCAAAATTAGAATGAAGTTGTTACCTTGGCCACGGTCAACCGATCACCCTTTAGGAAACACAAGCCGGGCCTCYAGAAAAAGAAGCAAAAAAAGACTTTTACAAATGAGCGATCAGTGCGTAAACTGTGATAATTGAACAGGAAACAGTGGCGGCGAAAAGAGGCAGAAAGCCGCGGGAATATCTACAAGTAAAATCTCATCATTTGCATGCAGATTTATGCAAATAGATGCGAAACCAGACACTGACCTCGGCTCGCCAGACACAAGAGCAGTAAATATCCAAATTTCTGAGTTTTAACCGTCTTCTGCGTCGCCACCTGCCAGAAACACTCAACATTTTTTCTCATTAATATGCAAATGTGAGGAATTAGGTCTGTGTGTTGGATTGAATTAATCCTTGCCACCCCTTCTGCCTGTGCTGTAATCACAAATTACAGACAGACGTCTGACGGTAGGCTAAAGCTTTGAAACCTGTCAGAGGGCCTTTTACCTCGGGGGAGCAGTCCCAATCAACACGACTGGTCAGACATGCAGAAACAGCGGCAGCATAGTAATTCTGCACTTCCTCTGTCAGTTTCAAAGGGATATTAATTTTCTCCCTTTCTCTTCCCCTTATCTCGCTGCTCTCGTGGCGTCGTCCTGAAACAACTAAGCAGGCTCGTGCTGCGGCCAGTTTCCTGACGTGTTAATCAGTGGGCAATTTGTTCTCATTTAACAAGAGAGATGTTTGAAGACAAAAGGGCCTCCACCTTCTGAGAGCAATTTCCTAACATTTAACATTAATAAGGACAGTGCACGTGCAAAATGAATCAGACCAGAGGAATGCCACCGCTACTCATCTTCCTTTAAAACAACAACACAAATAAAAACACGCAACAAAAGAGAAACGATTCAATGCAGCTGCTTAATTTTGTCCAGTAGGGTTGTTCAGTTGTGGTCTGTGGCCGAAACAACGCTTTTAATTAAGATACGATGCAATTWATTCTAAGTTTGATTCAATGCATTAAAACTCAATGCAATATAAAACAACACAACCCTAAGACTAATTTACTGATAAAAACAGGTATTGTTCTAAAATGGCAAAACAGTTGACTTCTTTCAAAATTAATAAACCTACTCAGCTGACGTGTTTAATAGTCACTCAGCTAATGTACACTGGCTGGCCAAAATAAAAATAAYAAGTTGGCACCTGGATTTAATGAAGCAAATATGTACCAGCCTCCTATTGGCAATAAGTTATTTAACAATATTTACAAATAAATGAAAAGAATCAATGGCTTCCAGAGGCAACACTAAAAAAACTCATAAAACTAAGTCAATATTAAAATGTCTCATCAAGCTCAGAGAAGCTCTTGAGGTGTTTGTCAACATGTAAAGCAGCCCAACCCTGGTCCTCAAGGTGTCCTATCCTCCATGTTTTAGGTGTTTCCCTGCTTTTAATGAATGAGTGATTAACAATCTTCAGAAGACCTACAAGGGAAACAAGTAATCATTGTGAAATCAACCAAATCGTTGGCATCAAAAAGAGAAAACATCTAAGGAGGTTGKAGAAACTTCTAAAARTGGGTTAAGAACTGTCCAACGCATTATTAAAAACTGGAAGTATYGTGGGGATCCATCATCCTAGTGCCTACTGTAAGCCTGGGGGGGCAGTGCTGWTCTGAGGTTGCTGCAGTTCAGGTCTAGGAAGCTTMTTGAAYCAATGCCACAGTGAATGCATGCCGTAATCCAAGCTAAAGGTTGTCCAACAAAATATTAGTGRGAATTTGTTTTTGTTTTGGGTGACCTTTTTTATTTTATTTTTTGGCCAGGCAGTGTATTTTCTACATTAGGAAGATTAAAACAAATGTTAACCTTTTTTGTCAAGGTTAAGTGGTTGGTTTTCAACCCAAGGTGCAGACGAAACACCTCTCAAAACACTTCTTTTCGCAAAATAAACTCGCTTCAATGACCAAACAAAACAAAACGCCGTCGAGGCAGCAAAACTCACAGGCCGAAATTGTGGAGATCAGACACAAGCAAAAACGGAGCCACAACTAAGTTTACAGTGTCGAGAGTTTAAAGACGAACTAATTAACCCAAAAATACCCAACACCTGTGCAGAGACCACTAGGATCAGGTGCAGGCGGGTGTGTAAGAACAGAAATAACAGAGCAGCTAGAGAACACAGAAACCCAAATCCCACTAAAAAACTAGGAATCCCTGTAAAACAAACAAACAAAAGGGTGCAAACATTTTGTCCAAGAATATAAACTGATTATCATTGACTATCATTAGAAGAGAGGGTTTGTTGCCTGATTCAGCTGGTTTCTATGCTTCTGGTGCATGTGTGGCAACTTGGAGAGTTTTAGAAAAGTTTTTAAGGTTCAACAACGCCACCTGGGACTTCCACCCCAAGAATAAAACTCAAAACAAGGCACTTAGGCTCTTTCTACAGATTACAGAGACTGTGTTCCAAAGTTAAAATATGAATTTATTACAACAATTGCTAAAACACATGTCTGAGGCAAGTTAAAAAAATTTACATTGATACCTTCATTCAGGCTGAGGCGACCTAATGACGGTCAAAAAAACCAGACAAATAAACACACAGACACACAGACCAAATCACCTAAACAGTGCTCCACAATACAAGGAGTGAACAGGGCCCGTCACACCCAGGGAACCACCACCGAACACAAGACCGCCCCAGTCAGCTCTCAGCCTGCAACAAAAGAGAACAAAATAAATAAACAAAAATAATGAAAAAGGAAAAAAATAATAATAATACCAATGAAATTCAACAGGCCTCCCAATAAACAAGTAAACAAACAAGAAAAAAAAGAACTAAAAGGGCCTGTCTCGAAATCAGCTTGCATTGGATTCGGAGGCGAAAACGCTGCTGAACAAGGAAACTTGGGGACCCAGCTGAGCGTCAAGAAGCCAGATGCAAGGACCAGGTGAGTGAATTAATAGTAATAATAAAAAGCTAAATAAAACAAGTAAGCAAAACAGCAGGTGTCCGTAGACTGGGCTCTCTTTCCACGCTACCAATCACGTACCAAATACGTGTGATGGGAGGAAGACAACCTCACTCTTGTTGCATGGAAGCCCCGTCGTCAGGAGGAGGAGGAGGAGGCACTTGTGTCCTACGTCGAGCAGACAAACTTTTTCCTCAACAAGCCAATAAGTTCATTAATYAACAGTCCGGCTGCAAACTTCTCCTTCGCTTTCTTAGAAAACCGTACTCCGACAGAGTAAATCAATTAAACCAGCGTCATGCCYTGGCACTGGTAACCCGGAAGTTCAGTGAAAAGTCACAGTAAGGAAACTGGCTCACTTAAGTAGGGCACCCCCTTCTGGTGATTGGCCAACCAATTTACCTGCTCAGTAAACTTGTTACAGGTAACACCCATTCTGCTACACATGCATCCATCCATCCATCCATCCATCCATTTTCTTCTGCCTATCCGGGGTCGGGTTGCGGGGGCAGCAGCTTCAGAAGGGAGGCCCAG
>NW_013952406.1:219071-227233 GCF_001266775.1 Austrofundulus limnaeus
ACATCATCCGCAAAAAGCAGAGATGCGATCCTAAGGCCACCAAAACGGATCCCCTCAACACCTCGGCTGCGCCTAGAAATTCTGTCCATGAAAGTGCATGCACAGTGTGTATAAACCAACACATCTGGATTTAATCCCACAAGTATACTGGTCCACGGCTGCTCTGCTGATGCATGGTGCAGATCCATGAATCCGCTAATCTTTACATCCCTAGTGTCTAAATATGTGCACACTTCCAGTTAATCTGTTATAATCTGTCTTGTCAGATCTTTTGGTACCCAGTTACGACAAAAAAAGAATCAAAAGTGGTGAACATCCACCTTCAAGGCGTGTGCCAGGTAAGTTGTGCAGATCTACTCAGAGAGAGAGAGCGACGTCCCTGGTGAGCAGCATCAGACGAGAGAGGAGAGGCAACAAGAGAGAGAATCTAACATGCCTCATTCAAATGACAAAGAGGGACAGACAATGGGCGTAGCAGCATCCTCTCAGCTCCCCTCTGACAGTGCTCTAATTTAATGAGGCGCACTGCGAGTGCTCGGGTGAATCTCTGTRTCACTTTGTCTGGAGCAAGGTCAATCTGCAAACATAAGGGCARGCAGAGGAAACAGCAACCAAACAAAGCCAGGGTTTGTAAAATACAAGTAAAAAAAAAGAAAGAAAGAAAAGAAAAATAGTCGGATTACAAACCACCAACAGTGCAAACGGGAAAAGCTGTGCTGGCAGCTCAGAGTGTCCCAATAATTAAACTGTAATGGTAGACAGACTGTAAACAACGTTTGTGGCAGTAATAGCATTTTACAGAAGAGACAACACGGCCAGATTATTAAACTGTGCTGCTCACCTCCCCTGATGTGCTGAAGTGTGACACTACAAACACCYCCATCATCGCTGAAGCAACAACGGCCAAGCAACATCCTCCAAACAAACACATCGGCTTGGAGAGGCTAGAACTCCAGCCTTTTGGCTTCAGCACGTCCTCCCTCCATCTGTCTGTCACTACAGACACGCCATTCCAGCCAGCAGTCGCCTGGCAACATGGCTCCGGCTCTGAACATATTTCCCAGTTTGGGTAAGATATCCACTTTCAGCTACAGTGTTATTTCATTAGAACGGAGCYTGTGGGTTTCTGTTTCTGCAGCTCTGTCTCCAGCCACCTGCTTTTATTGAAGCCTGCCCCCGGAGTYTTTGCTGGGGGAATATTAAAAAGACGGCTGCCGTTGAACGGGATATTATAACATAATTAGCAGGGGTTCCGGGCTGGCACGCCGCACAAAAACAGATGGCCTGCTAATTCTATTAGCGGGGCAAGAAATGACCGCGCAGCTTTCAGCGTTGCTTCAGAGCCGTGACCTTCAAGCCCGTGGAAGTGGGCCCATGCACGGAGCCCCAAACCACTACGAGGTACTCGCTTTGACCCCGGACCACCCAAATTATACTTTTATACAAACCGCCAAGATCTGCATGAGAAGATTTATCGTTTCTCTTTTATTATATAACATCTTTAACTGCAGTCTTAATATATTACCTGCATCAGCTCTTTCAAATGAGGAGAGTTCAGAAATTTTAATAATAAACATTTTTTTATTTGTCTGAAGGAGAAAATTAGATTCAAKACTTAATTTTATCTATTCTATTAATATATTAATAGTAATTTTTGGGTTAGTTTTAGAAAAGTAGAATAATCGTTGAGTCGTGGTGAGTTAAGATTTTTTTGCGTTCTAATTTAAAGGGGAGGGTGTTGTGTATTTTAGTGTGTATATTAAAAATCTGTTTATCTAAATACCATGAAATTAGCCTCTTTCTTTAAGAACCACTTTTAAGAGCCTATAGGGGTCTCTGTYGTACTACAATACAGTCCTGTGGGTGCAGTTGGCCCTACCTGTGATTGGTGGAGGTGTTGGAGTGGGCGGAGTTTGCACTAACATGAATGGTCAGATTGACTTGTCTTGTGGGGCAACTTAAAAAAAGAGGTAATAGTAAAATAATACGATTTATTGACGATTTATGTACAGTTTAAAACAGAACAATAACTCAAAAATCATTGTGAACAAGTGAAACAGAATTTATTGACTTTATTGAATTTCATGCAACTAGCCCCTTCCTGTCTCAAATTATGACTAATATTGATTTTTAGTGATCTTTTTACAGGCTGGTTAGGGACGTTTTGACTGAGACAAATTGTTACACGTCCCTCCACACGTAAGGCGTTCAAATTTTGTGCAGCTAGCACCTTCCTGTCTCAAGTTATGGCTAAAATTAATCTCTATATTTAAAAAACACAGGAGCTTCCTGCCCGAGTCGACCATGCTGCGCCACCCCCAGCTTCTTCAAACCTCACCATCAATCTGCCCGATCACATCTTGGGCCAGCTCCTCCCACAAAGTAAGAAACTCCTCCCTAGTGACCGCAGAGACCGCCTTCTTACCMTTTCTGACACTCCCACTTCAGCATGTCTTCAAAACAATGCGTCAGGGGATGGGTACTCGTGGGACAGGGAGGAGCTATGTACAAATAGGCGGGGCTTTGTACCAGTAAGTGTTTAGGCAGCTCCACATGGCTACCACAGGAGGTTCAATGATTTCTCAAACGCATAAATGAGTCAAAGCAACACACTGTATGTTCTTAATGAGGGAATGACATTAGAACATGATATAAAGCTGAAAAAGTAGATTTTGTATAACACCCCCCTTTAAAATGGATCAGTACAGTAAATGTGCAGCTGGAAAGCTGCGTGACTGTCCACATGCGGACCCCTGTTCTGCCCCGAATACTGAGCGGGGGGCTTCTGCATCTGTCATCCCGACACGGCGTCACAGTTCATCCTCACCTCAGCTCCCCGTTTTCAACACGCCAGTTTTCACCTCTCAAAAGATTCCATTTTCCTTCTCTATAAATTCCTCTGACACACTTTTCTTTCGATTTTTCTTTCCGTCCCTCTCAAACCGTCTGCTATCCTTTCCTCCCCCCCTCTAAAGCAATCACCCGTCGTTCTTTTCCTCTTTATTTACATGACACCGAGGTTCTCTCTGAGGCCGGTCAGGATGGCAAAAGGCAGGCTTTTACAAAACGGCTAAGGTTTAATATGTTCTCCRTCGCTTTTCATCTCAGCCCGAGAGCGTCACAGCAGAACTAACAGTCCTTTTGTAATCACATTCTCCTTCTGTAAATATCATGAGCCCAGTCTCATCTTTATTTTATTAACACGTCTGTCACTAAAGACCCCCACGGTGGACCAATATCATTTTAGCTTGAGGGCCAGTCAATGCCAATCTTATATCATCCACCCCTACCCTTCAAAAATATACTGCGTGACATGAGGGATTCTTTCTCTTTGGTTGTAAGATGCAAGGCAGCATTTAACTTTTTATTTAGTTTGTTTTGTTTCTCAACAGAGCAAAACATAAATGAAAACTGGAGAAAAAGCAGTTTTGCAGAATTTGCTGAGGAAGCTAAAACTGAAAGCTTAAAGAAAAAGAAACATTAGCTAAAGGCTAAAAAACATAATGCTAGCTAAAACCTAAAAGCTGGATAAAAACTGCAAAAAAGATCATCTAAAAGCTGCAAACAGCAAAAGAAGGTAGAGAAAAAACTAGAGGCAGYTTAAGAGAAGATTGTTTCTGAAGGAGCAGAATCTAAATCTTGTATGTTGGATTAACTGGAGAATCTAATCTGGTCCTGTTTGTGAATGTTTCTCCAGACCTCTCCAGGATTTAAACCATCTATAGCTCCCCACAACCCTGCTCAGGAGCCACCTGCTGTAGAAAATTACCGGTTGACTGCATCTGCACTCCGGGTTAGAGGAGTGGACCAAAACCAAACATGAGTTTACTACTGTAGCATCACACAGGTTCAAAACACAAACAGCAATAAGTCATAAAGAAAAAAAAAAACAGATTTTCTGTCTGTGAGACGGTTGGCAGCACTCGCAGATTCATGCATCTGTCTGCTAAAACCCGTCAGACTCTGCAGACGTCCCTCTGTTTGTCCCACAGAGGCTGAGATATGAATGAACAGTGTGAGCTGTGGAGGACACTGAAGAATAATACAGATGATGATAAAAGGAGGTTTTATAATCACAATGTGTTCCTGAGACTGGCAGCAGAAGGCTGAGTGAACTTTCAGAGAGAAGCAAGATCCAAGGTTCACATTTCAAAAATGAGGGTCAAGTATTGGCCAAGCTGTCATGTCTGAAACATGATATAAATGATGAAAAAAATGGTGAAAACGCTATTAAATTTACTCCAGTTCATTTGCAATTACTGCATTTGTCTAATCAGAAATAGTCTCTCATTTATTGTAAAATAAATAAATAAAAGTGAATAAAAACTAGACATTAAAGCTTTTTATACGAGATATTGAAAAGAAGATCAGGATTTTAATCGCGGCCTCTGTGTAAATGAGCTGGACCCTTTGAGGTCTGATTAAATGTCAGTAGGTTGAATTTGTGTTGAAAAACTGGATATTTTGTCTTGTCTTGTGTCTTTTTACACCCTGACAGTTAGTTTAGTCCTTTGACCTTAAGTCAGGAGCRTTCATGAACCTCCTGGTCTCTGATAAACAACTCTTTTTGTTTAAATATAAAAAGGTTAAAATAACTCGACACAGAAACTTATTCTGAGAAAATAAGTCTCGTCTTCTTGAGATAATGATATAATTACATATTCTTCACATAACAAGCGTTAACAATAAAAAATAATGAGATAAATATCTCATCTTGAGAAAATGTGATTAAAGAAAATCATCTCTTGGCTTCTGTGTCCTTTAAAGTCCAGATCAGCTGTATTTACCAGCGGTCCCTTCTAACCCGGGGACACGTCTGAGTCGTCTTTCTGAAGCTCCTTTACCGAAGTCCTTCATTATAATCAGCACACACCGTCTCCCCAGCTGTTTTTAGTTTAAACTGTGCTTCATGTTGTCAGCTGCTGGAGYATTCCCACCGGAGCTGCATTAAAATTCACCAACGCAAGGAGATTCTGTGCGTTACGGCATGACAAAGTAAGACTGTGGTGTCATTTAACGAGATGAAATATTTACCTCCTGATAAAAGAAAGTGACCACCACCAACAGGCGTGGTTTTTAAATGATCGGGCAGGATAGGGGTGCACTGYTTACAGTTTTCTGGRTGATCACTGACCTTTATTTAAACCTACACTGGTCACAACTTCAAGATTTATTTCCATTCAGCGTTGCATTCKTTTTTCACCAAGATCTTMCATTGATGATGGTAGAGTCTGACCTTCTCCAGCACATCCCAAAGATTCTCAATGGACTCTGTGGAGCCAATCCATGTGTGAAAATGATGTCTCCCTGAASCACTCTTTCACAATAAGAGCCCCACGAATCCTGGCYTTGTCATCTTGGAATATGGRCGTGCCATCAGAGAAGAAACAATCCATTGATGGAATAACTTGGTCATTCAGTGTATTCAGGTCAGCTGACCTCATTCTTTGAGCACAGACTGTTGCTGAACCTGGACCTGACCACCMGCAGCAGCCTCACACCACAGACCTGAGTTAAATCCAGGTTGTTTTTTGACCGGGCAGTGTATTTTATCGAAAAACATAAAACAATACCCTTGAAACAATACAAACTTGTTTTAAGTGGACATTAACTCACTGCAGACAGTGGCTAATTTTCAGATGAGGGTTCGCACAGGGTCTTAAAAAGTCTAAAATGTGAAAATCAAACTTTTAGGCCTAAACAAGTCTTTAAAACACCCAGATTTTCATCCAAGGTTTTAAATTTAATTTTTGTCCTTTTTTTTAAAAAAAGCCACTTCAGTAGAAAACAGAACTTAACATTAGTTTCTTCATCATCAGTGACTTTTTAACAGAAGTAAATCCAGAGAAGAAAAAGAAAGAAGAAAAAAGAGGCATGTAATGGGAAAGGTTGAAAAAGAGATTAGAAGATATGTGAAATATACACCAAGAAAACACAAGACAACACACCTGTCTGCACACCTGCAAAAATGGAGAAAACAAAAATACAGCAACAAAATACATGTGTATATAATAATAGTACTTATAACCTTGCTGAAAAGTATACATACATACATATACCCAAATATACATGTATATACAAGATTTCTCCAATGGTATATTTAATAGTGACTGTGGGGACCCACATACCTGACACCCAAGACCCGAAGCAAACATAAGGGAGACCAGAGGCAAAGACCCCAAGAGGGACCCCAAGCGCTGAGCCCCCAGGGGCACCAGTGCAGGAAGAACTGCCCACTCATCCCCCCATGGCAGACCATAGGAGAGAAATTTAATTTTGTCAAGTCTTCATTTCTTTACTTTCAATCATTCCTGAGAAGCGTTGGCTGCATAAATAAACAGAGTAAAGCTCAGTAATCAGAGGTTGATGTGATCTGTCTTCATGAAGTGCTAAGTTTTCTACTGGTCTTTGTATGTGGTTAAACTACAAATCCTCTGARAACTGCAGGCAAAAAATYACAGTTTACRTCCATATTTTTGYCCTCTTTGCTGCTACAACCCCCCGCATACAGCAGCTTGTTCACCCGCCCAAAAAAACAAAGAAGTTCAGTCATGTCCACAGCTTGTCTTACATGGGAAAGTATGTTTTCAATGAGATTTGGCTTCATATCAGTGATTTTTGCACTTGGTTGGAAGCGGTCCACAGCAGTTGATGAAGGTCTGACCGTTTCATTAAAATAATTTAGTGTTCTTGTATTAAAATTAAATATTCTTTAATAGTGAAATTGATAGTAATAAAAGGTTTCTATGTTAACATTTCTGGGATTGTTTGAATGTTTTAATCCATCGGTTTGGTCTTAAATGTCATTCCTGATGGTCTTAAAAGGTCTTTAAAAGGTCTTAAATTTAACTTACTGAAACCTGCATGAACCTTGTCAGACCTTTGCAGAGGTAGATAAGACGCTGATCTTTTCCACCGATCTTGTCCAAGTATTGGCCGATCTCTTAAAATTCAGGAAATCGGTGCCAATCGGTTGGTCAGCCCATGTATCGGTGCACCCTTAATACAGGAGATCAGTTATTTCAAAACAAACCACACAGGTACAATCATTATCTATAAAACCTGRTTGCAGACCAAACCAATTTATTAATGGGATGGATTAATAGTTTTCAGTGCCATAATATATTTTAAAAAATGATGCATCTCTGCTGATTTTTTTGCACAGATTTCCTTAATTTTGGGAGATCAGAGATCGGCCAATACTTATATAAGATCAGCTCTCATCTCCACAAAGGTCTGAAAATCAGCCACTGTCTGCTGTGAGCTCTACCTAATGTCCAGTTAAAACAAGCTTGTGTTGTTTCAAGGGTATAGTTCAATGTTTTCAATAAAAAAGATTGGAACATTGAATTTTGCACACAAGCTGAAAACATTTCTAACACATCTTTTACGATCGCCTGAACTTCTTTTTATTTTTCGTATTTACTGGTGAGCAACAGAGGGACACGTCTCATGTCCCGATGAGGAGGACAGACTCACAAACTCGCCTCCCTTCAGCTGAGCGATGACCTCGGCTCAGACCCATCAGCTCGTCTGAGTGATCAGGGATTTCTGTGCAGGAGAGCAATCGGCCGTTTGAAGAATTCATGAGGTCGGGACAGAAACGTCTCATAAGCGGCGACTGTTTCACACAGTCAGCTGCACGGAGGGGTTTTAATGAAGGGTAATCGCTGAAATGAAGGACCAACATTCRTCACGATGACCTTTCAGGTATGCAAAGATGAGTGTGTGTGGCTGTAAGTGTGTGTGTGTGCTGATGGAACAGCATGCATGATAAAAGTGGGAAGAGCAAAGCCTCTTGAAGGACGAGTGACCTCATACATCATGCTGGCATTCCTCTGCATCGCGGTGAAATGAGGGATTTTTGGTTCCACTCCCTTCTCTCTACATTTAAACAGGGTGAAGTTCTCCTGCAGTTCAGATAAGCCTCAAAACAAATCCTGTTCACAAGCTTCCACATGCCTTAAAGGGATCCCTGATTAGTTGTAACATCAGACTTTATTTGATAAACATATATTTTAACTTTAAAATAAAGACTGTAAAAATACTGTAGGGTTTAGTTTTGTAAATTTTTAAAAATACTTTATACAGACGGAGCCATTTTATTTACACGCAAAGCATTCTGGGTAAATAATGACGTGGATAGGTCCTCGGTGCGAGGC
>NW_013952406.1:227936-240472 GCF_001266775.1 Austrofundulus limnaeus
GCCTCGCACCGAGGACCTATCCACGTCATTATTTACCCAGAATGCTTTGCGTGTAAATAAAATGGCTCCGTCTGTATAAAGTATTTTTAAAAATTTACAAAACTAAACCCTACAGTATTTTTACAGTCTTTATTTTAAAGTTAAAATATATGTTTATTAAATAAAGTCTAATGTTACAACTAATCAGGGATCCCTTTAATCTTAACACTGAAACCATCTTGTGATAATAAGAGGTCAATTAAATCCTAATAAGTAATTTGCTGGACCTCTTTTTATCTGGAAACATGGCAAATATCCCCCAAAATTAAACCAACTGCATTTCTTCCAGGAAAGGAAAGAGTCACGCTTTAAAAATAAAATAAGTTCAATCTTTCTGCCCTCTGGAAGAGAAGCCCTGCCAATCTTTCACAGGTTCACTTCYCCCAGCTGAGTAAAACAGAAAGTGTTTAACACAGATTCTGCTGCTGAGTGCACATGTTAAGATGTAGAAATCAATCCGTCCAGCTTCACATCACAAAACCAACAGGAAAATAAAGATTGTTCCGCAGTTTTACATGCTTATTTCATAGGAAACCTGGAAACAGAGAGGGAGCTTTTCTTCAATAAAAGGTCAGAGGATGAAACAAGTCCTCATATTGAAAGTTAATCACATCATTAGGAGGTTTTTTGTGTTTATAAAAACATTMTGTAAACAAAAATACAAAGAGACATTTAAATGTGTTTCTGAAAAGTCTGTTTAACCTTTCAATGCGACGTGTCCATCTTCCACCCATCCAGAAAAACTCTGCCGCACCTCATCCGAGCAGAAAAACTTGCTGATTAGTGCCGGAATTATCCCATTAACCGAAATGATTTCACAAGCTTTCGCACACAAAATGAGTCGCAAAGTTTCATCTGATACGACTGCGAGACTTACTACATCATTTAATTGTGAGATTAAAGCGGTTTAATTTGACAAATCAGCACTAATCACAAACGACAATAAGACAGCCTCGAGGAACGGGAACAGATTTCAGCTCCGCGCCGAGGACAACGGAGGAATAAAACAAAGAGCTGCGGCTGAAACGAGGAGGAGAAGAAAAGGTCACAACTGTAACTGGTGTATTTCAGGGGGCAGACGGATAGGGATCAAAGATACAGTGTGTGTGTGTGTGTGTGTGTGTGGTTGAGCAGGTCCGAAGCAAGCACTGAGACGAACACAACAAGAGCTCGACTGCTGCCCAGTGAAGCAGACACGAGCTGGGAACATGATAGCCAGAGATGATATCGCTGCGAGTGATGGACTGTGATTAATCAGTGACAGCTAACCTCTAATTACAACCCCCAATCAATTAACTCAACGCTCATTATCTAGTCAACACACCACCTGGAGAGCAGTAATGTGCCTTACTTGCTGTAGGCTGAATCAGAAAATACACTAACAGAAGTGTGAAAGAAGTGCAGGATGTGAACGACACTTTATCAGGAGTTATAATTAAAGAAAGACAGAGTTTACTGCATGTTGTAACGTTAGAGGTGAGGCTGGGCGGTACGGCTGGAAAACTTATCAGGATATAATCGTTTCATATCGGCCGATATTGATAATTATTGATTAGTTTTAGACAACATCGGTCTGACTCATGTCTAACTTAAAATATATGAAATACTGCCAAACGGGTGACCTTTTCCTCTTTTATCCACAATTTCCTCCAAGTTGTTTTTTTATTTTCAAGCATATGAGGAGCGGAGGAGAAACATGAAACTGCTGCTYCACGTTACTCCACGGCTTAGCTTGCTTTGTTTAGCTGGAGGCTTGTAGCTTTTAGCTGTAGGGGAGTCATATTGACACCCTCTTCGGTTTTAAGATACCTCATTTCAATGTAAAAGCATCCTAAATCAATAATTAATTTCATGTTAACCCTACGATGGTGAACAGGTCCAGCAAGCTAGCATTGTATCGCCCAAATGTGCTGACAAGAGGGAGAAACAAACATCATTTTATAAAATAAAGACTGAACTATTATTTTTTAGTGGGCATTTGTTACCTATTAACAGTTTGAGGCTTTTATTTTGAAGGTGAATCTTAGTTTTCCTGGTGTTTAGCTGAAAGGTCCTAGCTTATGTTATTGGAAATTTATCAACCACAATAACCAGTGAAATTATCAATATTATACCTGACATGTTTTCAACTGATATTGAACGTGTTTATCATGATACATTTATTGAATTATCACCCAGCCCTACTTAGAGGTCTASTATTTCTTGAAGGAATCTTATGTGATCTTAACAGCACAAAGTGTGTCTGAGCTACCACACCAAATATTAGCCATGAGTGATGGTTATCATGRAGCCTTTGGGTTGGCTATACATCCAATAACTAGTTCCTGAGAATTTAAATAAAATCCGTTTCATGAGATATTTCATCAACAGGCAATAAAGTGTTCAAGATCCCTTCAGCCTTCACTTCATGGTTTCAGCTGGATTTAGGCTCTTCCACCAGAAGATGTCCATTAAAACACAACCCCAAAACACCCAAACTCATGTGAGGAGAAAAAAAGAAAGAAAAAAAGCCTGAAGAAGAGGAGAACGAAGGTGGCTAAAGAGATGATATCAGCAGGGATGGAGGTGGAGAAGAGGCTGAAGGAGAGATTTCAGAGGTGTGGTAAGAAAAGCCTCATGTGGATGGATGGATGGATGGATGGATGGATGGATGGATGGATAGATGGATGGATGGATGGATGGATGGATGGATTTGATAATGGATGGATGGATGGATGGATGGATTGATTTGATAATGGATGGATTGATTTGATGATGGATGGATGGATGGATGGATGGATGGATGGATGGATGGATGGATGTGTTAAAAGCATGTTTTGTTTAGGTTGAGGGTGAATCAGATTGAAAATATCAGAGGCGTCAGACGTCTCCTCAGGGGATCAAAAATACATGTTGACAATACAACTGTGACTCTGAAGAGAAGAGAAACCTTAAAACTGAATCATGATGTCATCACGTGACATGAAGAAGCAGAGTCTGAAACACTTTATGTATGAGACGCCAAATGTAAAATATATTTAAAAAAACATCAAAAACACATTTTTAATATTTAGCTCACTTAAGGGTATAAAATCCTAGTTAAAGCAACTGCTAGCACTGCTAACGCTGCTAACGCTGCTAAAGACCACATTTAAAATTTAAATTACAAAAATGTTCATTGCAAACAGTATTGATGGTACCTGTGGTCCGGCAGTTTGAAGTACAACTCAGACATCAGCTGCAAGTTTGATGTATTGTAGGGAAGTGTCAGCATAGCTAGCAGAGTTAGCAGTGTTAGCAGCATTAGCAGTGTTAGCGGTTGCTTTTGTCGCAACAAAAGCCGTGCACAAACAACGAAAAACGCATTTTATTCCAAAATACTTAAATGCAAACTTTATCATTTACATTAAGATTTAGAATTTAATATTTACATATAACATTTAAAATTAATATTTAATAACTATCAAGAACAGTGATATAAATCGCAATAAATTAGCGGAAATTTTTAATTAGCATTTTACACTCAAAGTGACTTAAATAATGAAAGTGTTTTAGTGACTTTTTTTTACACTTGGTGTCCCATATTTAGGGAAACATGTCCTTTCTTTAGTTTTTATCATTGTTTAATTCGTCCATCTATCAACTTATTTGTCGTTGGGTCATGGGGCAAAAGGACCAAGAGGAAACCCCAGACTTCCACCAGCTCCACCTTGGGGGTCCCAATGGGTTCATAGACCAGCCTAGAAGGGACCTTTAAACCCTCCAGTGAGTTCTGGTTCTGCCCGTCTCTTCTCAGCAGGATGTACCCAGAGGACCTTAGTGAAGCAGGTGGACTCCTTAAAGAATATCTGACCCTGATTAGGAAAACCAGGACACCCTCCTGGAGCCAGACCTGAAGCTTTGTGTTTAAATGAACACGTATCTTATAAAGTCCTCTTTTCAGCTCCTGCAATAAACAACACATTTTCAATTTCTGACTTCTTTTAATGCCACTCTTGGGAAAAAATGTTGGATTTGTCTTACTGCACTCTGCATTTAAATTCTTTTGGTTAGTGTGTTTAAGACACATTTTGTTTAAAAAATGACCTTAAACAACTCCTGAAAACGTCTGAATAGGAGGATGGGACATTTTGGACTCTCATGAGTTCGTTACTCAGCCATCCAACTGAAAACGTGCTCTCAGTATGTCAGAGCATATTCTGGGCAAACAACAAATATCTTAGCGTAAAGCTAAAATCAACAAGGTTTCAAAAACGTATCAAAACAATCTCAAAGCTGTTCATGCTGATGACATGGAGAATATATAATCATGCCAGCTATCGGGTAAAGCTGCTGCCAACATTTCCTGTAGCCGGTGCCAGCAGCTTCCTGCGGCATGCTGCAGGTTGACTTTAACTCGTCTGCATCTACAAAGAAACCCTCCGTCTACAACAAACATGCACATCTGTGGGAATTCAACAGCAACAAATGACAGAAAGCTCCTCTCATCCTGAAACGTTCAGAGTAATTGTGCGGTTAATGTTTGTACCTGTCAAACAGAGCTACGCAACAAACCCAGGCAGGCAGACGGACAGAAGACGAGGAAAAGAGGAGCAGATTAAAAACATGTCTGCTGCCTCCRGCTCTCACTTCTTTCTGCTATCAGAGCCTCTTTGCTCAGCATGAGCAGAGTTTATCAGGTCTGCTGTGGGTGACTGATGATGGGAGGTTTTTGGAAGACACAACCAATTAATCTTAAAAGTTGCAAGCTTGCTTCATTGTGAATTTTGTTCTTGGCAGGACCAAACATCATCTGGACGAGCACTTAGAGACTCCAGGAAGCTGAGGACCTTTACTTTGAAAACTCGGGTCAGAACTTTCGGTTAGTTTGTGCAAAGAACCCGCTCGCAGCACACGTCAATACATGACTTATATCATATTGATGGGTTTTGCAAACATGAATTATGTTAACAGTTTTTTGTCATCATTTCAGCAGGAATAAATTGGCTTCCATAAAATGGAAACAATTACAGCCACAGCTGTTCACAACAACAATACTTGGCATGTTCCGGTGCAGCAGAACCTTCAAATATGGCAGATAGCTGGCAAACATGGCAGGTTTTCACCAAACAATCTGCGCCGTGTGGAGGCGGGGCTGATGTGAGAGGAACCGAGAGCCAAAACAACAAAAAAATAACGAGCTAAGGACAATCCATCCTTCAGATAAAGTGAAGGTAAAAACAAACTTCATCAAGTTTTCTGTGATTTTTGTCACGGCGTCGCATTTCTTTCACATTTCCCGKGTCATTGCAGCAGATACAGAAGTTTTTTTACCAGCTTAAAAACGTGACCACGTCCCAACCATTTCACAACTYGTCCTGTTTGTATCAAAGTGCATAGAAAGCAGAAAATCTTCTGTATTTCGAGTGGATGATTATGAATGGAGGTCTTGCGTCTGGCCCTGCAGCGGGCGAGGCGTGGGMCTAAATAAATAAGGCATGGCTGTGGGGGTCGTTGAGCCGTGACCTTTCAGCCCATTTGCTCCGAGAGCGCAGGAATGCCAGCTCAGCGAGCTGCTTCCTCCAACTCGGGAGGGTAAATTTTAATCAGCGCAGCGCCAATGGGCGAGGCAGTGTATCATGCCTAACGAGGCTAAGAGAGGGATCTCATTTACCCACACACAGGTAACAAATGGACCACGGCACTCAGAAGACAACTCTGTTTTCCCTTTTTCTGTGCCCCCCCCCCCACCCCCTTAGTGATTTTCACCTACACTTCAGATTTCCACCATGACTTCACTTAAAACTGAACGTTAACCCTTTAGATCCTTTCAGTTGTAAAGTGTGCCAGTGTCTGCTGTGACTGTGGACATGAGTAATTATACGGTCGAGGTGTTTGTTGCTTCAAAACCGCATTAAAAAACTTTCAAAATAATAAAAACGTCACTTTAATAACTAGGATTTATGGCGTCTTCAGTTAAGTAGGAACTAAAAACCAATAATTTACTTTTCTTTATGTTGTTATTTAGAGTGATTTATAAATCAGAGCTGATTGGATTCAACAAACAGTAAAATAAATGCTCACATGCAGGGCTGGATGTTAAAAGCCGAGCTGCTTTGGAGCAAAGTATAAATAAATAAAAGCCATTTTTATCACTTTCATTCAGATCATCCAACAAAAACTGGTTCTTTTTTAATTTTTTAATTTTTTATTTTTGTTTTTTACCATTTGCTCAGTCGTGTATTAACTATGATTCAGATATGCTCGTGTTTTCCCCCCTTTTTTCTCCCCTTTCCTACATTTTATCGTCTGAAAACCAAACGCTGCCACTGAGACATTAAAGCTCTGCTCAGGCCTCCATTTGTGTTTCATTCATCTGCTCGTGCATTGTGGCGCAGACGATTTTCCTCGGCCGTTCTCTGACAGGATTAATGCTCCGGGGGGAGATGGGTGGTAAAATATTTCTCTTTCTACCGAGTAACTGAGCTAATAATCCCAGCTGGAATTTCAGCCGTTGCTAGAGGTAGGAGCGTTAATGGAGGTTGTTTTGCTGAAAAAATGATGTGAACCCAATTACCTGCGAGATTTTAGCTGTGTCAGCCTTTACTTCAAAACAAGTTTTAGCTGGTTGAAAGTCCCTGATCACAAAAAAATACAAAATAAATAAACAAGATCCCACTAATGATGGAAACTTTAGATGTCATTTATCAGATTCTGATAAAAATCTGGAAAACTGCACTTGTTATTAAACCAACAGCTGCACACTTAGAACTTTTATCTTTTTTTTTAACACAACCCAAGCAAGCTGCTCCTCTTCTGTACCTGCTGTTTTGTGGGTAGTGTTAGCAAAATTTCTACTGAATCACTGCACAGATCGAAACGAAACTTTCAGCAAATATCCATCCATCTGTCTTCTTCCTCTTATCCGGGGTCAGGTCTCGGGGGCAGCAGCCTCAGCAGAGACCCAGACTTCCCTCTCTCCAGCCACTTGGGCCAGCTCCTCTGGGGGAATCCCAAGGTGTTCCCAGGCCAGCTGAGAAACATAGTCCCTCCAGCGTGTCCTGGGTCTTCCTCTGGGTCTCTTCCCAGTGGGACGTGCTTGGAACACCTCACCAGGGAGGCGTACAGGAGGCATCCTAACCAGATGAACCACCTCAACTGGTTCCTCTCGACGTGGAGGAGCAGCGGCTCTACTCTGAGTCCCTCCTGGACGACTGAGCTTCTCAGCCTATCTCTAAAGGAGAGCCCAGACACCATCTCGTTCTTTCAGTCACTTTAAGCTCATGACCATAGATGGGGGTAGAAACGTAAACCGACTGGCAAACCGAGAGCTTCACCTTCTGGCTCAGCTCTCTCTTCACCACGACAGACCGGTACAACGCCCACATCACTGCAGACGCAGCACCAATCCGCCTGTCGATCTCGTGCTCCATTCTTCCCTCATTCGTGAACAAGACCCCGAGGTACTTAAACTCCTCCACTTGGGGCAGGACCTCCTCCCCGACCCAGAGAAGGCACCCTTTTCCGGCTCAAGGCCATGGTCTTGGATTTGGTGGCACTGATCCTCATCCCGGCCGCTTCACACTCGGCTGCGAACCAGTGAGAGCTGGAGATCAGGATCTGATGAAGCCAATAGGACCACATCATCCGCAAAAAGCAGAGKTGTGATCCTAAGGTCACCAAAAAGGATCCCCTCAACACCTTGACTGCGCCTAGAGTCACAGAATCMGTGGCAAAGGGCAACCTTGGCGGAGTCCAACTCTCACCAGAAACGAGTCCGACTTACTACCGGCAATGCAGACCAAGCTCTGGCACCGGTCATACAGGGACGTAATGGTATCAACGGGCCTGGTACCCTATACTCCCAAAGTATCCAATGGATATTCAGCCAAATATTTAGGTTTAATTCCTACAAATGATCAGGTTTTGGAGTCAATACAATTCAAAATGGCTGCTACAGCTAATCTAGCTGCCAGCACAAATGTGTCTGTAAAATCAGGTCATTTAACAAACACTGAGGTCAAATTTGGTGTGGTAGTAGCTGAGGGTTATGAAATCTCTGGTATGAAAGACGTTGGGCGATACGCACTCCTGTTCCCCCTCTTTCTGTTGTGCAGCGTGTCGTCCTGATGAGTTCAGCTCCACGGCTCTCATTACAGCCGGGACAGTAGGGAACGTTCTAATAAACAAATGAAAATGACACTTATTAAAACCTGCGCGCGCACACACACACACACACACACACAAACACACACAACCTTGGGAAAGACTGCGACATGAACAAGAGCAAAATAAAAACCTTTCACTTGATTAGTTCAGGTAAAATAAATCACTTCAGACGCTCTAACCGGGAAACAAACAAACAAATAAAAAAAAAGAAGAGCGATACAAAAACATTTTGTGAGTGGATGAAAGCAGTCCTTGTTAAGAAAAAAAATGGACACCCACTCTGGAATAATGAAACATACACACCCATACACTCTCCTCTGTTGCAATGTGCACAATAAGTCTTGCTTCATTAAAGCCAAATCTCATCCACTATCAGTTTACAACCACAGAAGTCGTTTAAACCGCCGGGGAAATACAATTCCATTCCAATTCGGGGTTATCTTAATATATGAGCTTGTCTCTGCCACATTGGTCTGCGGTTATGAGCTGGGCAAACACCCACAGCACTGCAATATTACACTCACACACACACACTGGAGCAAACAAAGCAATTAGCAGCTCATATAAAAATATATGTGTGTGACTCAACTCCCATGTCTGCTTCTTTTAGTTCTCTAATTTCTCCACGCAGCGTTATTACCAAACAGTTCATTGCAGAGCGGAGTCTGTCTGCTGGTGACCGCCGTTCGAATCCTCGAGCAGAACGGAGGACGCCCCCCAAAATGGCAGCTCCTGACGTGGCAAGGTAACGCGGACAAAGGTACAGAGGCCGCCGAGGAATCGTCTCGGTAAATAGATTTAAATTGTGAGGACGCGGCAGAGGAGCAGAAACAAGACAAATGGCGCGCGGAGAAGACAAATCTCTCAATGCTGTCAGCGTCGGAGGTGCTCCGACCATCCATCCTCCGTCGCACCTTCATTCATCTGTCTGGCCCGATCCCACCAGTATGACACTCCATCACTCTCCATCCCTCCATCCATCCATTACCCACGTCACTTTTTCCTTCCATTTCTCTGCCCCAAGGCCCGAGCGCTCCCCGCCTGTCACAGACGATTACATCTGAGAGGATTACTTGTGCTATCATGAAGGATAAATGGTCAACTATCTGCTCACAGAGGTTAGAATACACTTAATAATAATGTTGCATTATGGACAGTTCTGCGCCGCTGCAGCTGMGAGAAAACAGATTCCATTTTATTTCTGCATTGGCTAATAAAAAAATGGCAACAAATCTCTAGAGTTTCAAATCTGAAACAGTTGAGATGTTGTGTAAAATGTAGCCTGGCCCTTGCCTTCCTTCACAGTTCCACTCAATTCTAGTTTCCCTTCACTGCTCCGTCTGGCATTTCTCCCATYGACAAGGATTTCCCTGGCAGATTTTTAGCCGAACCAATCAGAGAACAGAACGCCGATTTTCTGCACAGTGTCTGCTTGTAGTTTATTTTGCCTGGACCYATCAACAAACAGAAAGAGGAGTTTTGAACGACGTCGATGTTCTGCAGTGTCTGCTAGTTAGTTAGCAATGGCAATGGAGGAAGTGAATGAAGCCAGTCTGTGTTGATAAGGCTTCCAAATTAAAATAAATTTGTCTGACAAAGCAGCAGCTCTCATTTACAGTCGTCTGGTTCGGCTCGGTACTTCTCTCCTCTCAGTAGGGTTGTCTACAGCGCTCGCGATTTCCGGTTAGCTTCTTAGCTTAGCCTCAGCCACAGCGACATACACACACGCTTCAGCAGAGGCCACGCCTCCAGCAAGAATCGCTTCTCTATAGCAGTGAGTCCAGACCCTAGTACGAAGCAAAGTGAAGGACAGGGGTCTGTTTTTTACCAGGCTATGTAAAATGTAAACAAAAGCAGAATGTGATGACTATTCAAAGTGGAACAGAGTAAACAACAGAMGTTAGGGATGCACAATATATCGGCACTGATATCGGTCAATATCAGTAATTATTTAGAATATCGTATCGGTCCGATATGTAAAACTAGGCTGATATTAATGTCCAATGTCTGCCATCTGCTGGACACTTTTTGTTGTGCTCATATTTAGATGTCATTTTGCAAATGCTGCCTTCCTGAAATTTGGCATGCTTGTTTGTCTTTGTGTCTATGGTGTATAATGATGTGARTGTGATGCTGTAATTCTGAGTGTTTTATGTGCTGCAGAACAGGAACCTGCTGTAAAACAGCAATTATGCTGAGTCAGGCTTGATTTTTAATTATTTTTTCCTGTTAAATAAATAAATCAAAATCAATTTTGATTTCCCACTTTTTAGCTTTAGTTTTTGTTTTGGGAGGGGAGATGGTTGGTTGAGCGTCATCTGTTTGATCATGACAGTGATACTGATGCCGCATAGCCAGGAATAACTAAAGTAGGGCCATGTCAGAGGTTTGGTCGTTTATTTACTGTATCAAAAAAGACCCAAGTGTGTTTGTGTGTATATGTATAATGTAATTTGTGTGTAAATACCGGTTAATGGCCATAACAGCAATAATTATATCGGATAACGATATTGGCTGAAATTTCCATATCGGTGCATCACTACCAGATGTTGAAGCTAAGACGTAGTTTTTAGGGGGGGGTGTAATTTTGAATTCAATGGCCACATAAAAACCTTGTTTTAGGTCTGTTTCCCCACATGAAGCATCCCCTCGTRTTTTACCAGCAGTCTGTAAGCATCTGAGACCTGAGGAGACGAACTGCTGGAGGAGAATGTCGTCCCTGACTTGGCCCGACTCTTTCCTCAGCGTTTGCCTCGTTCTCATCGTCCATCCGGACGTTGCAGAGATCTCCAGACCCGCCCCGCCTCCATCCTCTTTCCCCCACAGAAGGATGAGTTCACGATGGAGGCGGGAGGGACGGACTCATACAGCATGCAGAATAACCAAGCACGCCTCTCCACACACACACACACATCTTCACAAAGACACAGAAGATTGGCTGCAAGCTGCTCTCCAAGCTGACTGTCAAAGCTGAACTGGAAAAAAAAAAGAGAAAAAGAAAAAGAAAATCACACCCTGATGCCTCAAACTTCAGCTCACAGGGAGAAGGTCACACAGACAGGATAACAGATCCTCTTCCTTTCTCATGGACACTAGCACACACTCAGAACCACGCACCTGTCATGTTTACACACTTTGACCTTTACAACAAAATGACCAAACTCTCAAACACTGGCTGCAAAGTTTATTTTTGAAAGTTAGCAAATAAAAAGTGTAAACAATTAACATAATTATTTATTTTTAAATATTTAGGATTTCTTCTTTATGTATACTCATGGCTCATATCCTGTATAGACCTGCCGCGATTAGAAATAAATAAATCACATGGTAAATTAAAATGATAGATTGTTTTCTTCAGTTGGTCCTCTCATACTCCTCCATGTAGAGAGGAGTGAACTCTGGCCTCAGAGCACGGTGAGAAACAGTTCAGCCAGAGCCTTGTGTCAAGAAGGGGAGGTCCAATTGGCACTCCGAACCAAATGACGCAACTTTTGTCATTCAACTGCGACAATGAGAGCTGATTTCGCAGTTTGGATGGAGTATGTAAAGGATTTTAGAGAAGAGGAGAGTGAACTCTGACATCAGGTATTTTCCAGGAGCATTGTCTCTAATATCTGTAGCATGAGAGCCTCGTGAACAAGCGTTTAGCCTGAGCKTCCTCTTCTTTTTAGCTGGGGACACCTCAGGGCACCGTGTCAAGTTATTATTTTTTTTACATTAAGTAAATTTTGTAAACTTCATAAGAAGTATGAGGGTGACCACAGTTATTTTATGATACCAGAGGAAGACACGTAGAGAATAAATTGAACCAGCTTGGATAGAGTCGAGTAGGGATTTTACAGCTTCAGCAGCTGTTGTGTTTTCACAAACTCCGCTCCCGATTCATCCATTACTTTACGTAAACTTATGCAAACTTTGTAAACAATGTGCAGGTGACTGCAGTTATTTTACGAAATTTGAGGAAAACACAACGTGCCAGCTTGAACAGAGGAGGTGGGCAGCGATGTTACAGCTTCAGCAGCTGTTGTGTGTTGTTTTTACAAACTCACCTTCCAGTCGGTTTGTAGCTTTACATAATTTTGTAAACTTCTGTAAATTTCGTTAGCATTTTAGGGATGACCGCAGTTTATTTTATGAAATTAGAGGAAGATATGGATAGAAATACACTGTGCCGGCTTGGATGATGTTACAGCTTCAGCAGTTGTTATGTGTTGTTTACTTAAACTCCACTACTGGGCAGTTTGTAACTTTTTTATTTTTTACATTTGGAAATTTCATTAACTTTCATAAACTTTGTAAGCAGGGGGTATTGTTGTTAGTTTAGAATACTCTCCAAACGTTAATATTAATAATAATAATAATAATAATAT
>NW_013952406.1:240615-245232 GCF_001266775.1 Austrofundulus limnaeus
CAATTTATCATCCACTCAACTGTATTATTGTGACGGGCCTAATTCTTTACTTAAACAGATTTTATTGTTAAAACTCGCCCTGACTGACAGAGAACTGACTGAATCAGTCGTTCAGAAGAAGCATGTTGAGTTTTATAAATGAGACGTTGGACCACCCAGACTCAGAATCAGAGCTGATAAAACCTTCAAACACTCTTTTGTTCTGAACTCGACACTTTGACTTCATCTGTAATGTTTTTGTTGTGTTTTAGATTGGAATGTCATTCTGTTATTTTATTTATCTCTTATTGATTTCACCAACTGTCTCATATCTTGTTTTTATAGATTTGTATTTTATAGTTGTTGTTTGCTGTATTTTATATCATTTTAGCCCAAATGTGTTTTAAAAAAAGAAACTGACTTTGATAAAATGCATCAAATTTGATGTACAAAAATTAAAGTAGGTAGGATGAAAAAGAGTAAAAATCTCTTGTAAACCACCAGAATGGTTCTGTAGCGTCTGTCTTTTATACAAACTGGTCCTCCTGGGGTCCGGACCACCAACCACTGAAATTATTTCAAGCAACATGAAACAAAACATCCAACAAACAAGGTTCAAACAGTTCATTAACCTGTCTGAAACCTTAAAAAAAACAACATGGGAAGATTTTTCTTCTTTAAAACAACAAAACACACAATCAGATGAAGTTCTTTTTCAGACTTCATCAACGTTGAAAAAACAGAAATAATCCAACACAACTTTTTTTTGTTCTGCTGCTGTTTGCTGCCAACAAGCTTCAAACTAGAAGGGAAACAGACAAGTGACCTATATTACAGTGTTTTGATTTCCACAACCTACTTTTACATCAAAGCTTTATTTCAGCTAAATCTAATTCTACAATTACTGTCAACTCTTTTCGGTTCGGATGAACGATGTTCAATAAACACTCTGTTAACATGTACTTTAAAATAATTACRATCATCGTGACTCGTTTGTCTTTATGATGCTACAATAATTAAAGCCATAACATGAAACAGCAGCTGTAGTTTGTCAGGTTTCCAAAATTTCAAAACAAACAAAAAAGAAAAAAAAAGCCTCCCTCACATAAAGTAAATGAACCAGAAATAACTGAACAATCAGATCCACCGCTGTGTGCTCAGCTATGAAGCTTTACTTTACTGTAGGTGTCCCAAATAATGGCTTTCCCTGTGTTTGATGAGCGCCATAACAAAGCCTGAGCATCCCCGATGATCGGGAGGCAGACGGGCTGTTTGATGAAACTGATTTGCGGGGCTCAGCAGATGAGCTTCCTTAAAGCCCAGCGGACCCAGAGTCTGGTCAACACAGAGAAATCCCTGTTAAAATATAGCTGGACGGAGAGAGAGCCGACGTCCCCGAGGAGCGATTACAACCTAACTGTTCTCTGAGCAAGGCTGCGAGTCGAACAAGCGTCAGTGAGAGTGACTCAYCAGGATCTGAGCCGACTGCGACAGCGCACACAGGAGACTGAACTTTGATCACAACAAGATTAGGCAGAAACTGATGTCTAATCCCAGACAGAGTGATGTGACTGCAACCAGCTAGGTGCTGTGAGTTAATGAGAACAAACAGGAAGAAAGACCTGAAAACACAAACAAAAAGAAAATACTAATTAAAAGGCAGGGCCAGTTCATAGCAAACATCTCTGTTAGTCATCTTTCTATTTTGTTGCTTTAAATATTAGAATTTACTAAGATTTTTATTTTGTTTTAAAGAAACTCTAAAAAAAACTAAGACAGATAGATATTTTTGAGACAAGCTCATTGTCTGTCACAGGAGATTTACTTCTTTTTTTCTAAATTTATCTGTCAAATATTCTAACGTTTAAGAAATCCAACAATTCATCAAAATCAGGACAGGGGATCAGTTTTAGACAGATGAACATGTCAGAACTAAAATCTGTCCTGATTTAAGTTAAAACACAAATTAAACGGCTCAGGTTTGCCTTTGTTTTTTCTAATACGTTTTCTAATCTTGATTACTTGTTCTTTTTCTTTCCAGTTTCATAAAACAAATTAAAATATGCAATCTCTTCCTATGGAGATGTGCAGTACCAGTTCTGTGGCACCGCCCCTCCTGACGCTCCTTTTCCACCAGCACCTCTACAGCACGGTTCCAAGGCTTTTCTACGAGGATTCGTGAAACCAGCTCCATTTTCAGAACGTATTTTGCTTCGCAAATGGACCGGGCTGGCCTGAAATGGTGACGTCAGAAAACTGTTGATCACTGATTGGTTAGGGGGTGGAGTCACTAGCTGCGTTTCCATTGACCATGAAAATGCACAAATTAGAATTTCGAAAATAAATTTGCTCAATGGAAACACGCCAGTGTCGAAAAAAAATTACGTTTTTCGACAAAATGTTTTTGCACTATGAGGTGGTTTTTTGGCCGTATCGAAATTGGTGTTTTTCGCAAAACTGCAATGGAAACACTTTTTCGCATCACGGGAGTCACGTGATCAACAACCGGCTGTTTCTACTGGCGAAAAAGACGATGACGAAGAAGATAACAGGAAGTAGAAATAGTAGTAATATCACAGAAGTTGTAAAATAAAGTAGTAAACTCACCAAATACAATTTCCCAAAAACACACCATACGTAGCCGCTCCCAAGTAGGGACTTGTTGCTGGAAAGCCTCGATAAAAGACGCCGACGTCTCCTCTGATGATGAGCACTAGTGTTGTGGTAGCATTATGCTCTTTGTTTATATCCATTGCCGTCATGTTTGTAATGACTTATCACGAGAACAAACGTATTCACGCGTGACTTCAATAGTATTTCTTACTTAATGGAAACACCACATGTGAAACTGTGTTTTTCGACATTAACAGAATATCAACAAAGTGTTGCGCACATTTGCAATGGAAACATCACAAGAGCTACTGTCACAACAACCCAAAGCAATAACAAAACTACCATGTCCTCCATCGGTGTGTTGCACATTTTTTCAGGGACTTCTTCTTCTGTGTTTAATGGTGGCTGGCAAATAGCTTAAAGGAGCACAACCTCCACCAGCTAAGGTGTGTGGCGTCAAATATTTGGACTCTGGGACCGCCCAGCTTTATGATGAACCCYCCCACTGGAGTTTGACGCCCCTGGTCTAGGACTAGAGATTAGACTAGTGGCTCTTTGAAGGATTTGGATTTTGAGGAGCCGTTCAAAGGAGCCGATCGGTTTTGTATAAGTTACGTCATCGCGTGAAGATATACGTGATGACGTCATTACAATTCGTGGGAGGAACCATGTGTTCTGACAAGCAGAAGCCCCGCCCCCTTTCCCCTGAGCTGCTGTACTCCAACTCATCTTCCCYTTTTCCATGAAAAAGCAAAGGAGGAGCGATTGTCTCTGTYGTTAAGGAGGAAAATAAWGCTAGGAGTAAAAAAACTAAAACTWCYAACGGCTCTTTACTGTCCACAYCTCATTGTTCACGAACATCTCATTTCTAAATAGGACTGTATCAGCCGTTTCCCTGGAGGACCCAGAAAGYAGAAGTGGTCCGAGGTCAGAGAGCGATGCTCCTCTGCCACCAGGTGTGGGTGAGAGGATCAGGACTTCCAGCCAAACATCAACAGTGTGACGGAGGAGAGAAGATGGAAACAGAAATGAAGAAATGAAGAAAAGCTGTTTACACAGTAAATGAACAAGCTAATTAGGAACACAAACAAACCCGTTTTTTAGACTTTCAGATTATTCGACTCCATCTGTGAGGAGTGCAGCGATGAGARGTTAGGAGTTTGTCAAACCAGCTGGCGGAGCTGATATTTACTTTATATTTTTAAATACTAAACACGTGAGGTCAATCTGATGAGGAAAAAAAAGAAAATCATAAAACAGTTTTATAAAATGAAGGCCACCTTCTACCTTGATGCCAGAGTTTTAAAATATCGTCTTAATGATGGAGATGTTCTGGTCAAACCTTGAAAACAAAGTTATTTAATGTAAGATGAGATGTCACTCAGCTCGATGTCAGGTGATAATTCAACTAAAAAACAATTATTGACCCAACCTTTTTCAATTCATCAGATGGAAAATGTGAAAATTGAGTTTGGAAGGTGTTAAAAACTTCACAAGAAAAACACAAGTATTGATTTTTATTTTTATGATTTTTTATTTACCCATTTCTTTGTGACATTTAGTCGTCAGTGACTTTCTAAAGCTGCAGTTTGATTAAAGTCGGCCAGCTCTGCAGAGACTCAAAACCGGAGCTCATAGTGCAGGCAGAGTACTCCGTGAAGTACTCTTTAAAGTACACTACCTGCCTTTCGTTTGGCATGAACGACAGTGAGGGATATGCACTTCTTCAAGCTATAACAGGCCTTTAACTGAGATCTAATTTAGCTGTRGTTTGCTCTGGACAACAGGAAGTGAAGCTCGTGTGAGTCCAGCAGATCGTCCGGATAATTATGTGCTGACGAGCGTACTTGTGGTCATCACGTCAGCTGCAGCCAGCAGGGCCTGGGGCACCTTGCCCCCCTCCTGAGACCCTCGGGGTGCAGCGCTGCACTATCACGCACACACRGCTGCGTGGCCTTTAATGACATTTTTCAGAGTTTATTGTGTGTAAATAAACATCCACATGTGTGCATGTGCAAAAAAAAA
>NW_013952406.1:245557-257695 GCF_001266775.1 Austrofundulus limnaeus
GGGGGGGGGGTGCAGACTGAAAGACGGATAAGACAGCAGTTGTGACAGCTAAATGCAGAGGTGACCAAGGCTAATAATCCACAGGCGGGGGGCAGGCAGAGACCGACGGCAGGAGGACACACGTAATCTGAACGGAAATTAAAACATAAGCAAAAGTCTGTTTTAGTAATTATAACAAAAAAACTGGGCTTTTCTTTATGTTGTGGCTGCACATTTTCCTGAGTTTTATTCTGTATATATTTTATTAAATCCGCCTGCAGATTCCTGTAAAAGAGGCAGCCTTTTTAAGCCTAATAAACAAAGTGAATAAAGAGAGTTTGGGTATCTTTACTCTTTMCTGCGTCCCTGGAGAGGCTGAATAAATGAGACAGAGGTAGGATAAAAGAGACTCCTTTTGTCTCCTCTAAAAGCCGAGGAGCTCGTAAAGGCCGGTCTGGAAGGAGGTCGAGGTGCTGCTGCAGGAGGGAGGACTGCGAGGCAAAGAGGGTCGGGTGGGAGGGGGGATTATTGGTTCCTGCACGCCGTCTGTTTTCGATATTCAGCCTCTAAATTGATTTTTGTTTTGCTGCTTTTGTTGCTTTCGATTGTGTCCACAGGAGGAGGGTTGATAACGCTTTGCTGGCCAGGAATCCCCCCGTGGCCAATTTTCCCACCACCACAACAACGCTGTCGCAAATTAAACTGTCATAACGCCCATAACCACAATTAATGACTGGGATTAGGGGCTGAAATCTGCATTACTGAACACCTTTAGGCACACACGAGCTCTTAAGCACAGAACAGGAGAGGGATAAAGGGGAGAACAGGGAGGTGGGGACAGGCTGGAGCCCAGGCAGGAACAAGGCCTGGAGACGGAGTAAAGCTGTAAGGAGGACAAAAGAACCAACAAAGGGACAGAAAATGTGTCTGGCTGCTGGACAGAAAAATCAGAAAACACAGAGAAATATTTTAGGCAACGTAGACAGACAGCTTTTTGTTGCATAAAGATTTTATATGTATCAATACATTCATAACTAAAGTGCAACAAGCTTTACATCAGAGCTAAATTCACCAATATAATAACATAATAAGACAGCAAAGCTGCTGTTTCAGAGATTTTTGCCACATGATGTGAAATATTAACTGAATAAATGTTGGAACAGCTTTTAAAAGATTATAGATTTGATAAATAGCTCTGAACTWCAGATATTTGTGTGCCCGGTGGATTAATGAAAATTAATGTGGCGATGCAAGTAATACCCTCGTTGGAAAGAAACTGACATTTGCTGTTCTGAAGCCGGTTCGTGTTTCTGATTTAGCGCTAATTAGCATTTAACCTGGTGATGGATCAGTCGACTGCTGCAAGAAGTGTTGGCAGAAACATGTGACAGGAAAAAAAATAGCCTCAGTTACAAATTTCTTATTAAACAAACAATTCCTCTGAACTATAAAAATATGAACATTTCATTTGTTGTATATTTTATCCAATAGTGTTATCCTCAATAATTATTTGTCTATTAGAGGTGCAACACCTGTCTTTTATTTAAAACAACACGCTACAATTAGCATGTTAGCAGATGTATAAAGTACTTAAAATAACCAAGTAAAAGTACATAAACTTTAAGAGAAAATAACTTAAAAATGAATTCCACTGATAAGAAATGTACTTCAGTAAAAGTTATAAAACTGCTTACAATAATCACATACTATACACCTCTGCATGTTAGCTTACTGCAGGCTAGCTAGAGAGGCTAAGCACCCAGCTAGCATCAGCCTGCCAGGTTCTTGATGCTAATTTACAAAAAGCTGAAATTACTGAATTTACATTAGAAATATAATTAAATAGTTCTGGTTCTGTAGTTTAGTCTAATCTGCGTGTCAGTTTTTTAGAAATAAAAGCAAAAGATCATGTTCTAATTTTAGTTTTAATACTGTAAAATGGGTTACTTATTGTTCAAGGTCATCAAACATTCAGAATCTGATACCAGCCCATATATGGTCCTTCCTCCACAACACATGGAGTCCAAAAGAAAATCTGTTCCAAACATTCTGTTAGCAGACATTCAGAGAGGTTCTGTGCCCACCGTCCTAAAGGTCACCTTTTTCTTTTCTTTTCCCCCCCCCAGTGATGAGGAGGATGTACAGCTGGTGAGTTATGAATAATCAGTGTTTGGGTGTTCAGATTATTGTTGTTTTATATGAGACAGCTGGGACTCAGCATGTAGAACGTCTGTCCCCCCAACTGGAAATATTTTAGTTTCAGCTTCTCTCAGATTAGGCGTCCTTTTGTTTACATTATCGTGCACGCTGTCTTGTGTGCAAATTGAACTAGTAACAGGTGCGCGCACACACACAAACACACAAAGTGTGTACCATGTCAGATGCAGCCAGCAGGTCATCGGCCGTCTTGTCCATGCTGGCCTCCTTACCGGTGCAGACGAAGCTCATCATCTCTTTGAAGACATCTGGCGCCACGTCGTTTCTCTCCACGTGCGTCTGAGCAGGTGGAGAGGACAGGAGAGGGGAAAAGGCGCAGAGTTTACCTAAAACAACAAACAAAAACAGATGAAAGCTTCGACAAGCTTCTATAACTATGTAAAGCAGCAGTGTGCCGAGAGTTACCGCTTTGTTTAGCGAACACAGAGTCAGCTGCGATGCGGTACACGCTCCWGCAAAAATGACATTTTTAAATTATTTTCAACACATTCCTGAAAGTTAAAGGTGAGTGTGCACAACCTGAACTTTTTTTCCTCTGCAGCGAGAGGAAGAACACGGAAATAAACCAATTATAACCAGACTCCATCATCACCAAGGTGACCAGTTGTTTCAACTTAAGAGAAATAATCAGGTTGGAAAGCAGCTGGATTTCCTTTTTCACTAAGATAAACTCTAAAATATTCTGAGAAGTCAGCTTAAGGATGCGGAAAAGGAAATTTCACATATTTTACATGCAAAATCTACAGTTTGAAAGAGTTTTGTGTAAAACATTAATAAAAACAACTATTTCTGAGTTTAAGTTGTCCTTAATGTGAAAAAAAGTGTTAATTTTAAGAGGCATTCWTCAACACGATGCGTAATTTCTCTTATTTGCTCAGCTGCGGTTCTGCGATAACTAATCTTGATTTGCTGACTTCTGTGTGTGTTGGAGTTGTAATGAAATAAAAGACTACACAAAGCGCACAGGAGTCACACGAGACAGGATGTCTCTCAGTAATACAAAAACAGCTTTCAACACCGCCTCATAAACAGGAACGTCTGCTGTAGTTACAGAGTCTCAGCTCCACAGAGCAGCGCCTTCTTTATGAGTTCATTTGTCTCTCCTCTACAGAGCGCTGCGGAGGGGGGGGTAACTCATCTGTTCTGACTCATGAGGGGACGTGGCCCACCATTTCTCCACATTTCTGATGAGGATGCCCAGTTAAGCAGCAATTAAGATGCATTTCCTGGCGTGTGCTTTATAATTTCCCCATTTGAGACGCGCGGGCATCAATATTCCGCCGGCACGGCGGCTGAATCACCGCGGTTCAATCTTATCACCCCCATCAGATGAAAACAACCAGTGTCAAAGGGACTCGGAGCTTATTGCAAACATACACTCATAATATTCCTTCAGAGGACTGAAGACTTATCATACATCCAATCAGTGACATAACTCTGAGTCTCACCCCGACCTTAAACCAAACCGTCTCTTGTTGTGGTGTTTTAGAAAGTATATTTTTGTTTTAAAGTAAAGTAAAACTCAATATGTGTAAAKCGATTTAAAGTAAACATATGATGCATTTAAATCCTTCCTTTTCACATTTTAATTCTTCAGTTGGGTCTATATAAGTGGAACTATYATGCTTTGGTCTGAATGCCTCCCTTGTGTGTCTCAAAGTAGCTGGTTCTGTTCCTGTTGCTTTACACGGCTCCTGCAGCGTAAGGCAAGTTAAATTTAAGACTTTTAAAGACCTCTTTAATGTCACTTGAAATCAAATTTATGACCAATATCACAATAAACACAAATGAGAGAAAAAAAGCAACAATTTTACCCAAATGTTTATTTTAACACAAAACAAAAAGCCGTGAAAAGCTTTTAGTAATCCATCCATCATCTTCCACTCTATCCAGATGCCCAAACCACCTCAACTGGCCCCTCTCGATGTGGAGGAGCAGCGGCTCCGAGTCTCTCCCAGATAACTGAACTTCTCACTCTATCTCTAAGGGAGAGTCCAGCTACCCTGCGGAGAAAACTCATTTTGACCGCTTGTATCTGTGATCTTGTTCTTTTGGTCACTACCCAAAGTTTGTGACCATAGGTGAGGGTAGGAACTGATCGGTAAACAGAGAGCTTTGCCTTACCGCTCAGCTCCCTCTTCACCATAACAGACCGGTACAGAGTCCGCAAAACTACAGAAACTGCACCGATCCGTCTATTAAGCGTTTGGTCAATTATTCAAAAAGATAAATAAATGTAACTAATTATTTTAATATTTGAGAGGAATTACAATCTTCTTACTACAACGTGTTGACATTTTTAAGACCTCTGAAAGATTGATCTAAGACTTTTTAAGGAAAATAAAGGCCTTATTTTTGGATTGATAAATTCAATGCTTTTTATGGATCCACAGAAACCCTGCTTTAAGACGCTTCAAGCCCCGCCCCCCTTCAGCTTCCAGACCGGTCCACTCCGGTTTGAGAGAGGGGGGGGTAGCATTATAGCGTGCAAAAATGTTTTATTTACAATTAAATTAAAAGATGTCAACAAGGGAAGACTTGTCTATCCAGCCTTAAAGGTTGGAGCCAGTCTGGCACAGAACCAGAGTCTGACACAGAACCAGAGTCTGACACAGAACCAGAGTCTGACACAGAACCAGAGAATTAAGACAAGGAAATAATAGTTGGTAAGTCCAGACCTTACAGTAATTTTGTTGCAGATAATTTGACGTAACTGTTCAGAAAACGTTATAGAAAATAGAAAAAAAAATCTGACCCAAACAGAATATATCTTTGCAGCACCAGGAGAGACTAAATTCAACTTTTCTMCCTCCAGAGACTCCAAGTCCACAACAAAATATATTTAAGGGCTAAAAAACTGAATTTTGCAGGATATGTCCCCTTTAAAGCACAAGTAAAAAAATACACAGAGAAGAAGCTGTTATTGGTATTTATTTAATGATGTTGGGGCAGTTCCTGTTTAAGCAACAGCTCCTTTTATCTTCTTTTGTCTCTGCGACTTCAGAAAACTCACCATTATCAAATATGAATCTGACCCACTGAAGCTTTAGACACAAGCGGACAGAGTTTCCTCCAACACGACACAAAAAGACACATAAAGACTGACTGACGCAACAATAAACTGACTGATGTGGGAGCAGGAACACCGCCGAACTCACCTTCATTCCCTCCTTCTGTTTCATGCTCAAACGCTGCGCTGAATATGGGCAGAAACACAGAAACCAAAGCCGGAGACGGGGAGGAGGGTTTGTTATTGTGTGTGGTGTTGATAACGTGATGAGGTCTCTGATATCTGTGAACGTTCTGCCGCGAGGCTTCAGGAGAGCGACGGGATGATTGACAGAACTGACAGTTGTAGAGGCACCGTGTGGAAAAAGTCAGCTGCATCTCCTTCCTCCTGACAGACTCATGAAAGCCTTTCTGCTGACAGACAGGTTTAACTGAAGCTTTTATGGTTTAATACGCAGCTTTAAAGGTCTGTCTAACTGCTCTAACAAGATCACTTCCTATATGTCCTCTAACACTTTCATACAGGGGCTGCTCCTGTTGGAACTGGTGCTTGAATGATGTTTAAGTGGCTCAGTTTTACAGGTYTTAAATCAAAATGTGGTGTGGTAGTAGTTGAGAGTCATTCTAAACACATAGTGATATCACACCATTGATCTACACTCACCGGCCACTTTATTAGGTACACKTGTCCAACTGCTCGTTAACACTTAATTTCTAATCAGCCAATCACATGGCGGCAACTCAGTGCATTTAGGCATGTAGACATGGTCAAGACAATCTCCTGCAGTTCAAACCGAGCATCAGTATGGGGAAGAAAGGTGATTTGAGTGCCTTTGAACGTGGCATGGTTGTTGGTGCCAGAAGGGCTGGTCTGAGTATTTCAGAAACTGCTGATCTACTGGGATTTTCACGCACAACCATCTCTAGGGTTTACAGAGAATGGTCCGAAAAAGAAAAAACATCCAGTGAGCGGCAGTCCTGTGGGCGGAAATGCCTTGTTGATGCCAGAGGTCAGAGGAGAAWGGGCAGACTGGTTCGAGCTGATAGAAAGGCAACAGTGACTCAAATWAACACCCGTTACAACCAAGGTAGGCAGAAGAGCATCTCTGAATGCACAACATGTCGAACTTTGAGGCAGATGGGCTTCAGCAGCAGAAGACCACACCGGGTGCCACTCCTTTCAGCTAAGAACAGGAAACTGAGGCTACAATTTGCACAAGCTCATCAAAATTGGACAAGAGAAGATTGGAAAAACGTTGCCTGYTCTGATGAGTCTCGATTTCTGCTGCGACATTCGGATGGTAGGGTCAGAATTTGGCGTCAACAACATGAAAGCATGGATCCATCCTGCCTTGTATCAACGGTTCAGGCTGGTGGTGGTGGTGTCATGGTGTGGGGAATCTTTTCTTGGCACTCTTTGGGCCCCTTGGTACCAATTGAGCATCGTTGCAACTCCACAGCCTACCTGAGTATTGTTGCTGACCATGTCCATCCCTTTATGACCACAATGTACCCAACATCTGATGGCTACTTTCAGCAGGATAATGCGCCATGTCATAAAGCTGGAATCATCTCAGACTGGTTTCTTGAACATGACAATGAGTTCACTGTACTCAAATGGCCTCCACAGTCACCAGATCTCAATCCAATAGAGCATCTTTGGGATGTGGTGGAACGGGAGATTCYCATCATGGATGTGCAGCCGACAAATCTGCGGCAACTGTGTGATGCCATCATGTCAATATGGACCAAAATCTCTGAGGAATGCTTCCAGCACCTTGTTGAATCTATGCCACGAAGAATTGAGGCAGTTCTGAAGGCAAAAGGGGGTCCAACCCGTTACTAGCATGGTGTACCTAATAAAGTGGCCGGTGAGTGTATATTACTGGATTGGGTGCTACGCAAGGAGATTTTGATGCATTGAGCTAATGCTAACACTAGTCATTGATATCAACGAGAAGAACATGGCATGGTGCAAACTAATGCATAATAAACAAACAAATGGTACAAGTGCTTTGCTAGAAACTGAAAAATTTAGTACAAAAAGTTTATCAGGTAAATACTCCGCAAATTTAACCTAAATTAAGGATTTCAACCATAATCTGATTTGCTAACAGTCAAAAAGCTTCAACATTKATGTTTAATCTTTTTTAGAAGTGATTATCTGTTGTCAAATATATTATCTACAGTTATAAACTGGTAAAATATGGGCTTTTAATGGAGTACTGCCCAGTTAGACTGAATAATATTTATAAATTATAATGTAGACTTGCTAATGACATAATTTACAGAAAGGCTTCTGTAAACCATCAAACATCATAAACACATATTATATTGTGTAGTTTTGTAATTTTGTTTTTTTTTTTTGATAAATGTTTGCGTTAAACACAGACATAAACATAAACATAGATGGCTATATCTGTATATATATTAAGGGTGCAACAATTGAATCGTACAACACAGTGCTTTAGGTTCAATACACACTATGTGTGGCACAATACAGATTTTTAAATTTATTTTATCAACTTATCTGAAGATGCTCTGTGTTGAAGGATCAGTGGATCTGTGTTCGACTACTCCACCTAGGCTGCATTGTCGAGAGCAGATCCACTGAGAAACTTGCTGTTTCGGCAACATTTAATCTAAAAACTGTACATTTGAGGTTAAACAGATGTTCACAAATTATTTCAATAAATTACAAGTTAAGAAGGACGTGGACATTTCTCTTTTTTGTATCGAAAAAATATCTAACCTTGAGACTGAAGTATCGAACCGAACGGAAATTTTTCTGTATTTGTCACATTTTTAAATAGATGCATGAATATACAGCTAATCAGAAAGCAGACATATGCAAAAATAACTGGCGTGCAGAACAAAATGCTTATTTATGCCACTGTTTTTGTACTAGACGATGCTGCGCCATGGACATCCATTGCTTTTGTTGTTCATGTGATTTCAGTTTAAAAGTCTGGTGGCTGACATGAATTCCCTAAAAGAATTTTAGGCCTTTCATTTTTAAAACCAAGTGGTTTTTTGTTTGTTTTTATGCACAGTTTTATCCCAGTCTTCACAGCAGGAGAGGTGATGTTTAATCCCCCCACAGACGGGTCATGCTGGACCAACCACAGCGCTTCAAATTATATGAATCAGTTTGTTTTCTGCTGCTTGAAATCACTGCTGTTTTCTAATTCAGAGAGATTAAAATAATCAACCCATCTTGGTTGTGTTGCTGCTGCTTGAGGCACAGTCGCCGTGTGTTTTCTCTCTTATCGTTGGAGCCGTGACAGCGGTTGGTTTCGGCGCAGGCTGAGGRTGAACCTCACAGGCGGAGCGTCGCCTGAACCCGATCAGCTGATAGTTTAACAGCGGCTGGATTGCCGTTTATTGGGAGTCGTGCAGAAACCACTGCCTCCGTTTTCTGATCCTTTTATTACGTGCTCACAGGCTTCACATTATCATTTACTAATGAATGCTTAATTAGCAACCTATTAAATTTTAACAGGTTTTAACACATTACTAATTATGTGCCAAAGTCTGTGATTTGATAATAAATTAAAGTTTTTAATAATGAGTTTCTGATTAAGCTAACTGCTGAATGACTCATTTGGAAAGACGGTGCCATCCATCACTTCAGCTAAAGCCACAAATAAGAAGAACCAGAGAATGTGCATTTTCTGCTAAAGTACAGTGAGAATGTTTAATGCTGAAACGTTTTCCTGAAAGCTGCTGAAGAAGCTGAAATTGTTTAACAGCTAAATGTGAGCTGACGTTTGCTGGAAGTAGAGAGTAGCAGAAACTATCTGAAAACCTGCAGACTGATGGTGTTCAGAGAGAAAACATTCACATTGGCAGAAAAAAGAAAAGGAATAAAAAACAGAAGTTTAAATTTGTTATAAACCAGTTACAGTTTTTTCAATTCAAATTCTTTATTGATCCCAAAAGTAAATTACAGAAAACAGGTGAAATGAGCAGAAAAATAGCAAAACTGTAGCTGAAAAAGTTAAAATTAGCACAAAGAAGTAGGAAGAGCATGTTTGCTGAAAGAGTAAAAAAGAAGCTGTAATTATCACAAAACGGTGAATTTAGATTAAAAAAGCTAAAAATGCAAAAAGAAAAAAATGCTAAAATGAGCAGAAATCAGCTAAAATAAGTGCTAAGAGCTAATATTTGCAAGAAGCAAATAGAAATCTAAAAAAGGTTTTATTAAAATAAGAATAGCTGAAAGGAAAGATAGCTAAAAATGCAGTACACAGCTGAAATTAGCAAAACTCGGCTAAAAGAAGTGTTTATATTAACAGAAAAAAGCTGACAGAAGCCTAAACAAGTTTTAATTAACAGAATATTAGCAGAAAACTGTTAGAATGAGCAGAAATCCGCTAAAACAAGCGCTAAGAGCTTATATTTGCAAGAAGCTAATAGAAATCTAAAAAAGTTTTAATTTACAGTAAGATAGCAGAAAAAAATACAAAGATTCATAAAAATGTAGAAAACTGTTAGATTGAGCAGAACTCGGTTAAAAGAAGTGCTAAAAGCTTTTATTAGCAGAAAGAAGCTAATATAGGTCCAAAACTGTTTAGAAAATCTGTAAGAAGCAGAAAGATAACTGAAAAATCAGAAAAAAGCTGAAAGAAGGGAAAAAATAAATAGGGTTGAAGGAACCTGAAACTGGCACAAAGAAGCAGAAGAAATGGTGAAAATTCAGTTAAAGTTTTCTTAACATATTAAAAGTTTTTAAGGATGTGAAAATAACTCTTTTCACTTTAAATGAGAACAAAATGGAAGAAAAAGCTAAATAGATGAAAAAAGTACAAGATGCTGAAAAACAAAAGTCGTGGCACCCGTGGCATAAATGAGCTGAATGTTTTGATGTGTGATTTGTTGAAAAAGCACAAAAAAAGAGCTAGGTGCCAAAAAAACATAAAGAAAAATGGAACTCAGAGGTTTAAACTGCTTCATCAGATTCACACAATTCTAACTTTAYCAGTAAAAGGTGCTGGAACAGTCTGCTTTAAAACTGTTTAAATGAAATGATTTAAAACAAACAACAGATAAAAGCTATATGAATCCGTCTGGCAACAACAAACATCGCTGTAAACGCTCCAAAGTTTTATTCTGATTTGTTTCGTCTTGAGAGACGCTCGCCCACTCGGTGACACGGTCGATCTGAAACGTTCGCACTGAAACCAAACGTGGCTGCAAACGGACAGGTGGGACGCTGGGGACAAACCTACGGTGAGGCTGTGCAGCTGAACGCTGGTGAGCTCATACTGCAGCAACAAAAGGAACGGCTGGGCAGGAAAGAAAGAGTGAGGGGGGAAAAATGAAAAGAAGAGGAAAGCAGACAGATGTGAGGAGAAACTGAGGCGAATTTCAGCCGAAAAAGACAAAAAAAAAAGGTGACGAGAGGAAGGAAGGAAACTCGTGACGGACAGAGAAAAGAAAGAACGTAGGAAGGGAARGGACACAAGATGAATACAAAGAGAAAAAAGACTGAAAATGGAAACATGAAGATTAAAGTGGAAGAAGGAAAACTGAGGGAGAAGTAATAAAAAGGAAGAAGGAGACACAAAGAGCGACTCGTCTAAAGACCACATGGTCAGAATGGAGTCGATTTGAGCTGCTCTCCCTCCTTCGTTTGATCCCTCCGTGTCCGTCTCCACAGTGATTAATGGACCGGAGAGTTGTCACGGGAACAGCCAGGAGGGGGAATAACGAGGGGGGGCATCCTGACCGAGTGGAGAGGGAGGAGAGAGGGGAAGACCCCAAACCACAGCAGCACATAATTAAAATGGCTCCTCACACACACACACACACACACACGTTTCAACAAATCCAATAATGAAGAGCCTCCCCTGGTCTCCACAGAGACACACAGTTCACCAGTTCCTCCAACTTTTCATTCGCTTTTTGGCTGCCATCAAAGAGCCCGTATATAACCCAAGTTCACGTTTGTTTGCACGAGTGTGCGAGCAACTATATTTCTGCCTCACCTGCAGGCCAGTGAAGACACACCAGAGCTGACGGGGCCACGGCGGACGTGGAAAATTAAACTTTCCCGATTGAGAGCAAAATTATTCATTAAAATTAAACATTTGATTCGGCATRAGCCCTAAAATTTAATTACTGTTTCAATTAAAACTGGCAGTGAAACGGCATTTTAGGGCCGTAAACCCTGTAAACTCTGTAATAAAACCTGAAATAACGACAAACTCCTTCATGATTTCATAAAACAGGTTCGTTGTTGGTGTTGGGACACATTTTAGACACATTGAGAAACTCACATCAGTTTTCTAAGCAGKTTTTAACACCTGAATAATAAATATAGAAGTGGATCCATCACATTCAGATGGAAAAGATGGAGATGGGCTTTGAGCACCTGGAACTTACACCAAGTTCCCAGAGTCCCACAAACCTGAAATCACCAATTCATCCAAACTAACCGAACATCAGAGGGTAAAATGTTCTGTTACCAAACTGACTAATTCACACAGAGGAATATAAAGTGTACATTGTTCATAAAAAGCAAGAGTCAGTCTCAAACATGCTCTGAATGATTAGTGTTTTMTTCTGCCTCTGTAATCAATACATCCACCACTGATAACCTATTGTTCCATCTTCATCCAATCAGACACACTGTCAAACAAGCCAGGCCTTTCAGTTAAACCATGTGTCCGTGTGCACGAGATGTCTGTGTGCACGAGTTGTCTGTGTGCACGAGTTGTCTGTGTGCACGAGTTGTCTGTGTGCACGAGTTGTCTGTGTGCACGAGATGTCTGTGTGCACGAGTTGTCTGTGTGCACGAGTTGTCCGTGTGCACGAGTTGTCTGTGTGCACGAGTTGTCTGTGTGCACGAGATGTCTGTGTGCACGAGTTGTCCGTGTGCACGAGTTGTCTGTGTGCACGAGTTGTCTGTGTGCACGAGTTGTCTGTGTG
>NW_013952406.1:258724-263217 GCF_001266775.1 Austrofundulus limnaeus
ACATTCAGCTCTTTCTGGAGATGGGAATTATGACTCATGTTTTTTTTTCATTCTTTTCAAAATATTAAAAATTTCATTTCCCAGATAAATGCGTTCTGATCTCATCATTTCAGGAACAAAATTTTCTTTAAAATCTGCTTCAGTGAATTTTGCCTATTTTTTAACTTTTAGGCAGCTGTTTGCTGCTAAACTGCTCATCCTAAAACAGTTTATTTTTTTGTAAATAAGCTTTTATTGGGTGATTTAATAAAATTTCAATCGTATTTTATTGCTTTAAAGTTCTGCTCTTTTTACCTAAGCCTTTGGTGGTGTTAGCTTTTAGCTAGCCTTTTGTTCTTTTTCGATTTTAGATCGTATTTTGCCACCATTAGTTTCATTTATTACCGTTGGCTATGTTCTGATACTTGCAGCTAGCCTTTGACACTTTTAGCTAATCTTTTGCTTGTACTTAAGTGACTTTAGCTGATGTTTTGCTACTAATATTACTACTGTTTGCTTCTCATTACCATTTCACTACTTTTAGCTATTTGATGGCATCGTGCCAAATATTGCTTTCAACTTTACCTTTACTTCTTGCTTTTAGTTAGCGTTTGTTGTTGTTAGTTAGCATTTAGCTACTTTTTGGTACTTTTGGCTTTTAGCCACTGCTATGCCTCTGTTAGCTTACATTTAAACATACAATTAAGATTTGTTAAGAGAGAGAGTTGATTTAAAGGAATTGAGATTTTATTTTTAAACTTTGAACTCGTTTAAAGGAAAGAAAAACTTTAATTCAAGGAATACAACAAAACTGATGTTAAAACTGCAGGAAAAGTTTGTATATTTATGAATAAAGCTTAGTTTGTTGAAAAAAAGTATAAAGTATTGTTTGTGAAAGATCCTATATTTAATTTAATTTATGGGGGAAAAGAGGAAGGACGAATTAAGATGTTTTTTCTTCTTTCTGCTTCCTTTCATTTAATTTATGATTTGTGTTTTTTATTGTAAAAATATTTTCTGTTTAATGAATTTATTAATGAACTCATTTTTAAGAAAATAGCTTTAAGCTATACTTTTACTAATTTTAGTTACAGTTCTGATACTTTCACCTAACTTTTTGATACTTTTAGCTAACCTTTTGCTACTTAGACTTGTAGCTAACCTTTGCTGACTTTTGCTGGTGTTAGCGTCTAGTTACCATTTCACTACTTTTAGTTTTTAGATAATATCCCACATTTTGCTTTTAACTCTAGGTTTTAGCTAGTAGTTGGTTGTTAGGTAGCATTTAGCTACTTTTTTTGTTTATTTTAGCCTCTGTTTTGCTGATTTTGCCCAATGTTCTGCTGCTTTGAGCTAGTGTCTTTTAGCTTTAGCTCTCAAGTTTCAGCTACTTTAGCACATTTCACCCAATTTCACAGAGGAATTTCACAGAGAAATGCAGTTTCTGTGGTTTATTCTAGTTTGTTTGAATATGGACAACATAATATGAAGGCATYTTAATAGGAAGATTATCAATCATTTAAATGGTTTTAGTAAACTGCTTTTTAAGTGAAGTACAGAAATACTCTCAAACTGACCTTGGTGTTTAAGCTTCGGAAAAGGGAGGTACGCACAAGAAAAAAAAATAGCTGCGCTCCCTTTTCAGCTGTCTGCCCAGCAATTTGTTCAATGCCACATCCATCCACCTATTCAACGGGCACAAAAAGAGTCCTGGAGAAGGAGGGGAGGRACATACAAAAGAGAAGTGCGTGGCAAGCAAGAAATTGAATGTCAAGGAGCCTTGTTTGCTCCTGATGGGGGTTTGAGGGTAAGCCTGAAAGGGAAAGAAAGACACAGAAAGAGAGAGAGAGAAAGAAAAAGATAATACAACATAAGAGGAAAGTATGGAGAGGAGGTAGAGCTGGAGATTTAGGGATAATAGAAGGCAGGGAGAACAGAGATGCAGCGATGCCATGTGACAGACAGAGAATAGAGAGAACTCCTGAACCACAAAAGGAGGAAGGAGTGTGAGCAGGATATTGGTGGGATCTAGAGTTGGAGATGGCCTCTCATAGCAGCAGCTATTTTTTTGTCAGAGACATGGCAGAGGGGCAAAAATAATAAAATGTGKCTTTTCTGCAGAAAAGGAGCGAACATCCGTGAGGTGTGAGGTCGTCTGGTTTCCACAGCCGCACTCTTAATCAGGTGGATGCAGGTCTGACTGAGTGACGTCCATTCCTTCTCCWCATTCTCTCCAAGGAACGCTCACAAACATCGCAGAAGGTCAGGACAGTCGCTCGCCCGCACACTGGCATCCGTGGAGCACAGATAAGCAACAGAGAGAGAGGGAGAGTCTGTGTCGAGCAGAAAAACAGAACAAGACAGATGGACGGACAAAGAAACAAGAGGGCAGAAGACAGAAGTTCAGAGGGACGAGGGAGTCCAACACTCCGTCCCGAGTACTCACTGAAAAAATAAACAAGTGCTGAAAAGCAAACTGAAAGGGAAGCCAGTGAACTGGTCAATGTGTTTCAGTATAAATAGCCCAATTAGTATTGCAGAGGCATGGCTGGGCTCTGAGCTGCAGCGTGGCAGAGCCGCTCTAATTACTGGCTAACTTGACCAATTATTCCACTGTTTAACCAGGCAGAAACTAAATCGCAGCACCTGGTTATTTAGACACACCGGCTGCCCTGACAGGCTTCATGTCATTAGCTGTCATCTTCAGTCACTGTCAACCTTCCTCTGACTCCTCCCACCTRCTTCACATTTACACAACAGATGAGGGAACTCACACTTTACATTCAATGATGGGATAGGTTTGTATTAAAATAACACTATTTTATCATTTTTGTCAGCTACTTTATTGTGAGTAAACATGTCCAGCAATAATCCAGTTTTGTGCCGAACCACCCAACATTACAATATTTTCTAAAATATTCACTTAACTCCACGAAAACCCCTGAACTATTAAAGCTTTTTGTCACAAAAAAATTCATGAACCTGTAATGTTAACTATGTGTGACGTTGGTTGATTATCAGACACTTTAATTTGATTATTTGCAACAGATTCATTTGTCTGCCTGTTAGCAAAATACCTCATTAACTATTCTCAGTATGCTACGACTAACAACTGGAGTCACCCCYGTTAAAGATGGCTGCAGCAGCTATTTGTCGTTAGCAAACACAAAAAAGTTTGTTTAAAGAGAAATGTAACAAAAAGTCTACGTAGAAGTAGAGATAATGTGACTAAATGCATACATGTCAACCCCTTCGGACATTCAGCTTCTATCTTGACCCTCAGAAAGCCAAACTTTTCACAAAAATTGGTAGTACTTTGACACACGTAGGTTGYAGCGAACAAGCAGACTGTCAGCGGTGGAGAGAGAATGGCGGCAGAAGAGCAGGGAGGGAAGGACGAGGAGGTGGCAAAATTATTTCCTTACAACAATGACTGATGCTTAACTACATTTTAAGGAAAGTTGTTGTTTTTTAATCCATGATTGCCATATACAATATGTCTTGTATATTAAAATGGGTGGAAATCTGTTTAATCTGTACAACTTGACGTGTGTAACAGTGTATTCACACCTGGCACATTTGGTCCATTTTAAACAGAGCAAAGTTCATTTCCCCCGTTGGTCCAGACCTTTTATGCAGGTGTGAGTACACTCCTGATGTGGATCAAACAACTGGACCCACACCCATTTTTTGAGTTGGTCTTTGGTTCACCTCCAAATGAATTCTGGAACAGTTTGCTTCAGGTGGGTGTGAATACAGACCGGCCTCCACCTGAACCAAATATACGTAGGAGTAGCTAAGTAACATTAACCCTTGTATGTTGCTAAAGCTAACACTGTGCTACAAACAATGAGCCGCTGTGGGTCAGGGAACGCAGAGCATTTTGTCTCCTTTAGGAGAACCGTCCCCATATTATAAGTAGATCATCACAAAGCCACCACTGAATGAGCTGCTCTTGATTTTCTAAATAGTCAGTTGTGTTAACCTCATCTTTTTATCTGGGTCTGTACTCTGTCCTGCCCCCGTCATTAACGTCCAATAGGAGCAATGATCGTCACCTGCGTGGCTTTATTTATAAATTATAGCCCTCTTGCAAAAAGCACAACGTGAATCCAAACTGCACCAAAGTAAAAAATAAAGTCCACTACTTGGTCTGAAACAAACAAGTGGACCGAAGGACTTTGCTGATGTGAATACACCCTAAAGTAAAGTAGAATGAAGACAAAAATCCAGCATGTGGAAACAAATTCCAGAGGATACYATTTTTGAAAGAACTGAATAGATTTAAATATACTTTTGTTGAAATTTTTAGTTGTTTTTTAAGTATAGAAGTTGAATGAGCTGAATATTTTGATATACAAGTGTAGCAGTAACTTGGATTGGAATGTCAAACCCAAACTTTGTTTACCTCAAGACTGTGGCCTCTAAGCATTATTCTGTCTCATGCCTACTGAGACAAGAGTGATTTGATTCATTTACCTCCAAAACCATTGTTTACTATCTACGACTGGTAA
>NW_013952406.1:263820-265727 GCF_001266775.1 Austrofundulus limnaeus
CCTTTGTTATGCTAATAATTACGAGGTATTTATGATATAACATTGTCCATAACGTCGACAACAGCATATCCCTACACAAGCAGCTAAAGTTGCTATATTGTAAAAAAATTAAACTTAGAAAACCAAAATACTGAATTGGCATTCCTATAATTACTGTTAAAAGATAATTTTGAGTGTTGATACGACTGCATTAAACAGTTTTGGTTGTTACAGACATCAGGGAAAATCCGTCTAATTTACATGAACGTGTAATTCTTCATGATGAGAACCATCAGTGGTAGCTCATGAAGCTGATTTCTCAACAATGAAACTTTATTGATGGCTGAACCGAACGTTACACACATTTCCTGTCGGTGATTTTGATTATGAGCCTGAAACATGTAATTATCTTCGGCTACATTTCACGGCCACTCAGCCAGAAGAGATGAAGATATGAAAGTGTTGAAGTAATCAATCCAACAGCTAAATGGGTAAGTTTTATTTATTACCCAGGAGTTTTCAACGCTGATAATGGCYATGATGACGACAAAAACACATTCAGTATACAACCCTAGGTAAAGAATAACAGTAATGAAGAATCATTGCCGTTGTACCATCATAATCATCATTTGTTTTGGTAATTAAGTTCCTGAGATAAGTACTTGCTAAAGCACTTGCCTTCCAGTCAGTTCTTCAGACATCAAGATGGATCTGTCGTAAGCTCGCTGTAAAGCCTCCAGGCAGCGCAGAGTTAATATTGAGTTTCTGTACCCCGATGATTTATTCATAATGCATCAATCTTTTTCTGCTTGTTTATGTGTTTGRTTATGGATTTACAGTGTTTCACCATGCGTGAAATGGTTTGAAAAAGGAAGAAAAAAAAAGAAAATAAAAAACTAATAAGATTCATTAAGTTACGAAACYAGTCCTGTTTTCTCTGTTCGGTTTTGGTGCGTTCACAAACACGGGCGTTAATGTGTTCGTCCGTCTGCTCACGCCCTGATATGACTCCACACCCCTCCATGCAGCTGTGAGGCTTTGTTCTGAGAGTAAACAAGCACTTTTSTTTTGGAAAGGTGAGGACGAATGARAAGGTGTTCATTTGTCTGTTATTTAAAAATCTCATGAAACACTCCTGATTAAAACTTGGGTTGACATGAAATCTACTTTAGTAAACAGCTTTTATTATTGCTGCTAATTTTCCTTCTTCTACTGCTTATCCATAGTTGAGTTGTGGAGGCATCAGGTCCAGGAGAGAAACCCAGACCTCCCTTTCTCTGGCGACACTTTCCAGCTCGTCCTGGGGGACCCCGAGGTTTTCCCGGGCGAGAGAGGATACATAATCCCTCCAGTGAGTCCTGGGTCTTCCTTAGGGCCTCCTACCAGTAGGACGTGCCTGGAACACCTCTGAAGGGAGGCGTCCTGATCAGATGAACCACCTCAGCTGACTCCTTATGATGCAGAGGAGCAGCAGCTCTACACTGAGCTCCTCACCCCATCTCTAAAGGTCTCTGCATGCTCCATCCAAACTGCCAAAATCAGCTCTTTGTTGCAGCTTCATCCTGTTCGCAGCTTTAGATCAGCTGCCCCTTCTTGTCACGACACGCCAGGAGAATTTTTCACCCCGCTACCTTAAGAACTTACCGTGTGATTGGTCAGAAGTTTGTGGCCCAACCACTCGCTTCAAAAAAAAAAAAAATACTAGGGCTGTGTATTGGCAAGAATTTGGCGATACGATACATATCATGACAGAGGGGTCACGATACGATATATCCCGATATATTTCGATACTGTAAACAAGGTGATATGTTGCGATATTTTAGGTCCAAAAATTCTATTAAATAAAAACCTCTTACTAAACAAAAAAACAAAATTCATTGTCTCAGAAAATTCTAATATTACATAGACATACTTTTGATACATTTAGC
>NW_013952406.1:266482-273101 GCF_001266775.1 Austrofundulus limnaeus
CTTAATAAAAAATCGATACAGGGCTTTAGAATATCGATCCAGTATCGGGAAATGAAATATCATGATATTTCAGTGTATCGATATTTTCTTACACCCCTAAAAATTACTTTAAAATCCTACTTGCTTCCAGAAGCCGACTGTTGTGCCTGGAAGCAGACATGAATGAATAGAGATAAGGAAAGAAATACTTCTTGAATGGAAGAGTTCATCTGCAGAAAGGGGACAGATTTATGTGTAAATAARGTTGGATCAGAGAGGGAGGAGTTTCACAGGAGTTTGGCGCAGTGTGTCTCAGGGGCTYTGAAATGTGTGRGAAAATGAACGCCAAACAGCCACGCGACCTCGCATCGACTTCAAATGATGTGGAGACCTTGAGTCTGAGCCCGCCCARCATATGAAGGAAGCTCATTTTGGCTGCTTGTATTCTGGTTATTCCACACCTCGTGACCTCAGTGAGGGTTGGAACCAGTAAATCAAGAGCTTTGACTTTCGACTCAGCTCTATTTTCACCACGAATGACCGAAGCAACGACCTCATTACTGAGGACGAGGCACCAATCCATCAATCCATCTCCCACTCCATCCTAGCATCACTGGTGATACTCCTCCACTTAGGACAAAGACTTCGTCCAAAGTACTGCTAATAATATTGAAGCGTTTTCTACAACTGTTGGTGTTAGTCCACCTTTTTATGGATACTGATGTGCATGCATAACATTCATAGCTACTTCCATTAGACAATGTTGCGTCCACCTCTACTCTTCTGGTCCTTTACCTGTGCTTTTTATTTATTTTTTAAACAAATATATTTACTCATTAAATTATATTTTATGTTGTGATAACGAAATGCTCTCAAAGTGCAACGCCACCGATGTCTGAATGGCTGCAGAGCACAGCTCATAAGTGCACATAAACACTGTTTATACWAAGTGTGTGTCAGAAAACCTGACGTATATGGATATATGGCATTGATATATCTAGACCACAATTTTCAGATTCAACCTCTTCAGTAAAACCAGTCAGAACTCAGCCTTTACACTGGAATTTATTTAGATCAAATAAAATTACACATCAGTCAGAACACATCCCATAATCGGCCTTCAAAATCTCCTTTCTGTAAATTTCTATACTTGTGCATCAAATTTGACGCATCCTATCATTTTGTCTATGTTTGAGTGATATTTGTGCAACTGAGAGCCATTTATTCAAAAAGACTTTTATTCTTTTGAATATTTTTCAAACTAGCTTTAAAATAATAAATAAAAACAGTTTCACTCTGCAAACACAGTTTCAGTTTGACAGAAACTTTCAGAAACGACTGCCAGGTTGGCAAAAGAGCCACGGCTGTTTGTTTTATAATTATTTAAAGGTGAATTAAAATTGATGACAGCAGTGAAGAGTAAAGCGTATACATAACGACTAACTGAACATGTGAAAGAACACTTTATTTTTAATATTCTGTTTCACACACACACACACACACACACACACACACACACACACACACACACACACACACGTTCCACTCTCATTTACCCTTGACGACCACAAAAAATAAAAATAACCTGACTGTTTACTGAATGCATTTCAAATTGCACGTTTAGAAGGTCGGGTCATGTGCAGCATCCGAGGAAAGGTTGAGAACAGTTTTTCATTAAATGAAACGTATCACTGAAATCTCATTACGATTCACCCGCTTCAGATTCTAACCTGCAGGTCCGCTCTGCACCTGCTGCAGCCCAACGCTACAGCTTTATTTTTAATTTGCTCCCAACATCTTCTAATTATAAAAACTATCATGCTCCCGGTGTTTGAATTAAAAAACTATTTTTTTTTTTTTTATTATTGGCTCAACTGTTATATTTTTACTGGTAACGTGTTCATCTGTGCAGCATTAATGCAACATGATGTCTTAGATGAGCTGAAAAAAAACCTCTGCAGTGAAACCATGTGATACAAATATGAAGCACTTCATATTATATATATATACAGTATATATATATGAAATGCTTCATAACACAGAATACTTGATGGCTGAGACTATTCCAAATCTGAAGGTTTGTGGAAACTGAGCTCTTCAGAGGCAATCAACAAAGTCCTAACATTTCTCAGAGAAATGCAAATCACAATTTGATCAAATATTTTTACATACAAGTAATTTGACGTAGTGTTGAAGTGTATGCAATGAAAACAAGGAATACAAAAACACAAAGGTTTATAAAAAGAAAATAAGATATGAAGAGTATAGAAATAGAACATCAATATAAAATGAGTATGAGGCTTTTTTAAAAAGTAGTTTAAAGGGGACATTTCGAGCAAAGTCCACTTTTTTAGCCGTTAAATATATTTTGTTGTGGACTTGGAGTCTCTAGGAAGCAGAAATTTTTAATTTAATTCCTCCTGATGCTGCGTGGATATTTTTGAATTCTGTTTGAGTCATATTTTTTCAGCCTGTTCTGTTTTCTCTATTTTCTATGAAGTTTCCTGAACTATTTCAAACTATTTGCGACATAACTTCTAAATAAGTCCTGGTCTTTCCAAATAGTTTGTTGGTCTTCATTCTCCTCTGGTTCTGGCTCCAGCGTGTAAGGCTGGATGGACAGGTCTTCCCTTGTTGACATCTTTTAATTCATTTGTAAATAATAATAATAATAATAATAATAATAATAATAACAGTTTCTGCGCAGCTTTAAAGTCGTAAACCCCTCTACCAAACTAGAATGAACCGGTCTGGTAGCTGGAGGGGGCGGGGTGTGAAGCGCCTAGTTTGGATTTAAAGAGACAGCCTCAAAATGAGTTGAGACACGCCTCAGAAAAGGGGCGTGGCTTGTGGAGTTACCATAAGGAGGAATTCAGACCAAAGCACTGCAGTTCCACTTTATAAAGACCCCGAAGGATTTAAATATAAAAAGAAGGATTTAAAGTTCTTTAACATAAACTAGCAAAGAATTGGAATTACAGATTATCAGGGCAAGAACATCAAGTAAACGTTTTTGAAGATGAAAAAGGTTTTGTGCAAATTAACAGACTGCAGTTTTGCTCTGACATGTCCAAAACTGCTACAGAATGTCCTTCCATTAACGTAATGTTGGGGTCCCTGGACTTGTTGAGGAGTCCAGTAGCAGGGGGAAAGAAACTGTTCATGTGGCGGGAGGTTTTGGTCCTGATGGGCCGCAACCTCTGTGTTCAGGTAGAAGGAGTCTGCAAGAATCGTTCCTGTACACTTCAGCATCCCAAAGGCGTGCAGGTCATGGAGGCAGCCATCTTGAATTTTAACCAGTTTTAGTGGTACAGCTAATGATTATGGCTTAGAAGTTTAGTTAAAATCTGTAATAACGGACATAAACAGGACTGATCTCACTGTTCAACACATTTTTAACCCACTTCGACACAACGACTGCATCCTAACTGCTGTTTGTTTCAAACAGGATCCGTTGAACCACTTCAGCTGCTGCTCTGCAGAAACTGAACAGGCGGATTAAAAACGCCATTTCAAATACATGCAATAGAAAAAAGAACATAAGCATCATGGCTTCACGAGGACTATCTGTGACAAAGTTAATGAAACTGTGACGCATCTTAACATAAATCAGCAGCAAATTTAAGTCATGAAGTGACAGTATTTTCATTAAAACCACCTTAATACACACAAAACCTGCGCACGGCACGTTTCATCCCAGCAGCTTAACAAATCTGTGATCTTTAAACTCGTCGCCTGAACCCCGAAGCACAAAACTCATCAGCAGCTTTTTATAATGCATGACTCGCCCTCCTCTCTCCAGCGCTGCAGCCAGCCGGAGTAAACAGGCTCGGTGTCACGGACCCTCGCCGAAGCCTTCGTGCACCCCACCACCACCACCACCACCCATTCTTACATTTTATTACTCAGAGGAATCCAAAGAACTCTGAGAAATTACAAAAACATTTGAGTTAGGAAACATTTGGATGCAGGAATAAGCAGCCCTCTGGCAGCTTCAGCAAATAAACATTTGTATTAAATCAAGGCAGCAGCTAACAAAACTTAACTTCTTTAATTAAAAGCAAACCAGCGACATCAACTGTTGAAATTAGATGTTTGTTGCTTTGCTTCGTTTTTTTACCTTTGATTTCAGAAGAAGAAATCAGGATTTTTCCTGAATRAAACTTAAGATTTCAGCTGTGATATAAACAAGTCAAAATTAATTTTAATGTTTGGTTTTGACATTTGAAGTTGCAAAGACTAGAGGTTAAAACAAAGACATTAAAAAGTCGAGTACTGGGGCCACTTAAAAGGAAAAAAATAAGATCAAGATCAGTTTCAAAAGTTTCTAGATTAAAGTGTAAATATTACTGAAAGAAATAAAAGGTTGCTGCAGTGGAATTTGTTTCAAACCTTCACAATAAGAGTCRGAAACACAAAKACTGAGTTTAAATGCTTTTAAAGTTTTGGTAGTAGTATCTCTTTTACTGGAGAAAAATTGGCTATTTCCATAAACAACAAATGTTTAGAGACATTTRTTGAGACGAGTCCTCAGTACGTGTGTTTGAGACACTTATTGTGAAGGACTGAACCAGGTTCTGTAGCAGCAGCAGGAGAAATAAACCACGTTAACTAAAATACTGACTGGTTTTTAAGTTGCCTGGTAAATGTACTCCATAACCATCAGATACAAAAATGTAGTCATTTTATTCTCTCAATAATATTAGCAATTTAACTTAAAAATAAAAGATCAGTGGCCCTGACGTGTTGTGGGTTGTTTGATCGGTGACACACAACACTTTGGGCGTAGGAACGAGCCCCCGACGTGCCGGCCTGTCGATGACACAAAGACGCGGAGGTATTTGTGACAATCTGTGCAGACAGAGGCATATTTCATGCATGGTTTGAAGCCAAGCTGCTAAACACTGATTCACAGCCAAGTGTGTTTTGCCTCAGACAGTTTTTTTTTTTGTTGTTGTTGTTCTGAACATATAGAAACACACACGAATCATGTGCTGGCAGCAGCCTCCGTCTGTAAGCAGAGTTTCTTTCAATCATTCAAAGAGTTTGATAAGCAGGCTCTAACCAGTTTCCATGGTGTTAAAAAGTCACGGTGTTTTTGCACATGGAGCAGAACTGCTGTTGCTCTGAGGTGTGCAATACCCCTGAACTTTTAAGTTCATTAAAAAAAGACAAAGTCACCGTTTGTTGATTTGATCTGGTGGTTAAAACAGTGTGTCAGAGGAGGAACACCCGTCTGTCTTTTCAAGGCAACAAACACAGAAACAAACTGGTATTTCAACAAGGTTACTGTCAGAGTCTCATACCTGCTCGAGCCTAATTAGTGTTATGACTTTAAAGCATCATTCATCTTTGAAGGTTTGTTTAACAAAGCCATCAAAACTCACCAGTTTGATTCATACAAACCTTTGAGTAAAAGAAGCTAAGAGTTTCTACTGAGGTTAAATGAGCTCTATTCTGACAGGATTAGTTTTACACAGGGACCACGGTATTTGTAATAATTGCAGATTGTCTGTGTTGTTAATCTCGTAGGAATCAAACATGTCAGTAATTTGTAAAGTAAAAATTCCCTCACAAATAACCTATTATGTTTTGCTGAACTCTGAGGTCCTGAGGTGATACTAATCCACTGTGAACAGGCATCTCTGTGATTTGGACAGGAATGGGCTGAATCTGATGTGTAATCAGGTGTTTTTTGTGTCCTGGGTGCATTTTTATTTGCTTTTGGTGAAGAATGGAGACTGGATTGGAGTGCACTGAAAAACCTTTGGGTCCGGGGCCAACAGAACCCTACCGACCCGTAGCGTAKGGCATCAAAAAGAAAAGGCTGYAGAGGACAAAATCAGATGCAAAGGCTAGCTCACATCATGCATTGCACTGTGGTAAGAATATTTGGTTTCTGTTTGTAGCCTTCTGGKTGACGCTGGCGGTAACACAGCAAAGAGCTGTGGCCGTTCCAGTTATAGTCGCACTTTGGGTACTCACACAGGGCACYCATGCACCCTCGCCTGCGGTGTAGGCATTTACTTGATGCTTACATTGTATTCCCRAAAAGGACACGTGGCAGAACACTTTATAACTTATGAAATGTTGTAAACAGGAGCGCAAACGTTTGAAGAACAAACTGAGTGCAGGGGTGGAGCCACGAGGTGGCCAGGGGTGGCCATGGCTACCATAGACAAATCTTTGGCCACCCCATTGGCCACCCTGCTGTACACACCCCTTACACAGTTAAACAACCTTTAGGGGTGTAATAATCCTCCTGAACAGTTGGTGGCAGTGTTTAACAGTTTGAAACATTYCCAAGCTCTATCACTGAAGAAGAGTAATGACATGGAACATGACATGCCTGTAATCTGACTTATGGGCTGTGTCCAAAACGACAGGACGGGTCCTCCGAAGGTCGAATTCGTCGGCCGCATACGTCACAGCCCCGCGACGAAGGCCGTCCAAAACCGAAGACTCCTCCGATGCGGCCGACAAATACGTCCTTCCTTTGGCCCGAATCGAAGGACAGGTCCGATGGATCCTTCCCGGCCCAGCATATCCCATAATGCATTGCGGCCCGACCGGAGATTTTTTTAAGCTAGTAATGGCGGACGAATCGAGAGAAAAGAATACATTTTAAATAAAAATATGG
>NW_013952406.1:273400-280325 GCF_001266775.1 Austrofundulus limnaeus
GGGTCCTCCGGAGGACCCGGCCTGTCGTTTTGGACACAGCCATGGTGTCAACTTTTGAACTTATTGTGACAAATGTTTTTGTTTTGTTTTTTTGTCATCATAACAGTGTCATTTTATGTTATAAAGGCTGCATGATGCTCTGCGTTAGGTTATGAGTAGACCTATCACTAAATCAGAAAATGTGAAACATCCCTCTAAATTCACCAAATTCATTGGGTAAAGTTATTAATATTAATTTTAAACATGCAGTTGAGGGTCACCATTATTTGGCAAAATGACGTGTGTTACAATTAAAAATAAAACTAAATAAATAAACAATGTAAAAGTAAAAAGCACCCCTAAATTGATTGAATATGATAAATTGGGTCACATTAATTAACCTTATCTCAGATATAGCAGTGAGTTTAAAAACAGGATGATGGAACTTGTTTAATGAAAAAAAATCTGTCTCTGAAATAATTAAATCAAGTGTTAATTTATGTAGGTAAAAGTATGTTTAACAAATACAAACACACCAGAATGCAGAAAATGGCATCTGTTTCATCCAAACTTTTCTGGGGGTGGACCCCCAGAACCCCCAACAGTGCGTCCTCCCACTTTTAAAATGGTTCTGATACACGTTTAAAAGGTCCTCACTGCCTGTATAAGGATATAAGGAAAAGACAAAAACACAAAGATCTGCAGAAACTTTCCAGTAAAAAAAATCATGTAATTTTCCTGGCCACCCCTGTGTGAGAAGTGGTCCCAGTCTTGCCACCCCTGAGAAAAATGTCTGGCTGCGCCACTGCGTGCGCGGCGCGTGCAGCCTTTGCAGAGTTTAGATTGGGAGGTGCGCGACCACGCGCTGGGAGTCATACAGGTAAGGTAAAGGTGCTTTTTTTGTCATCAATGAATGTTCTCATACAAGAGTTTGTCAAGTGGAGCAGTGAGCATCCATGCGAGTGCCTGGGCAGCAGTTGGGGGTTGGGAGACATTAGGAGTTAGGAGTCGAACCTGTGACTTCCTGGTCCCAAGGCGGCTGCTGTGCCACTACACCACAGCCGCCCCAACATACAGGGGCGGGGGACGGCGTGATTGTGTGACTTTTGGTGCCGTGTTCAACCTGGCTTCAATATCATATCTGGGAGATGTCTGTAGATTTCCGCAAAATCTCAGGCTTCAGTTATCCCGTGCGAATGCGCCACATAAAAAACAGACATCAGGGAGTCGTTAATTTATTACACGGGGTCCCCAAATAATGTTTATCCCCTGCAAAGAGGGCTAAAGACAAAATTAATAATTTAAATTTTTTGTACTCAAAAACATCATAATATAAAAAAACTAAAAAAAAAATGTCTGGACTAATTTGCTTTCTTCCATCAAATAACTCTTCATTTGACTAAACTTTTAACTCTTTTGCACTGCAGCCTCCTCTGCACTGACTGATCTCCCCAAAATGCTTTGGTTTTTAACCAATTCTTTGTGCTTTTAAAGTGCACGCCCCTCTCCCCACCTCGGCCTCTTTATCCTGCTCCAAAGGCTGTGTGTGTGCTGCTCAGTGTGCAGGGAGGGAGCAGCTGGAGCATCTGCACTTGTCTCCTCTGACAGCAGCGCAGCATATGGCAGAGCCCTGTGACGGATGGGTGCTGCCACCCGGCAAAGTGCTTACCCACCGACAGCAGAGGCGGAGCCGGCTAACGCCATGAGGAGAAGGGAAGAAACAGCTGAACATCAGCAACCAACTCATTTATTCTGCGACCACCGCCCCACCCTGGGAGGGGCGCTGGCTTGAAGACTTCCCAACATGTAACGGGCAGGCGATCAGAACTTTGCAGAAACCAAAAGAAAGAGGAAAACGTCGAGTCACTGCGGCGCAGACGTTCGCCGAGACATGAATATTTATCGGCACCGATCACTCTTTATGTCTCACGCAGAGAATACAGAGGAAGCTGAAGGTTTCTTATCTCRTGTGCTCAAAATGTAACCCAACATTTATCACACATTTTCACTAGCTTCCCTGTGGGTGTCCTGGCTCCGGACTCTTTAAACCAGATCCTCGGGGTTCTGAGGACTGGAGGTCCTGACCACATCCTGCACATCAGCATCAGCAGCGTTTCAGCTGCAGGAGTTTGGAAGGTGATCAGCGCCTTCAGCTTTGTGCCGAGTTCCTTAAACTCTTCCACTATTTTATTTTGATATGTTACAAAKTTTTATTTTTCTTCTGGTTGTTAAATGTTTGTTCTCATACACCGTAAATTTTGCAGTGTTWAATCAACACTTAAGAGTTAAATTTAACACTGTGRCTGAGRCTATTTGGTCCTTATCTGAATTGGTCAGTTTAAKTCTTTCCATAGTGTTAAATTTTCAGAGTACAATTTAACTCTAAACAGAGTTGAAAATTAACACTGATTAACACTGTACAGTGTTAACAAAACTCAACACTTCAAGTCAAATAACTCTGATGAGAGTAATTYTGATTATAAGCAGAGTTAATAAGGTACTCCACTGTGGTGACAAATCTCATGCTTTTCAACAKTGCACTGCGTTATTGATGTCAACACTGGAGGTTCATATAACTCCTATGAGTGTTATTTTGACACTCAGCTGTGTTGACCATTTACTCTTTTGCTATGTAGAGAGGTGTAAAACAGACACTATGAGGTGTCATTACACAGCAAATTTGAAAGTGTAAATTTAACACTTCAGTGTTAAGATCAACTCTTTTAGTGTTGCATTAACATTACACGGTAATTTCTGGATAAGTGTAATGGAGTCGACCTTCACACACCAGGAAGTACCTCTCACTAACACAAACTTAAACACGATCAACTGATAAACCTGAACAAAACAACTAACTAGAACAACTAATTTTTTACACTCATGAACTACTTTAATAGTCATAAACATACAAATGTCCTGATGCATCTCAGTACAGAAACTCTCAGACTGAAGAAGTCTCTTGGAGGAGAGACGAAACGTTTCATTAGAGAAGAACCCATTCAGAAGACCTATGCAATTTTTTTCTTTTTGATAAACATACAAACATCATTTCTACAAGATTACCCAGCATTCCTTGCTGTGAAAATACTAGTCTGACGTAGAAGAGGGTGGGGCTTTTCAGAATACTTCTTTCAACACTGCATGGTATCATATAACAACACTGTTGAGTGTTATATAAGACTTAACAGTGGGCGGGGCTTATTTAACACTGTCAAGTGTTGAGACAATACTAAGGAAATCAACACTGAATTAACACACTGGAAGTCAGTTTACACAGAAAGTYMTAAAATAACACTAGAGGGAGTAAAATTGACTCTGAAAAGTTTAACACTGACATTTTAACACTCTGGTTTTTGCTGTGTTCCAGAATTCTGGATGGTTATAAATAAAGTTTTGTAATCTTTTTATGGCATAAAAACCCTTCTGGTCAATAAAGCTAAAGTGTAAAAGTGAGTTTGCCATTTAATGTACATTTAATATTTAGTTTTTATTTATTTTTTTAGTTAAAGTCTGTTCAGTGGCTCATGAAGTAACAAAGACAAATGCAAACAAATGCACAAAAACTCAAGCAAAAACATTATCGCTCCATCTTTGCCTTCAGAGCGAGGTGATAAGAAGAAAAAAAACTGTCAGGCTGATGGAAAAGTGCTTTTTATTTTATGTATTTTATAAAAGCACGGAACAGAAAGCAGGAAAAGGGGCCATTCATCCAACTAAAACCATTGTTTTTAAACAGAATCCAATTTAACCTTGCAGCATTTCTAATTTRATCTCCAACAGAACCTGGATTTCTGAGGCCTTTTACTCAATCTGCTTCCTTCCCTTCCATGTTTTATCTCTCTCCGTCCCTCATGCTCACTTTTGACAGCCAGTGTAGCTCCTTTAATGGGAGCTATCCCCTCATTAAATACTCGCAGGTGTTCAAAGCGCTTCAGCAGAGAAGAAGAGACAAAAAAGGGGAGACGGAGAGCGCAGCGGCTGCTGTTGTTCAGGCCCTTTTTCCACATGACATGTAGCAGATTCATGCTGCTAAACGTGAATTCCTAATGTCTCCTGAGGCAACGGAGCAGATCACAGGAGSCAGGGGTCACGAGGAGAGGTTGATTTCACTCTTTACCACACAGACTAAAGGAGGACAAAGTCAGGATGCTGACAGATGTCAAAGAGGGAAGAAGGAAAACGATGGCGGTAAAAACAGGAGGGAGAGGGGCGGGGAGGAGGAACCTAATGAAAATGATGTTCAAAGTGGGACGCAGCAAGACATGAAAGGAAAACTGAAAAGAGGAGCAGGAGATAGGGAATGAGAGATAAGATGGAAAAGAGGGAGAGATAAGAAGAYGAGGAGGAAAGTCGGGGCGATCTGGGCTCTGGGGTGAGGGGGGCTCTCTCAGATGCAGGACGGGACCATCTGGACGACGGCAGAGCCAGGTCTCTGACAGTAAACACTGGGCATCACTTTCACATGGAGTCAAACCAGGGATGGAGATTCACCCAAATTCAACCAACAACCCACCCAAACCCCGACTCTGCCAAGTGCTCTGCTCACTTCCACAACCAGACCTTAATATTGGCCGTTTAATCGCCGCAAAACAAACAATTCTTTCAAGACTAAGCCTTTAATTTATTTCCTATAAACTCTAACTGAACAGGAAATCTAATAATAATAATAATAATAATAATAATAATAGATTATATTTGTAACGCACTTTATATCTGAAAACAGATCTCAAAGTGTAACAATAAAAGTGGATAAAAAGGATAATAAAAGAGATAGAGGAGAAGTTAGCTATAAGTTTGTTGGAATGTATAAAATCTGCTGCATAAATCAGGTTTTACTGCTTTATTGGCAGAGCTAGCTAACTGCAGCGCTGTGACAGATTTCAGGAGGAGAAAATGGCCACCGAGGACTTGAACCGGCAACCCGGCATCACCTCCTGGAAGAGTGGGAATAAATTTGATGATTAAGAAACTGATCCCCGCCTCCTGCTGCTCGCCGTCTCCAGCAAACAACTTCATCCTCAAAGTGATGTCCCAACGAGACACGCCCGCGCAAACGCACACAACSATTTTATGAAACGCACACGGCTCTGCCTCCCCCTTCCATACGGGTCTGTGGAGGCAGCGCTGCCCCTCCTACTCCTCTGTCAATAAACCCAGTTTGGAAACACTTTAAACAGACTAACACACAGCACCACAACAACAACAACAACAAAAAGAGGCAAAAACTTCCAAGACGTGCTCTCCTCCACACCCGCTGGGTTAATTAGAATTGTTTTAAACAGCTAGTGCCACGCTTTTTAAACATTTATGTGTGCATGCATTACAGCCGGGGCATTAACATATCCAGAAAGTTTAACCTCTTCTCTGCTCTCTGAGTCTGAGATGAGAGGTGGAGTTGGGGGGCGGGGGGTGGGATGGGAGAGGACAGTTGACCTCTGCTGCCCCCTGTGTTGCAGCTGAAAAACAACAAGCTATTTCTTTTTTTGTATTTCTTTTTTTTTCCGAAGCAGCAACCCGCTCCGGATCAGAGGAATCAGAGCCAAGCCACCATGCAGGCAGAATGACAATCAGCCTGTATGTTAGTGAMGAAAGAGGGATCTAAACCCAGAGGTTATGTAGCACCAATAAAAAAACATACATAATTCACTGACAGACATGGAAATGATAGTTGTAGTCTGAGCCAAACAAAGCTGCTCTTACAAATAAGGATTTAGTTACTTTAGCAGTGTTTTATCCTTTCTAGAATRTAAACAAATTATACCACCTCAACTATAAAAAAAATTAATCACGATTAATATTGTGGAAAAAATATGCTTTGTTCAAAATGGTATGTCCAAATAAACACGAATCCGATGGATTTCTTCTTTAAAACTTTATTTTCAATCTTCTGACTCCAATCAGGTTCACAGTACAGCACACAGGCCTCAGACCTTGAGCTAAATCAAAACAAAACACAGGAGCCCGGCTCTAAAGCACACACTCTGCACAACACTGACAACTTCTTCTTACTATAATAATGAACTGACCTTATAATGTTCATCTCCTCCTGGTTACATCCCTGGAGGTGTTAGCTTTTACGTCAGACGTCAGAGCGTAACTCATTTTTGTTTAGACTAAAGAAAGAACACATAAGACACARCAACTSTTTGTCTGCTTTAACTTAAAAACTGAAATGATCAGAAAGTATAAAATACAAAACTGCKTCTAACATTCAATTAATCAGTTACAAAATTTCCTTCAATTCCCCCTCTTTGACATACATAAAATATGTCAAATAAAACAAAGGAAATTTTATGAAAACTTTATAAAGAGAAGTTATAACAAAATTATTCACGATTAATATGACGAWTAATAGATGGTGATTAATAGATGACAACTGCTATTGCATGTTTGACTAAATCAGTCACCCTGCATTCTAAGATTATACTTCTAAATCAGTCAAACTAACTAACAGATAAAACAGTAAGGTGTTAATTAAAACCCATCTTTTCCACAGTGTTGAGTGGCAGCAGATCTTTTGTTCATGTCTCACATGGAGCTTGGTAGTGCGAATGCGTCGCACACAAAAATGCATCATCAGAAGGCACTGATTGCCAATTAAAGTGGCAAATAATTGTTGATGTTTTACAGTTTTTTGCAGCCAAAATAGTTTTTCCCAACCCTATGTATGAGGGCCAAAATCATATACTAAACTTTGAACTTAAGGCTGAACTGAGGCAGCAGCATGCGTGGTAGATCTGCACATGGATCCTGCTCCTTCCTGTCTGTTGACCAATAGGAGAGGAGCTGACCCAAGAAGCCCTGCCCACCTTATTTGCATAATGAGGTAAAAATGCATAAGGTAAAGTAAAAACAGGAGACAGAGAAATGTAAAAACACATGGAAATAAAAAGACTTGTAGGAAAATTTATATGAAAAAAATAATTAAATATAATTTAAGACACAA
>NW_013952406.1:280586-283476 GCF_001266775.1 Austrofundulus limnaeus
CAGTAAACATTAAATGTTTAAAGTAACAAATTCTACATTTTTAAAGAAAAAAATAAGGTAATTTTCTAGTTTTATGGCAGCTATGCATTAAAAAAATGTTGTTCCAGGTCCGTGTTTCTTTTCTTCGACAGACTGTGAAAATGAGAGCAGCTGCTGGAAGTTCTGGAGGAGAATGTCCCATTCTTGTTTAATTCTAACTGTTCCACACATTTTCCATTTCATGTTTTCATGGTGACTTTCCACATACAAGTTGTCCACACCAGAGGCTCTAATGTACCCCCATATCATCAGAGAGGCAGGATTTTGAACTGTGTTGCTAACAGGGAGATGGTGCCTCTCTGCTTTAGTATAAAATAGTTTCCAATAAGATTTTCAGCTTTTGCCTCAGTTTGTTCTAAATAAGCTTTAGTCTTTAGCTTTTCTGTTTAAAATGTGTTGCTACTAATAATTTCAAAATTACCTTATCTGTATGTTCTACTATGAATTTAAAAGAGGGGTTACAAGATTTGCAAATCATTGCATTTGCTTTTTATTTACTTATTACACAACGTTCCAGCGTTTTTTTTACAATTGGGGTTGGATATTCAGAAAGATCAACTTCACATTCTGGTTAAAGGTGTCTCTTTTTGTGTGCTGTGTTAAATTATTTCAACCAATTTCCATCTCACAAGGATTATCCTTTATGAAAGTGCAGCGTGTTCTGTGATTATTCCCCGAAAAGTGAAGACGCAGAGAGCACACTTTCACAAACAACCCGAGTTCAGACGAGATGAGCTGTCTCCACACTTACCTCACAGGAAAGTGTTAGTTTTTCATCAAGAAGCAGACTGCTGGCCTCGTCTAAGACCAAGTCCCTCAGCGTGAACTTTCTGAAGCCCGCAGTCCTCTCCCCMGACGAAAAACCTTTCGTCTTCTGGCTCTCTGAGAGGGAACACGTAGACAAACAAGGACAAAAAAGTTATTTTATTTTGGAGACTCACAACATGATTAATCCCTGCGTGTGTGTGTGAAAGTGTGTGCAAAAGACAAAGTTTGTTATGAGTCACGGCCATAAGCGGCAGAGGAACAATGGCAGAGGATGCTGGGTGCAGGAAGTGATGCCTGCAGGGAGCTTTTAACACTTCAGAAGAAAGCAGAATCCCTCGCTCTTCCTCCAGTCTCCAACTCCTCACTGCTGCAGAAAGACGAGTGGTAAACACGAGACACAACTGCTGTGCCTCTTTTTTTTTGGCAAAACAGAGCAGAATTGCAGGGATCAAAGCAGCCCAATTATCATGTGTTTAAGAGTGCCAATTATCTCTGACAGTGGCAGGAAGGATTCTCTGACACTCAGTTGCACTACAAAGACACAGGAAAGGTAGTGCGGTTCTTGTGTACACAGTCGTCACAATGGGCTGTCTTCTATCACTAAACAGTCACAAACATTAACGCACAAGGTCAGAACAGAGTGGCTAACCATTACGACTGTTGCAGGGACCGTGGCAAATTAAAACTAATTGCCGATATAAAGCAACTCGTGCACAAACACATCCTGAAMCAACTGGAGGGTATGTTGGAGTTGAAGGGCTGCAACTCAATTTTTCGGAGGAATTYCATCATTTGCCATTTTGTGAATTAGGATAGAACGCTTCCTTTCAGACAAGCATGGATGACAGAAGCTTTCGCTGCATCCCTGTCCCTCTTTGCATTTCAATCAGGGCAGGTATTACCATAACACGCGATAAAGGTAATAACTWAAGGCTTTATGTCTGTTTTTATGTGCCTTGTCCTGTAAAGGGTTACATGGCAATACAGAAGGTGTGGGGTGGGAGGTGGTGGGGGGGACACCTCAAGCAACAAAGCCCCACTTGAATAAATTGGTTTCTGGGCTTTTCATTTCATTTCTTTCTTATTGCGATGCTTTCAAGAATGTCCTATAACACAAGATGCCATCAAAATCCAATCATCCACGACTCTGGACTCTGAAAATAAAATAAAAAAAACGCTGATTAAAAACATGCAAAATATGAAAATCTCCAAATTATGTCATGTCGGCACACTGAGGCACAACGAATGCTTTTGTATCTATTTTACTAATTACCTCCGCCAAGGAGGTCATGTTTTCGGTCGCGTTTGTCGGTCTGTCTGTGGACAACATTACTCAAAAACCTGTGGACGGATTTTCATGACATTTACATCACATGTGGGCCAAAGTAACACACCATTAAATTTTGGTGATGTTCCAGATCACAATGTGGATACACTAAATTTTTTTTCTATTAATCCTCTGAGATTGGCAAAGCTGTGATGCTTTCACAGGGCAGTGCAAGCATTCAGTGTTCATTTGAACTGGATTACACAGCACGGACTTCAAACTTTATAAAAGTAATGTTAAAACCAGATGTAATGATGAATAAGTCTTGCCATAATGTGTGCATTTTTACGCATTTGGTGCGCATTTAGAGAATGTCTTGTGACCAGGAAGTGCGTGACTGCACCATGAAACCTATTTTTCCCATTTCCTCAAACACACCACATTATCGTAGGCTTGTAAACAGATCGATGAAGAACGAGGAAGAGGAGTGACGCGCTCAGGTAGGGATGTCCCGATCCGATATTGATATCAGATATCGGTTGATATCAGCCAAAAAACGAGTATCGGATTTTATCGGCCTGCATAAAAAATATCCGATAAAAGCGCTCTGATATTAGCAGTCTGTTCCAGCAGTCCACTGACTCCGCTCCAGTGTTTCTATCCAGCAGAGCTTGGATCCAGCATGCAACGCTCACGTGATCACAACAACATGCTGCGCTAACAAGTTAGCAAGAATGTCAGCAGAACTTTCTATTTTTCATCAAAAACAGAGTTGAAGCTAAGTGCAAAGTTGTCACGCACAAATTTTCCGTGGGG
>NW_013952406.1:284836-286721 GCF_001266775.1 Austrofundulus limnaeus
GTGAAATGTGACTGATGAAAACTTAGGAGCTTAATCCCACACCAGTTTGATGTTGAATAACATCGGGTAACGAGTCTGACTTTTTTTTTTCCACATTGGACTCCACCGGGAAGAAATCCCGTGCACACTGCCTGCTTAAATGTTCACTACATCAGAACTTATTCAGCAAATGTGTTTCCATCTCTGCTTTTGTGCATTAACTCTTACGGGATGGGAGAAATTGGTCTTGGTGGAGGTTTGCACTCTCCGAGTGCTTCTAGTTTTAATTTAGCTTTATCGTTGAAAGGTGGCYTTAATGTGACCACATCCTGGTTCCTGTCTGTGCCGCACCATGACCGTTTAGACCCACTCCAAARGGACTTCTGCCCGGGCTGATCTTGCGTGGATCCCAACGGGGACGCCGCTGACGGATCACAGAGGGAGGCYACGCTAAGATGAAGTGTCAATGCTGCTGTAAGATCCCCGAGTCAAATACCCTGTTTGGATGTGAGAGGGGCAGAGGCAGCCAAAGYAGGGATTGGTTTAAGGAGTGCAGTGCATATGCAGTTACTCCCACCACCGCTCATGCGGGGGGGCCCTTCACTGTAATCTCCTGTCTCTTCAAGCTGTGTATGCAGAAGAAAACTGACAGCACCATCCAACACAATCGCCATGCAAACACACACAGACATCAGCTTAAARGTAAGCCACTTTATAAAACGTACAAATCTACGCTTCTTACAACACTGGTTTATTCATTGAGTTCATTCACTGTACTGCCAGGGAGTWACAGAAGGGAAAGAATATTTATTTATAGCACAGAGATTTAAGAGAAGCAGGTGAACTTTTGTAACCTTTTTTGTGTCACAGGGTAGATATCAAGCGATAAACTCAGAACATCCAAAGCATCTAAGCAAACTCCGCTGACTTTTATGTCCCTTTAAACATGTTTGAAAGAGCAGCCATGTGAGACCCAGACGAAGCCTCCAAGGCACAGAAATCTGCTTGTGAAGTTGTGTTATTTGGGTACAAAACAAGACTACCAGTCATAAGTGAGGACTTCCCCGGTGGCAGTATCGAAAGCTAAACTTGGGAGTGAGAAGAGAGGTTGGCAGGAGACGCAGAGATGTGGGGGAGAGAAGCCAAGAGGAAGAAATAAGAAGAGGTGAGAGGGAAGGCTGATAGAAGCGCCAGCAAACTTGTTGAAAAAAAAAAACTTCTTCAGTGCTCACCCGTGACAGTAAGGCGAGTGTGTGTGTGTGTGTGTGTGTGTGTGTGTGTGCACCGATGACGAAAGAGTGTGTGCTGAGCTCAGCTAATGCCATCCTGCGATCTCCAGTGAGGCATCAGAAACCTGCGCTGGCAGAGAATCAACTTCAGGTCAGATCGCTCGCGCTTACCATTTCAGTGAGCTAGTTATGGTGGTGGGTGTGCAGCCACTCTGACAGAATACCAAAAAGAACTGGGCAGCGGTGGGTGGGGTGGGCTGGCGTGGGGGGCAGTGCAACTGAACGAGTGTGACATGTGAAAAATACCAGCAGGAGAGGAAAATTAAGAAACGCAGACACCAAAGGAAGCGTGCAGCCGCACATCTTCAGTCAAACATATAGATGTTTTCTCCTTTTCTGGGAGAAGGAATTATGAATTTTGTGTGAAAAATAACACTTGCAGTGTAGACATGTACAGGTGCCGTTCAGCTAAAAAAAAAAAGTAAATTTACCAAGTTTTTACCACTCTGCAGCTGCACTTCACRAACACTGACAAGTAAAGTTTCTCACCCTGTCAAAGAAAAATGATTGAAGGTGATGGAGAAGGTGAGAAAAAAAAAGAAGCCTGGCTTGGAGCTGGAAAGAAGAGGGGCTGGGTGGGGTGGGGTGTGTGTGTTGGGGATGGTGGGGGGTGACAT
>NW_013952406.1:287390-293654 GCF_001266775.1 Austrofundulus limnaeus
TTTCAGCGCAGTTAGATATAGATACATTACCAAACTGAAGCATCATCTGTACTCGCGCTGGTTCTTCAGAAAATGTACTGTGCAGGTCCAATGTGGGATCTTTTAATTTAGAATTAACTTATCCTGAGATGCCATTTTCAAAAACCTTTATTGTAAAATGTTCTTTTTTTTTTTTACAACAAAGTAAAACGCTCCTATGGAAGGTTGTAAACAGCGTGAATTACTGTTGTGAAGACGTGCTGAAGTGGAAGTGTCTAAAATGGTAGTAGGTTCTTAAAGGGGACATGTCCTGAAAAAATCCAAATTTTTTCACTGTTAAATTCATTTTATTGTGGACTTGGAGTCTCTAGGAGGCWGAAAGATGAATTTGGTCTCTCCAGGTTCTGCAAAGATGTCTTTATATTCTGTTTGGGTCAGATTTTTCATCCTGTTCATTTTTCTCTGTTTTCTATGATGCTTTCTGAAATATTACGTCAAATTAACTGCAATGGAATTACCATATAAAAGGTCTGGACTTACCAACTACAATTTCCTCATTTTAATTCTCCTCTGGTTCTGGGTCAGACTCTGGTTCCAACATGTAAGGCTGGATTAACAAGTCTTCCCTTGTTGACATCTTTTAATTAAATTGTAAAAAAACATTTCTGTACTTCGAGAAAATGCTCTTTCAAACGGGAGTGGACCGGTCTGGAAGCTGGAGGGGGCGGGGCTTGAAGCATCTTAAAGGCACAGTATCGAAACCAGCTGCTTTGAGACACACATCAGAAAAGTGGTGAAAYAGGAGCTGGTAAAGTTCGAATAAAGAAGAATTCAGACCAAAGCRTTGTAGTTCRACTTTATAAAGACCCAACTGAKGGATTTGAATGTGAAAAGGAAGGATTAAAKAGCAGGATTTGTCTACTTTAAAGCAACAGAGGCCACTTTCYAGGTGTTTAGAATAACAAAAATGCCTGGAAAAATACATACACAACACACCCCCTTTAACCAAGTCACTACAGAAACCATAAATCATGACCAAAACCTGACAAATCTMTCATTTCTCATGTATTTAAAGGACCAGTTGTGTTAAACCCAGCCATGCTAACACCCATTCATAACACCAGCCTGATTATTTCTAACTACAAGTCAAAAGGAGTTATAGGACGCGGTTTAGAGACTAAAWTCTGTTTTTATTCRGTTGGACTTGGAGTTAAAATATTCATTTTTTTTCTCCTTTAATCACATTGATTCTCTCTGACTGATGTAAAACAAACTGATACACACAAAGCCTTTCAGGGAGAAAATTCTAATCTCTATTGAAGTCTTGAGCTTTAGAAGGTAGTGTCAGCACAAACATGTCTATTGACATTTTCTCCACCAGTGTCAATACCATCGGATTACGTTGAGACTTACCGATGGCTTCTGCTCTATTAGCCATTCAGCGCTCACCCACACAGAATGCCTGATCACATGTATCGGTTACTGAGAGCAACAGACTCTGACAAGCTCAAACACGCAGCTCCAATGAGGTTTAACAGAAAAAAAATGCAGCAACAATATGAAAGCAMACAACTAAATTCTGTTGGAACCAGACTCTTCGGGCACATCGTACCCTTCGCCCGGCCTTTGGCTACAACGCACAGCTAATCCACGGGCTGAATGGGAGACTTTACATGGAGACAATTTGAATACAAAACAGCTTGCAGCAGAGGATGAGAACTTTCCATCTCTCCTCTTCGAGCTGTCAGAACAGCAGTCTGCAGGAGTGGATCTGTTTTCTCTGGGAAAAAAAAAAGGAGGTGGGAGCGGGGGTTGTCAAGAGACAACTTACAACCCACCCAAAAGCCCCAGAGGAGAAAACCAGCACATTAAGCCAGGGAAAGAAATGATGTGGCCAAGTCTGGTGCACGGAGGGGGGCGGCGGGCTGCCACTGCTGCCTGAATCTATCTCCATTAGTAAGTACAGACCATCAGAGGATCCAGACTCAGATGGGGGGCTCAAGGACTGACTGATGCAGATGGAGTGTTTCATCAGATAATGTGAGGCTTTGCTGTCACAAATCTGCCATCATGGCACATCCCAAATATCAGAACATATCACTGTAGCTACAGCGCTTCTTTTAGGTCATTCTCAGAGTCCTCACATTGCTCAGAGCAAAAACACCAAGAAAATACACTGGTTCTGAAAAAAGTCGGGTCCATGTGTAAAATACGAATGAAAACAAGAGTTTGCACTGTTTACCCAGCTCACAGTGCGATTAATAAATAAAGCTCTATCATGCAAAGAAGATAGAAGCCATATGTGAACACTACCCAGAAACATCAAGTCTTCTCTGAACCAAAGCTCATTTAAATCAACTGAGGTGAAGTGAAAACCGTTTTCAGTTCAAACAGATTAGAATTTAAAGTYTCTGTGACATCCATTTTTTATTCTAAATATGAACACATTTTCTAGAAAGATAACATTGATAARTTATTTCACACKGCTGAGATGAACAGTTGTTGAGATATTCGCATGTGAAGACACAGGAAGTGATGTCAAAGGGGAATGTCCACATGTAAATAGAGCTWTGCTACAATKACTAACGACAGAGACTGTAGAGAAGACTTGATGTTTCTGTAGATGATGATGATGATTTTGAGTCTTTATCAGAGAGATGAAGAAGAGTCAGTTAAAATAAAATAGTTTCAAGAGAGTTTATTTTCTTAAAGAGTTCCCTTTTGATGTCACTTCCTGTTTCACTTTGGCTGAGCCAAGTTCAAGAGAAATAATACCTGTTATGTTACTTGTGTATTATGCCATGTTTTCTAACCATAAACATGTTCTGTTTGATTTTTTTGCATTAGGAAAATATATGTATGTTCAAAAGCCTGCCTCTCTGATGGTATAGGGATGCATTACTGCCTTTGAGACATGTTGCTGCCGTCAAACTAAGCATTATTTATATTTTTCAGTGTGTTTATGGTTTAAACATTTTATACATTTATTTTGCAGTGATTTAAATATGAAGTTTGTGAGATTTGCTTCATTTTTGTTTACATTTTAAACAATTCTTTTTGGCTTATAGCATAGCYCAAACAAATTTCAGTGCCTCAGCTGTGAATTTGAGCAAAACGGATCTCCAGAAGCTAAATTCTAACATTTGTTTCTGGTAGGTTTGTTAGCATGGAACTCACTTTTCCTTGATGATCACTCTGGTTTGAAGACCTTCATATGTATTGTATTCAAATTTGTATCTCCAGGCGTCGAGTATATAAGCAGGTCGAAGTGGTATTCTAACATATAAGCAGTCTGCAGCCACTCAGCTTTCTTAATTAAGCTGCTTTGTTTTTATTTGGCCTTTTTTTCCTAGAGGCCTGAATTAAATTGGATTCTAAATGATCCAGAACCGACAAAGTAATCTTTACAGGCTTATTTGTAGATGGAGTGCTCACTAAGCTGTCACAAATATGCTGGCAGTTGGGTAATTTTCTCCAGTGACAAAACAAGTGAAGTGGAGAGCCCAGGTCTCCCCAGGGGGATTCTTAGAAGATTGGAGGAGGGGATATGGCAAGAATGGGACCGGGTGCGCACCACAGAGTACACCATTTACAGCCAAAAGCCCCTTGGGATAAAAAGAAAAACAGATAAGGAATGGAAAATGAGATTCTTTTCCCTTTTGCTCAGTGTTTCTCATAGTCAAACTTTTCTCAGGTCATTTAAAGGGAGCAAGACTTTCAAAAGTCAAACACCTCAAAGGTTTGCTCATTACCCATTCTACAAGAAAAGCCCTTCACTCCGCTAAAAAACGATCAAGAATTCAGTATTTTTATTAAAACACAAAGTCTCCGATAATTAAAAGGTGGCATTCAAACTTTGCACGGCAAAAGCAGAATTAAGGGAGGACATAAATGAAAGAAAATTAATTTATGAGCATGAAAAGTGGAAGGCARGGGTCTAAATGAGCAAACGAGGGACTGGAGGTTCACATAAGGGAAATGTTTCCCAGCAGGAAGAAATGATTTCCCTTTTAACACAACCTGCACCGCAGGGGGCTGTACACAGCTTCGCCGCGTACGCCTCTGATTCGAGACACTTCCGACTCCCCCCACGTCCCACCCCGCCCCGATCTGCCCTCCTCCACGCTTCCTGTACAGCGTGCCGCAGGGCGCCGGGAAGGAGGGAGACAACCAGAAAAAAGAAGACGCCTGATAACCAGGAAGCGGTCACATCTGGCCCTAACGAATTCTGTTCCGCACAACTTTGCTTTTCCTCCAAATAACATAACCTAATTAAAAGTAAAAAAAAAAAAAGGTGGTAATCGGAGGCCCACTCATTTCAAATTCATCAAGAGGGTGTGAAGCAAACGAACGCTTTTAAAAAAGGTTGGGTCTTTTTTAATTAAAACCAAAATTGCCCCACGCCACTTTGAATTACATATTTACTTGAKATGAATTCAACCGACAGTGATTACATGAGCCCATATGGCTATCAGGAACTCAAATTATTAGATACACTTGGAGTATTAGACACACTTTCCACCTGAAACAAATTTCCATGCCCCACAGACACAGAGGTGGAAGCAGTTTCTCATCCTCAAACTCWGAAACTTTCACATCTCTTCACTTTTCTGCTGAGGAAAGACATCTACGCAGGAACGGATTAAACAGGCTTTCAGTAATGAAAACAAACTTATTTGTCGTCACATTTTTGGAAAACACACAGTGACAGGAATTAGGAATGAAGGGCTGAATAGATTTCAGAATAATGATGTTTGTTTCACCTATTTGCTGTGACAAATATGTTCTTAGCATCTCCTGCACGTGTTGTCCAGGAATAAGGACTTATTTACTCTTAAGTTACAACCAGATTCTGTAAAAACAAGTACATTGTGTACAATCTAAATAAAAACAAGAACACAATGATTTGCAAATCTCATAAACCYCWATTGTTTTTACAGTGGAACACAAAACATGTCCGTCTTTGCAGGATTTTTTTTATTTCATGATGTGTCAAAAGATTTGGTCTGGAATAAATCCATTCTTAACATTTTAACACGACAGCTATGTTCGCATCATGTGAATGTGTTTATTCAAACTATTTAGATGAGTTGTTTTTCGGCACGTTTTTCGTTCCGCAGTTTTTTGCGCCATTTCAACAGTTTGTACATCAAAACATTCAACTCTTCAGCACATTTCTGCTATGACTTTTAGTATTTTAGCAATTTATACATTTTAACAAACAGTATTTAGCCTTTTTTGTCACCCYTTGCCGAGGCGGGGGACATAGAAATGGTCTCCGTCCGACCGTTGGTCCGTCTGTTCACCTAATGAAAMAATTTAAATAATGGAGACCTGTCCATTTGGTCACTACTGAATGTCCAAACCTTACACTAGTGACATTTGCAAAATCATGTCATKCAAGATGGCCGCCACCGTAGCCGAATCTTACATCCCATAAAAATGGCAGTAGTTCAGTTCGAAAGCAGCTACTGAAATTAATATTTTTTTAAAGTAGATCTAAGTACGTGCCAACACATACTCTGGGTGTTTGCAGATTGAGAGCGATGTCGCGATGAGATCATGATTTTTTTCTTTTTTCCATTTTTTTCTCTGCACATGCGACGGGGGACATCAGCTCAGCGATGGTTCACGTCAAGTTCTGTTTTGGTAGACTTTTATTTTATCACTGCAAGTGAGTGAAGCTTCATTCAACATCCATAAAACTTGCATTTTTCACCTTTTATCCAAGTTCTGTTTTTTTTTTCCACTAATTTCCGCTTCTATTTTTGCAAATTTTTGCTTTTATCTGATTTTCAGCTGATTTTTATCTGATCTTTCTGCTCTTTCAGCTATTCTGTTGATTTGAAAAAATGGTACTTCTATCAGCTTCTTTTATCAGCAAACTTAAGCGTTTGTGCTTCTTTCTGCTGTTTTCTGCAATTTAAGCTTCTTTTAGCCTTTTCAGCTAATTTTTGCATTTTTCAGCTAAAATAAATTTTTGGTGATAATTTCAGCTTATTTCAGCAAACGTTCTTTCTGCTTCTTTGTGCTAGATTCTGTTTTTTTTCCAGTTACTTTTTAGCTACTTTTATGATAATTACATCAAATTACAAAATGTTTGTAGCTTACATTTTTTATAATAAGCCTTTGTGTTGCATTTTCTGTGAAAATATTAATTCTCTACTTCTGTTTATAAAGAAAAAATGTTTTTCACAGAAATAGATGTTGAGGAAAAAAGCAAATTGAGATTTTTTTCAAACAAACATGCTGAAATTTCAGAGCCAAGCAACAAAACATTCAATA
>NW_013952406.1:293864-297217 GCF_001266775.1 Austrofundulus limnaeus
CATTAGCACCTCTAGTAATATATTTACTGAGAAAAATGGTGACGTGTTCAATACTTATTTTACCCGCTGTACATATTTTTCCTATATGAAAAAAACTGCATTAATCCAATAAAAAGTAATTTGTGGTAAAATGTTGAAAAAACACCAAACACATCTGAGAAAACTTGAATTCTTTGGCTGACCTTCCAAAAATAAACGACAAAAATAACCTGAGGATTTCCACAAAGATTTTCTGTTTTTTTCATTAAATCGATACAAGAAACTGTGTGTTTCTGTTAATGAAGACAAGTTTACAAAAATGTCTCAACATAATGAGTTTGTAACATATGGATATTTGTTTGCAGTCAGTTATAGTCTGAGAAACATGAAACACTTTACAACCACCATATGGACTATTAATTAACATGTTAGACATATGGAAGTCATAATTTTGCAAAGCAATTTGAGACAAATACGTTTTGTCAACACTTGAGGAAACAAAGTAATTTATTTTAATTCATTAGCTCTCGACGCATGGTGCCAAGAAAAGTCAACATTCTTTATAGTCTGTCATCTTTAATTCCTCTGCCAGTTAGGCATTCTGAACTCAGCTTTACATTCATCTCATCCAACGACCTCAAAAACTTGATATCTAGAAAGACAAAGTGTCACCAACCGTTCGAGTTTGTCGTCGATCTCTCCCGTCTCCTCTCAGACGCTGAAGTTGTTGACGGTCCACATGTAGAAAACCTTTCCCACTTTGATCTGGACCAAAAAGGAAAAGGGATAAAACACAGGTTGGACTGAAACCAGATCTTTTTATTTATATATTTAAATATTCTATACGGGTAAGCGGTGCTGGTCAGCCCGGACTTCAAAACCCAACATCAAACCTGCCTTTCATCTCAATAAACACTAACAACAAACTACAGAAAAGAAGAAAGGATATTGTAAGAGTGGCAAAAAAAAAACTTTACAAGGACACAGGAAAGATGAAAAAATATCAATAAGTTTGGCTCTTAAAGGGAAGTGATGTCAGAGCAAACAATGTCTGTATTAACATGAGTGAAATCGATATGATCTTAAACACAGATGACCCTAAAAAAACAAATAAAACGGTGAATTACACCAACAGGCTTCAAATACAGAAGCAGAAAGACAGTCAGTGTGTTGTAAGTCTGATATACCACTGGGTTCATTTGATTTAAAGCTGCAGAATAAATAGATGAACATCTACAACCCCAATTCCAACAATGTTGGGACTCACAAGCCACAGTGTTGGAACACGTGCAGAATGTGTCTTCATTGTCTGGCTGAAATCAGCAGGATGTCCCTGAAAAAAGACGTGGCTTGGATGGCAGCATGTGTTGCTCTAAGCTATATGTAGCTTTCAGCATTGATGGAGCCTTCACAGATGTGCAGTTAACCCATGCCACGGGCATTAATACACACCCATAACATCAGAGAGGCTGGCTTTTGAACTTTGTGCAGATAACAATCCGAACAGTCCTTTTCCCCTTTGGCTCGGAGGACACAAAGTCCACGATTTCCAAAAACGATTTCAGGATMTCCCCCGGAAAACTTGCTAAGCCCGGTGGTCGGGCCACTAGAGCAGGCTACCYTGTTTTTATTGAAGAAAAATGTAATTAAATTTTTTTAATTGGGCGGTACTTATGTGTTATTGTAAGATGTATATATTTGACTGTCTGATTATATCTTAAAGTTAAAAAAAACTCAATAGACAATAATTATCAATAATATTCACTCTGGCATATAATAAATCACTAATAATAAGATTAGAGCTCTGTCTGTGCAGCAGCAGCAGAGGGATTTTAGTCCAGAGTTCTCAGCAGCATCAAATTCAAAACGAGTAAATATTTGCAAAAAAAAATAAATAATTGAAAGAAACAGTCAAGTTTAGCTGTTTGAACATTAAATATCTTGTCTTTGTGGTGTATTAATTGGATATAGGTTTAAAAGGATTTGCAAATTATTTTCAAATCATTGTATTCTGTTTTTATTTATGTTTTACAACTAATTCAACATGGCTGCCACAGCAGTTCTACAGATATTATCCTTAAATTTGGGCATGAAGTTGGAGGGTGGTATGCATTCCTTCAAGCCTTTTAATGTTTTATGAGATAGTCAGACCACTGTGATTTATGTTATTTAAAAAAGATTCTCACAATAAAGATAAAAGGCATCAGATTCTTGGTTTTTCTAAGCAATAAAATCTATTTCACACAAAAGGAACAAAGAAAAACTTTCAGCTACATTACTGTAAGAAGCATTGTTTATACTTTATCCACCTCATTTGATCAGTTACTTTAAATTACTCGTCCAACTTAATGCTGTTTTTATTTTCTTCACAAAAAATTTTTTTCTTTGCAATCTGATCCGTCTTCCTCGTCAGAAACTGAAGCTACTCTGTGACACATCTCAACAGCTGACAGTTCACTCGGAGACTTGGCTGGAATTTAACAGCAACTGCTAACTTTTTCCTGAGAAATTGGAAGCAGGAAGGAGTCTGGTAAGCTCTCTTTGTTTGGCTTCCAAAAACTCCAGACTTTTTTTTTATTTATTATTTCATTTGAAAACTCATCTGAAAACACTTGATGTGATCCATCCTTAGAACATATCAGTCGTTTATTACACGAGGCAAGACRCAGACTTTCCTCCATTTAGTCAGATGTCCTGCAGCAGCTCTGCTGGAGGTGGAGGACCTGGGGTTCTGGTCATGGCCAGCTGATGCAGAGAGGAGCTGAGGGAGGGTGTCAAATCAGCAGCCAGATGTGAGGTGGAGTGTTTAAAGACGAATCCAGTTCAAGAAATATCAAAATGTTTTCTTCTGAACAAGCGAATAACAAGACTGAAATCTGAAATGTYTGTGTTTTATGTAACTCACTTCCTAAGTTTGTCTAATTGTGTGTATTTCCCACCGTAAGCAGGAGATAAAGTCTGTGAAATTGTGGATTTTAAAAGAGGTTTTGGCACTCAGACCACAGCAGCGGCGTGCGTGCTGCTTCARCGAGGGAAGCCTTCCTTCATCTGCGCCTGGTTTCGTCTTTGTTTTCCTGGGAGAGGAGCGGAGTGCTGTGCCAGCCATCTGATTTCATCCAGGCTGAACCCGTCTGCCGCGGCTCCCAGTGAAGGGCAACATTCAAGACTTTCATCTCGAGCTGCAAGTCTGGGCCGAAAACCCAAGGTCACACGGTGCTTTCAAACCGCAGAGCTGACTAAAACAGGTCAAGAGTACGGTTTGTGTTTTTAATCGGAAACTAAAGCTAATTTAAAGGGGCAATATTATGTAAAATTAACTTTTTTGAGTTTTATATCATGTTATCATGTTATACTCTCATAAAAAACATGCCCAA
>NW_013952406.1:297941-302563 GCF_001266775.1 Austrofundulus limnaeus
CCCCCAGACTTCCTGCTAAGTCATCAAGAGGTCTCAGGATCAGCTTTTCTCACTCAACCTGCAAGTCCCCCATCTCCTGCCAATAAAACCGCTTCCATCTCTGAGCCCAATTAGTCTCCGATTGAAAAAGAAAGTTGAGGACGGGAGAAAAAAAACATGGCAGGAGCTGAGTCTCATCTCCAGAGCGCACAGAGACAGAGAGAGAGAGACGGAGCGAAAACTGAGAGAAGGGGTCCAGAGTGGGTGGGACCTCTGTCATGGTGAGTGGACGTGAGACAGAAGAGGTGACGCCCAAAAAAACTCAGCAGCTCCAAAACCCAAGACACGGACTAATTAATGGAGATAACGCCTGTTCTCCTCAATCCAGTGCACACATTTTCATCTTTGGTGCAATTTATAGTTCATAAAATGGACTGTTGGCATTTTTGCTCAGTAAAATAAAATATTAATCACAAAAGTTGGAAAAAAAAAGGCTGATTTGCAATTTAAATAACCTGAGACTTCCTGGCAATTAATTAGTCTATAAGAATGTGTAAGGGCATAAACACTTTTTTTTTCTTTTCCAAGCAAGTGTCTCTTTCGGCGTGAGCTATTTTTTTTTCTGGCATTGTTACACAGCAAATATAAAATCCAATTTACCAAGTGCTTTTTTTGTGTCTTGTCTCTTAAAGCGAGTTATGAATGCAGAGCAATCACACAGTGAATCAATTTAGGAAAACATGACAACACTGCCAGCACTGCTAACAGCTTCACAGCTTTCTAAGTAGGCCCAGATGACACTTAACCAGAATAAAGCTAAGAATCTCTTTTCTCTCCAACCCTTTCATGACAAACATCAAGAGCAAAGCAGCAGGAGGAAAGCAGAAATAACAACTCGGAGATGGAGAAGACGTGTGATAATCGTAGAACTCCCTCGGAGGAACTGTCTTCAGACAGTTCAGTTGTCATGGGAATTTGATGATGGCAGTGTGACTGAGGGGGGAAAGGGTGATAATGCATATGATGAAATAAAAATATTTTCATGTTACAGTGCTTATTAAAAAACGTCTCTAACTCTGAGACAGAAGAAGTTAATAGAGGTTCTGAGCTTCGAACGAGGAACAAAGAGTTGTTCTTGTTGCTTTGAACTCAATCAGCACCTCGTAGGTGAAACAAAAAATGTGAAAATTACATCTAGACTACAAAAATGTAGAAAAACAGACCACTAAAGTCAACGTTCTACTTGTTATTCTCTTTAGCAACTAACTGAAATGAGAAAAAAACACAAATTTACGCCTCAGAGTTGTTTATTTGCACAGCTCGGCTTTGTTTCGGTACAAAACCTGGAAGCATTTTAAATCCAAATAAAGTGTTTGTAAAATAAAATGTGTAGCATTTAGTCAAGTTCATTCAAAATAACAGCGTAAAATGTTTCTGCTCTTTGGATTCCACTTTTGGTACAGTTTTTAAAGAAGACCTCCGCTTTTTTAGCTGTTAAAAACATTTTGTTGTGGACTTGGAGTCTCTGGGAGGTAGAAAAGTTTAATTTAGTCTCTCCTGCTGCGTAGATAAACTTGGTGATGACATTAGTGGTCTTCATTCTCCTGTTCTGGGTCAGACTCTGGCTCCATGTAAGGCTGGATGGACAAGTCTTCCTTTGTTGACATCTTTTAATTCATTTATAAATAAAAAGTTTCTGCGCAGCTATGAACGTATTTATTCATGTATAATACGATCTCCTGTATAATACGACCCGCCCTTTTTTGAGCTTAAAAAGCATAAAAAATTTAATCCTCAAACTACCTCCAATTTCAAACAGACTTCCAGATTTTTGAGCCTTTGCAGTCTTTATACATATCAGTAAAATGATCATTGGACTGTTCATTTTATTTTAGCAACATATGTACTAAAAGGTATTTTGACAATAAATATAAATCAGCTGTAGCAGCATCATGTGAATTCTGGCATTTTACACATCGTCCACCAGGAGGCACCAACATAAAAGTCAGAGACTTCACATGAGATTTGAGCCATCTTGTGGGGGAAAAGCAGATTACTTCCTACTTGCGAGCGCCCCTCTGGTGAGGAAACTTTTTTCAGGGATACAAACTTTTTCAGAACACCGGTAGACGGCAGCCATTACAGACGAACATGTGTTTGTTGTTGTTTGAGGAGCGGCCCGGTCACACGCTAATGTCTTTAGTTCGTTATCATTGCTAAGGTGCAGGAATACTTTTATCCCCCTTTTTTTCACATCATGTCGCCTGCTTGGATCTGTTATTATCTCGCTCTGGAGCACAGAGGAGTGTCAGAGGTAAGCTCYTTTCAACTGCTTTTCACGACGCGGTCTCATTTCCAGACTCTGGCATTTTGTTTATGAAGCCGATATTTCAGTTAAAATACATAAGTGAAAATATTTATCCAAGTATAATACTACCCCCAACTTTATGGATGATTTTATGGATTTAATTTTACGTATTATACTTGAATACGGTAGTCATAAACCCCTATATGAACTTGGAATGAATCGATCTGGAAGCTGGAGAAGGGGGGGGGGGGGTTTAAAGGTAAAGGTGCTTTTTTTGTCATTAATGATGTTCCCAAGCAAGGATGAAATTTGTGCTCTGCATTTGACCCATCACACATGAGAAACACCCAAGTGGAGCAGCGGGCAGCTATGTAACCACCCAGGGGGCAGCTGGGGGTTGGGTGTCTTGCTCAAGGACACCACGACACGTGGGCATGGCGGGGAGTCGAACCTCAGCTGCTCTATCACTACAGCACAGCTGCCCCAAAAGTTTGAACTGTCTGTTTGGATTTAAAGAGACAGCCTCAAAATGAYTTGATCTGAGACATATCCCAGAAAAGGGGCGGGGCTTGTGGAGCTACAAAAGGAGAAATTCAGACCAAATATTGCAGTTCTACTTTATTTAGACCCCAACTGAAGGATTTAATTGCAAGATATATCTACTTTAAATGATTTGATTTTGGGGCGAAATAGAAAAACATCCTTCACAATTTCAGAGCTGAGAATAAAAAGAGCTTCACTTGGCGAAGACACAAACGATTATCGTCTGTTTTAAAACGCCAAAAGCTAAAAAAGAGCTGATAAAGAGCTCCTCTTGTGCAGCGTCCTTACATACAAATGCAGCCTAAGACAGCACACATTTGCAAAGCAAAACACAAAAATCTGGATCCAATTTTAATTTTGGATTGACATCAAATAAATTAACAGCTGGTAGCATGTTCATGCAGTATTTCTAAAAAAAAAAAAAAACGAGTAAACTGTGCTAATCACGTAAACTTCTTGGAAAAAGGTAATGACGCAGTTTGTATCAAATGTTTCTCCTGAAACACGATCGCCTCCATAAAAAACATAAAACACATTTATTTTGACAACATTGTGATGAAGATTCATCGTTCCAAGAATCTCACCACCAGCTGTTGTGTTTAAAATGCAACCTTAAGAACCTCAGCYTGGTTAGCAGAGAGTAAAAAAGAAAAAAAGAAAGAAAAAAAGACTGAGTGTGTTCTGAACAATGCAGTGAGACCAAGAAGAAAAGAGAGCAAAAGGAGGCTGGGCCAATTCTATCCCACACTGCCTGCTTTCAGAAAGGTAGGCCAGATGAGGAGAGAAAGAGACCTGGAGCCCATTTATATTCATTACAGAATATCTGTCTGCTCTCACTCTGCCAGTCCAGCCACCGTCTCTCTCCATCTCTCTGTCACACACCACGACAAACCAACAGGCAGACTCAGTTCCCTCTGCATAAACAAGAGCTAAGTGAGGTGATTCTGCAACTGTTTCTGCTGTTAGGCTGAGAACTGGAGGCGGCCAGCTGGCCAGGCGGTCCCGGCACCGAGCACATCACAAACACGTCGCACACCGAGTCAGTCCAGCTGAAACGCTCACTTTAACTGAAAACATTACACGGCGATACGATAGATTTCTGAGCATATGTTGCCTCCATCTGCAGACCTGATAATGAGAAGATGAGAATGTTTTGCATTTGATTTGATTTTTGTTTTATTCCTTCTGTAACAAACTGAACACTAAAGTCACTTTCACCACCGTTTTAACCTGGAAGTCCATCAGAGAGGACAGCAGATATTTAAAAGACTTTAAATTTTGGGTTTATGTTAGCTACACAACAACACTGAAACAAGTGATTTGTGTTGCAATGTCATCCTCGGATGGGAAACCTCTGTCATGTARCACCAACGTAAACACGGCTGCATATCAAAGACACATCCCCCCAAAGGAAGAGCCTAGAGGCACACAACAAAGATCAACTCTGAAACTCAACCTGACACAATCCCAAACCTCAGAGATCAGACTCCAGCTTCCACAGGATGGGCTTCAAACGTCCTGGAGCCYGACACCTGAGGACATCCTGCAAAGGACACATGGGAGAAGGGCGTCTCTGCAATCACCATGTGGCAGGTTCTTGTTTTGTGGGAGGAGTTTGTCCAAGACATGATTGGTCAGATTTACTCATTTGGCTTGGTTGAAACGACCAGACTTCACTTGTGTACAAAGTGATGTTCATATAAATTATTTAAGAACAAAAATAGCTAAATCTATTGCATTATTATATAAAGAAAAGGATTGTTTTAATGATAAAGCACTGTTTATATTATAT
>NW_013952406.1:302610-305134 GCF_001266775.1 Austrofundulus limnaeus
TATATATATATGGCTTTGACTAACTCCGCCTCCACCAAAGAGCTACGCCAACCACGGTAAGGACAAACCCCACCCACATCAAAGAACTTACCCAATCACAGTTAGGACTAACTCCGCCCACACCGAAGAACTCTGCCAATCACGGTTAGAACAAACTCCGCCCACTCCYATAAGTGTCTCCACCTACTGCACACAAGGAGCGATGATTAAAAATAAAGATTTAGGCGGGACTTTCGTATAACGATAAAGCCTTACACCCAAAGTGTAAAGCCTCTAGCTCCAAATACATGGCAGCTCCTGAAAAAACTGACATTAAAGTAAAAACCTGAATGCTGGAAAGTTAAATCTAATAAGTGGCGAGTATATTTTACAGTGGTTTGGATGGAATCACATTAAAATAACAAGMAGACATTTAATGTGAGACAAAAGCCAGGTTATTTTCCTGTTCCTCTCCTCTGTCAGCACAATCTGGCAGAGGAATCAACTGACCAGCAGCTTTATAATAATTCCTGTTTTCAAAAATGTGCTCTAAATAACATATAAAGTTTTAAATGAAAGTGAGCGCTACTTTTTTCAATAATTCAGTCTGTGTGTGACTGATTCAGTGTTTAAATAGAAGGTAACTGGATTTTTCTTCTTTAAATCAAAAAGGCGACATCAGATTTTATTAATACATATTTTAACTCAAACACACTTTTACAAAGATGAACCCTCATCACAGATGTTGATGGGCTTTTATATGAAAAGTTTATCCAAGAAAACAGATGGCTGGGTCTCCAGGTGACCCGCCCYGCTGTGGGATCAAAGGTGACAGAAGAGAGACAGAAACGCTAACAGCTACAGCCAAAACTCCCCAAAAWGAAAATAAATTGACTTTGCAAACATTAAATTTAAGCACATGAGCACCTCCACACAGAACCAACCTGTGATCTAGATTTCCTTTCAAAATAAAAGACAAACATCAAATGTTCACACCCACTAGATTTTCCCCGGGGGTTCTGCTTATTGTTGYGAGGAGGGTGAAAACAAAAATAAAAAAAATAGGTGTCACAGTGCTGAGACACCGCCACCAGGTGGACAGGGGGTGGAGATGCATGGTTTGGCTGCTGCAGGGAAAGAGGGCTGCAATCACAGCGGGGGTCCTGGAGTGTTTTAGAGGGTCACCTTGTGCAAAACAGGCAACGCACAAAACTGCGAGGTACAGAGACAGACTGCAGAGTTTAGAGGAGCAGATGACAAATCCTGAAAATGAGCCAAAGAACGGAGGTTAAGCTGCAGACTTTATATGCAGGACACATTTTTGGACAAGAAAAAAAAAAACACAAATGCCGGCACGGTCGCTCAGTTTTCTTCAACAACCCAGAACTATAACCTCCCTCCCTCTCTCTCCTGAGAAATCTGACAGCAGGTTAATGAAGCATGTTCATTATAAGGTGAGATTCCATTAAAAGCTTGTTGGGAGCATGGGCAAACACGCAGGGAGGGAGGGGGCGGGGTATCACTGAGATTGAGCAAGTGTGGGAGCTGAACCCTCATTTCTAAAACACACAGCTGGCTGGAGGCACACTTCCTGTCAAACGAGTACAAGAACACAGATCATGTAAAGAAAGCAATTCCAACCCTTCGTAACGAGAAATGCAGTTTTACTGACAGGAGGAGTAGCTTCGAGATGTCTCCGAAATTATTGGCAACTTCAAATGACGCCAGCTGCTGTAAGCGAGCCCGGCAGGCAGGACAGTAGAAGGAGGTGCTGTCTTCTGTTTTTGGGAGAAAGACAAACACCAGATGTGGAGCATGTATGAAAACACGTCTGCTGGAAAAAAAAATCGGGGCCTGTCCATTTTTGCCCAGGGCATCGAAGGACAGCTCAGAGAGGAAAAACAGAAAAGAAAGRGAGAAAATGCCAGAAGCGGTGTGCAAACATGCATGACAGAGCTGTGCACGGATCCAGCGGCGGGCGGGGAGGACGCTGGAGTGTGTCGGATCCAGGGCCGCAGAAGGTGTGATGGATTAAGAGGCACGGGCAGAAACAGAGGTCCTCCCTGAACCGTGGAGCTAACCCCAGCAAAACAACATCACCATCGCTCTCTATATCACTGATGGCCTCCATGTCGCTCCACTTTTTAAACCATCTCCTCAACTGCCCATTTTCTCTGCTGTAATACCCACTCTGATGGTCATAAACGCAGGCGAGCGAGCCGCTGCCACACACCTTCTTTAATGCTTTTACAGCCTCATTCTGATTGCATTTTCTACTTTAGAAGATTTAAAATGAGAAGTACTCATATGTGCAGGAAGCTTTACACACCATAAACACACAGTTTGTTTAGCCTAAATTGTTTTTGTTATTATCCAAGCTTCACTGTACAGCTTTAAATATATTTGAACTCTTATGATGAGAATAAAAACCTACTTTGGGTTTTATCTTTAAAGAAAACTCACTGCACTGCACTTCATTTAAACTGTGGGCTGCCAAGTTTTAAACAAAATGTTTTTTTAAAATGTCAATAACACTTTTTTATTA
>NW_013952406.1:306110-308367 GCF_001266775.1 Austrofundulus limnaeus
CAGAATTATATCACTGCAAAGGCTGCGTTCTTTTCTGAAATACTTAAATATAAACTTTATTATTTATTCATCAATATTTTGCTAACTTTTATATTTAGATTTAGTAAAAAAAATTAGCAAAAATTATGTAAGAACAGTGAACTAAATAACATGTTAGTGGACAATTTTTAACTATGATTTTACACTCAAAGTGAGCTAAATGATGAAAGCATTTTAGTAACTTGTTTTTTTTTTTCTTAGTTAGTGACATTTTTAACATTTTATTTTACTCTTGCTGTGCCTTAATATAGAGCCTATCGAAACAGAAGTTTGGAGCAAAATATTATTTTCCAGGGAATCATGATTGTTTTTTATATAAACACAATTTAAGGATTTCATCAAATCAAGTCCATTTCTTGTGTTACTCTGAGTTAAATGTCTTATATTCTGTTATTTCAACAGGTGACATTTGTTATTACTACACATTATGTTCAAAAAACATTTAGGTTAACATACAGTTCTACTTGGTTAATAAATTATCACATTTAAGCAAACTGATTACTTATAAGTAAACCTGATTATATTAAAAGATTCAAACAATTGCAAAAACTGTTTAAATACCTAAATAATCAAAATAAATAATTTATTCAAAAAGGTTTCCACAGGAAAGCTGAAATAGATTTGCAATGTCAAACAACAGCCCGAAGGGGTTTAATCAATTATCAAAAACAATAAAACTTCCACAAATATTTACACAACATAAGCTGTTTAACCAAGACAGCTCAAAGTTATGTTAAAAATAACATTTTTTAGGTGATGTCAGAGGACAAAGCTTTAAAACTAAAGTCAAACGCAGACAAAAAGAAACCAAGTCAACACCCAGAAAGTCTTKGTCTCTGTTAGGTTCTCATTCTGTGAGTGGATTTCAGCTAAATGGATTTGGAATAGCTAATTGAGAAGTGCATTACCTGAACGTGTTTCATTACGCTCACTAATGTCCTCACTGCAGCCACTTGCAGCCGAGCAAATCGGTTTATTTGCACGCGGTGTTTTAAACAGTCGCATACAAACATTTAGTCAACGTTTCAATCAGGAAGGGAGKTGAAGAGAGGCATGGGCAACAAAATAATGAACGGAAAATAATCCTGAAGTTCTGCAGCAGCCCCTTCAGAACCAGGGCTGGACACCTCAAACCGTTGTGGTTGTGCTGCGACGTTTRGACAGCGAACCTGCAGCTCAGAATGAAAGCAGGGAGGAGAGCAGAGACGTGACCACGCTCAGCACCATGATGCAACTTCTAATTCGAATGCAAACAYAACAACGGGGCGTCTCTCACCTTGTTTCCACTTTACTCCACCGTCCTCAGGGGGCTCGTTCATGCCCTGGATCTGTGCAGCCACACCAGCGCATCCATTTTTATAGAAAACCATGGAAATCAATTTGAGACTCAGAAACTTAAAAAAAAACAGATTCACCAAAATGAAAATGGCGATGCATGAGACACATGCAGCCTGTGATGGTGAAAACGATATTTCTTCTTTGCTGTGATGACGTGACGGATTTCTAAAAAAGCTGAAAGCAATTACTCAGCACCATGAAAACAGACACCTCCAACATGTTGTACATTTAAGCTTTAAGCTCAACAAACAGCGGAGACGAACACTGTGGGACGAATCGTTMGTGCGAAGCAACATTTCAAATGCTTTCTTTGAAAAGAAAACAGTGGAAGTGCAGAAGAGCCTCTTTCAGTAGTTGTCCTTCTGAATGACTTTGTCATGTAACACATTTCCAGCTCGATTATCAGCAAGCGCAGGATTTCAAACACATTTTCAGAGGACCAAAGACGAAGGTAATTAGCAGGAGGCCCGGCTCATGAGGGGACCAAACACAAAGCCTGTCTTTATCCTCTTCACTTGTCTAATCTCTTCTGATCCTCGTCTTTCCACAGAGGCTGTTGGACAACATGGATGCACTTCACCTGCACTTTCCTACACCAACAGGTTGGCGCTTTTATTTATAAATGAGACGTCTGATCCATGACAACTGGCTTACAAACAACAAGTTTTAAAGATAATCACTGGATCCTAAACTAAACGGATGAAAAGAAAATATCCAATTTATTAAACTAATTATGGCTACTTAAAAATTACAAAGAGAAATGTTGCTTTTATAATCTCCGAATATTGTTCAAATAATAGAACAGGCTTTTGAGTTAACATTCAGAAAAGGACTGGAACTCTAAAGATGTTTTAAATCTGTATTATACAAAACCTAATAG
>NW_013952406.1:310817-312951 GCF_001266775.1 Austrofundulus limnaeus
CTGATAGGTAAATACTAATGCATTTAAGTGTTATGAAAAGCAAAAAGTAGCAAAATACTAGCCAAAAGCTATACATAGCAAAATGCTACCTAAAAGTCTCATGGGGCTCGCTAAAATCTAAAAGTTAGAAAAAGCTGACTGAAAACTAAAAAAAGATCAAGTTAATTTTTGAGTGAAAAGAGACAAGATGACAGTCTGTGTTAAAGTAGCTAAAGCCTGGCTAAAAGCATCAAAAGACTATAGGAGATAAAAGTTTTAATAAAAGCTAAAAAATAGTAAAAGGTTATTTAGAAGCCAACATGAGCACAATGGCAGCTAGAGTTAAAAGTAGCTAAGGGCTAGCTAAAAGTATAATCAAAAGCCTGCAAAAAGCATTACATGGCTAGCAAAGGGCTAAAAGTAGAAAAAGGCTATCTCACCTCTAAAAGTAGAAAAACACTAGATATGAGTAGAAAATGCTAGCTTAAAGCTAAAAGTAGAAAAAGGCTCTCTAACCAAAAATCATGAGGTTAGCTAGAAATTAAAAGTTAAAAAACGCTAACTAAAAGCTATAGGAAAAGCTTTGTTAGAAGCTGAAAAGGGCAAAATTCTGCCTTGAGTGCAAAGTAGCAAAACTTGAGTTAGAAGATAAATTTAAAAAATGGTAAATAAGTAAAGTTTATTTTAAAAATATAAAAACAGGACAGCATCTTGGATGCATGACTCAGAATTTATGCCATATATATTTTTTGCATTTTCCCTTTTACTTATTATGTGTGAACAAAAAAAATAATGATTTGTTATGTGCTACATTTTTATAAAATTCCCACAAACACTGTAATGAAACCCAGGCAGAACCTCAAAGACCAAGGAGGGCATTTGAAGAAAGGTGCAAACTTTTCTTTCTGTCTTATTGCTTTGCTGTTGCTCTTTTCTGTGAAAGGAAGGAGGAGAAAAGGTATCCGCACTAATAAGTTCACTTCTATCTATCGGCTGCACTTGGTACGACTGGGGTTACTTCTTCGTGCGCCCCAGTGTCACTCTGCTTCCCAATTACCACCAGTATCCACACATACACACACATTCATGTATATTCATGCAGAATTTTAAATAGCCTCTGTTAAATTCATAAAAGATGGATCATTCTTTAGAGCTGGAAGTGATCTTCTCACCTCTTAAACACCGTTAAAGAACACATACGTTAGGTTAAAAATGGAGTCACGTCTTTCTGACATGCATCAAACCCCAGCCTTCATAACACGAATTAAATATCAGGAAAACTGAACAAAGACATGTACACCTGATAACAGAAAATCAACGAAAAAAAGCTTTGAAAATCCGGTTTAGGCTGACAAGGGCAAAACTTAAAACACCTGCTCCTTTCATGTCAGAGTTTTAGACTAAAAATAAAATGTTAGAGGGTTTTTTGTCATTAAACCAAACAAAATTTGCACAATGTCAATATCTCTATAACTCCAACAAATACAGCGTTTAAAGATTTGGGGGTGATATGCATTCTGTCAAAGACCGTTGGGTTCAGATATGAATAGGAGCCAAGGASTGACTGTGCTGTTATTATCAAAGTAGGCTTAAATCATAAGATAATTCCCCTAATTCCRAATTTTAGCATTGTTTTCTCGTAGGCTAAATACAACAACAGCACAATGAAACTCACAAAATTCTGTTCAGGCTTTTGGTGTTGGTGTGCCATACGAAGATTAACAGTTGCTCAAAGAGGAACAGTAGCAGAAATAGAGGTGAATGAGTGRCTGTTTGGCAGCTAAATGCCAACGTCTTTTCTTAAGCTACTGAAGTAAAAACAGCAACAAAAATAAATAAAAAAAGACATTTGCAAAGCTGCAGCCAAAAGCAGATACCAAACAGGGACTCCATGGTATCGAACGTATTAATCGGCCAGCAGTGGGATTTGAGATCAGTTCATTACGTGCACACAGGGGCTCACAAAAGTCAGCACCGGCAGAATCAAATCCACTCCCAGAGCTCCATTAAGATAACGGCAACAAAATAACTGCCGGAGTTAGTAAAGGTGACAGAACTCCCCCGTGTGCCACCTTTCAAATCCCAACCCTCCTAATTCATGTTAAGGTTACATGTGTCCCCCTCAATATTCTCTGCAGCGCCGACCCTTTGGGGG
>NW_013952406.1:313031-315097 GCF_001266775.1 Austrofundulus limnaeus
CTGCGAGACTCCCACAAACACACACACACACACACACACACACACACACACGTTCACACTGTGACATTTCAGATGTGCAGAGAAGATGGGACTGTAACAAACAGCTCCACTCTTTCTCTGCTTCTCTCACTCTGGGAGAATCAAACTTTAAGCCCCAAAAACTTGTTRTCTTCCCTTTGTCCTGCCTTTTGAAATGACTGAAGTTAACGATTCTACATGTTTTGTCTCGTGTTTAAATTGCCTGTGGTAAAAACGATGCCTCCCTCTGAGGCCATCCCTCTCTTTAATGAAGTTGTTCGAGTCAGGCAGGCACATTCCAATCTCTGAGCAGCCAATCAAAAGCAACCAGAGAGATTTTTTTTTCCTCCTTTGATGGCGGCAACAACAGATAGTGATMAACTGAGAAATGAAGGTGGAATTCCTTAAGGGAATGCACATCACCCGTCACCTTTTGGGCCAAAGTTTTAAACTTATAGTTGCTTTGATCAAAACTTAGCATTTGGTGCAACCTCACATCTCGGAGCAAAAGTTCTGAAACACTCTGGGCTAAAACCAAATATTAGGTCAAAATAGCCATATTTGTCTTGGCTTGCTTTGATTAGCTGTGGCAGCCATCTTGAATCCGATTAACTCCAAAAGTTAATCAGTTACACGTTGATTCAGTGATCATTTTATGAACGTTGTTCAGTGGTGCAGGCAGGGTCGGCCCGTGGCATAGGCGGCATAGGCATTAGCTAAGAGTGCCGTCCATCTAAGGGGCGTCACAAATGAGCATACAAGTCAAGTTGTACAGATTGTCCTTAATTTACACGGATTTTCCCTCATTTTGCAGGTTTACGGACATAAAAAGCAATCTCAGATTTTTTCAAGTTTTACGGATTTTTTTGAAAACTGTATTTTTTTAAAAATTTGACATGTCAGAGCCTGTAGGGCATTAAAAAAAAACAATAAATAATATCAGATAACCATCTTTCAGTCCACGCTGACACTAGAAATAAGTTCTCATCCTCATTTCCTCCTGCTTTCCTGCTTTKATACGGATTTCTTATGAAAATTACAAATTTTGGAGGCTCGTTGTACAGGCAAACATCTGAACTTGTTCTGCTTTATTACTGCAACAGGTTTTATGGAGGCTATTTCGTGCTAAAAGTAGAAATGAACGATATATCATCATTAACATCGATATCGGTCAATATTGGGTCATTTTTTTAGAATATCGTATCAGTCCGATAAGTAAAACTGGGCCGATATTAACGTCTACTATTGATTTCCCACTTATAAGCTTTGTTTTTGGTTGGTTGAGTGGTATCTGTTTGATCATGATAGTGTCAGGAATAACTGAAGCAGAGAGCCATGTCAGCAGTCTGGTCTTTTTTTTTTTTTTTTTTTTGCGATATCGAAAAAGTGTGTTTGTAAGTATATGTACATAAATAATTTGAGTTTGTGTAACATTGGTAAACATCAGTTTTTGGCCATAACACCAATAATAACAGATAATATCGGCTGAAATTTTCATATCAGTGCATCCAGATAAAATTATCATGTTTAATATAGTGAAACGCTCTTCAAATGACTGGAAAATGCGTAGTTTTGAGTAGATCTTTTACAAAATGTTCTGACGGAGTTCATTCCTGGACCCCCCTWGAACTGCTTTAGTCCACATCTGCTGGTTAACGTGAACAGGTGATCCTCATGATGTCAGAAGATGTTAGCAAAAATGTTCAAATTAATTATAGTGCTAACTGTTTTAATTGGACAACCTGGTTTRTAAAGATTYAAAGTTACATAAAAACAAAACTATTTGATTTGGCTTGTGAATGTATGAAAATTGGCAGTGAATTTTAGAAAGTTGCAAAAGGGGCAKCACCTGAAATCTTGCCTAWGGTAACAAATTGGCCAGGGCAGGCCCTGGGTTCATGAGATATTTTGATAATTGTACAAACAAARAAATAAATGCACACAGACGCAGGCAAAAACTGTATTGTTCCACCTTTGTGTTCAACAGTGAGCATTACCCAGACAAAGTACATAATATACAGTGTATATATACATATATATATATATAT
>NW_013952406.1:315382-337910 GCF_001266775.1 Austrofundulus limnaeus
GTCTATGAAGGAAAACATTTTTTAGGGTCTAACAAAATAAAGTGGCTTTCAGCAACAATTCAAAATATATAAATAAATAAATAAACCAGCATTTACAAACAAAAAAGGGAGAAGGATAAAATCAAATAACAAAAATAAAAAAGAAACTAATTTAGTTTGTAGAGAACACATGAGCTCAGTCCACTAGGACCACTGTAAAAATAACAAACTATCATTAACCAGCTCAGACAAATTTAAAAATGAAAAAAAGGAGCTCAGAAGCAAGAAGGATAAGTGGAAGGAGCCAAAGGGTTGCCACAGCAACTAAAATTAGAGCCGGGGACAACAAGAGAAATGTGYATGTGTGGGAGCAACCCAGGTGAGACGGACTGAAAGGGGAATTAAAAAGGTAGAAAATTTGGAGGAAGGAATAATGACGGAATAAAAGAAAAACAGATTAAGAGGAAAAACTGAAGACYTTCATGACGTCCACACTGACAAGTCAAACATTAAAAAAGGTTGAACTACAGCAAAAAGAGTTTACTTCAAATATATTTAAAGGTAATTCTGAAGAAAACACTCAGCTGGCTGTGGTCTACACAGCTAAACAAAAATGGTGGAATTGGACAAGCACACAACATCAAATAAAAGAAACTGCTGCTAAATGCATAAAAAAAGGAGAAAAATGGAGTAAAACTGTCAGGATGGAACTGCCTCACTGTGCAGGAGGAAGAGGAAACCCAGGACCGTCTCTAGTGCCAACATCTCCTAACTTTCCAACAATAAAATAAAAGAAGGAAATGTTTTCTAAGTTTTACAAAAGCAGCATTAAAAAGTGGGAACACCTTAGCAGAGCTTTTCTTATTTTTTAAATTAAACCTCAAATGATCAGCTAAAGGATTTAATAAGACTCTGGTYAACATAATGAACAATGAGCAGCTGTTAAGCATCTTTGCAGTCTGCTCRGTGGTTTCCAGGAGACACATAATGCTAACTGGTGGCTGGCAGTTTATGGGGTCTGAGTGTTAAGACCTTAAATGTCAATACTGGTCTCAGGGGAGGTGGATAATTAAAGCATAAAGATCTAAAAGGCTTGTCACATATGGCTGGCCAGCTGTCACATCTGTCTGTTCATATTTAGGCGAGGAAGAACTACGCCTGGACTAAAGCAGCAGCAGAGTAATGGCTGCGCATTAAATGTCAGCTGACTAAGCTACAGTATAACTAAAGGCTAGCACAATAAAGCTCACTGACTGAGAACAAGCCTGGCATTTAAAACAACACCCAACTGTTCTATTTCTCACTGTAGACGTTCACTCCCAAGTGAGCTGTCTGCAAAGATCTACAGCGCTCCCTCTGATCGCTCCTCAGGCAGCCGGTGTGATCGCCCTGATGGAAAGAACCYCAGCAAAACGCAGCGGAGAGGCAGARTTGAGAGGTCTGTYGTGTTAGMAAAATATCACATGAACCYTTWGATCAGGGCTGTCAGACTCAGCTTCTTAACAGGGACAAAATTCAAAACTTAACCAAAGCCAGGGTTCAATTTTTGTCGAGATTTATTGAAAAAGTATTTAAAGKAAATTATTCTTAAAGCACCTAATTATGTATTATGTAACATTTAGTATGTATATAACAAATAAAGTAAAATAAGATTAAAATTAGAAAGACTCTTTGTTAGCATTCATTTCATATGCCTTATGCTCTATCAACAACTTTTTAATTTATTGTAAGGATGATTTTAAACCATTCACATCACTGACATCCAYGTTTCTTCCATAATTTTTGTGTCATTTCAACAATTTATACATCAAAATGTTCACCTACTTCAGGACATTCCAGCTATGAGTTTTGGTATTTCAGCAATTTATACTTTCAGCTTTGTTGACCATTTGTTTCTCATTGAAACTGAACAAAGCTGTCCTCAACCCTTCAAAATGTTCATAAATCTTTACTGTACTTTTTACTTTTTGTTCTGGTTCAACTTTTTCTAATTCTTTTGTACTAATTTCAGCTTCCTTTGGCTTCTTTTTGGCATATTTTTTCTGCTTTTAAAGCTATCATTCTGACCTTTTCTGCTATTCTTGTGCTAATTTAAACTTTTATGCTCCTTTCTGTTATTTTTTTAGCACTTTTGAGCTAATTTGAGCTTTTTTTCAGCTTAATTCACTGTTTTTTTTTTGATAATTTCAGCTTCTTACTGCTTAATTCATCAAACTTGTTCTCTTTCTGTTTCGTTGAGCTAAGTTCAGCTATTACAGCTACTTTTTCTACCTATTTTTGGCTAGTTTTAGCTTTTTTAACTATTCCGCATTAAGCAATCCCACTACATTTTTGTAGGAAATGCAAATTCAAGCTCTATCTTGGAGACATGTTTTATCACAATACAGCAAATTAGGTTAAAAAAAAAAGGAAACACTCACTAAAAATCAAAACATTTGACTTAAAATGAGAAATACTAAAAACGTCTAATTTATTTTTACTGGCTTGAAAGTTGGCTTAAATGACAAAAGTGCACAAAAGACATTAAAAAGTGAAACCATAAACTATTATACATTTAAAGTATTTTGGTGCAAATTCAAATTTTAACAATGGCCAGATTTGGCCTGCGGGCCTTGAGTTTGACACGTGCATTAGATGGATGGAAGTGTTTTAAGTATTTTAAACATGCAGCTGGTGCAAACATCCACTGCTTCAGGTTGGAGCGAATGAGTTTGGTATACGAAGCGTGTGTGTCTGGGACGTCTTTGCTTTGTAAATGTGGGAGACGATGATGAGTCGGGGGGAAGCTGAGCACGGCGGGCAGCAGCTGGCGGTCATGACTGGCGGGTCAGGTGAGCTCTTTGGTCTGCTCAGGCGTGCAGATCCAGCTCTTCTGACTGATCTGAAGTGGCTTCAATTAACTGAAGCAGTGAAGTGTGAGGGGGGGGAGACTCGGCAGCACGGGCCCCAGACAGGCATCCTGACAGATTTTAGGAAGTAGGATGAGCGGGGCCCTCTGACAGGTCCTGTAATGCCCCACCAAATTCAACCTTTCTCCATCTCCTCTTAGCTAATTACTAAGTATTCATATAGAAACACTTGTCATTGTGATCACAGCAAATTTGACTTTATGTGCAGGTCAGCGAGCACCATCTTCCTCTTGTGGATCAGCAAGACACAAGCGTCTACTTTTAATCACCGAAACTGCACGAAATGTAACAGAAGATAAACAGCAAGCAGGTATTCTAACATTCAGGGCATGCATTTATAAAAACTATTTCATTTTGACTTCAACAGGATCTGCCAGAAAGAGGATTATTTTAAAAACTCAACCACCTCACAACACATCCTACACAAGGATTTGTTTTCCTGGATGCAAGCAGGAGCWCAAAAGCTAGAAAACACCGTCACTGTCAAAGGAATTGTTGGAGCTGTAATATCACCTCGCCTTGCAAAAACACCTGGCAAACATCCAGGTCTGAAAACCACACAGATGTTAATATTTACTGGAAAAAAAAACAAGTGTGCTACAGTAGATTAAATCATTAACACGGAGGTGGCCAGGGGCAGGCTGGGGTGGAAATCCAGCCCGGGAGCTTGGTTTGGAGAGGCCATTTATCAGACCGCACAACAGATGCAAATGGAACCTTATTGCAGGATCCATGTTGCAGGATCCATGCTGCAGGATCCATAATGCCGGATCCGTGATGCCAGATCCATGCTGCAGGATCCATGCTGCAGGATCCATGCTGCAGGATCCACTGCTGCAGGATCCACTGCTGCAGGATCCATGCTGCAGGATCCATGCTGCAGGATCCACTGCTGCAGGATCCATGCCGCAGGATCCACTGCTGCAGGATCCACTGCTGCAGGATCCATGCTGCAGAATCCACTGCTGCGGGATCCACTGCTGCAGGATCCATGTTGCAGGATCCATGCTGCAGAATCCACTGCTGCGGGATCCACTGCTGCAGGATCCATGTTGCAGGATCCATGCTGCAGGATCCACTGCTACAGGATCCATGTTGCAGGATCCATGCTGCAGGATCCACTGCTGCAGGATCCAAGTTGCAGGATCCATAATGCAGGATCCATGCTGCAGGATCCATGTTGCAGGATCCTTGCTGCAGGATCCCCCACGCCCCTGGAGGTGGCTGCTAAGCTCGGTAGAAAATGAGCCGATGTGAGAAAACAAAATAATGTGCGTGTCTATAAATACAGTTTTGCAAACCGTGCAGATAACAGTGACTGATCACTTCATGCTGCAGAAAACTGTCTATAAGTTTTGTTAGTTTTTCTATTAGACACCAGTGTTTCTTGGAAGCTGAGCTATCAATTATGCTAAAGCTGCTTAAGCATTAAGTGCTATCAAATGAAATCAATGAATTATAGTAATCCATCCTGTCTCGTCATCTCATGTTTTTGTTTTGTTTCTTTCTTGTGCAGAAGTCTTTTTTGAACTGTTGCACTGCCAGATCCAGCAAAATTTTCAACAGGATGGATTKTTTTTTTAATTTTATGCACTTGAATGTCACTTCAACCAAAGTTATTCTTTAGTTTATTTGAACTTGCAGCAGGGCGGGTTAACATGTAGGGATTGCTAATTTGAGTTATTTGCACATTACCTTTTTGTTTAAAAGACTTAGTTTGTTGAGACTGACCTCCAGTTTGTAATATTAAATTTTTCTTATGATCACGTGTTATTAGAAATACATCAATTAATCAAAAAAAAATCATTGACAGATTTGTTGACTATCAAAATTATCGTTAGCTGCAGCCCAGTGAGATACCAGCCTGTGGATTTCATATTAGCTAGTTGTGTGAATGTTGATTCATGCAGCTTCTCGAATATTAATCATAATGTGAGTATTTATTGCTGTAAAACCCTTAGTCATAGCAGATGATATGTTGATGCCTTACAGACTAAAACTTACTGGTATGGATCAGTATGCACTCCCACCCACCCTCCTCCCTCCCCGCGGATCTCCGCCCCGTTTGGTACTCACCTAGATCAAAGCACCTTGCACATCTGCTCCCTTTGCTGCTGCCATGGAAGCCAGCTGGACTCTGTCTCCGTCTATAGGTGTGTCAGCTCTGCGTGTCTGTCTGTCCAAGGCCCGAGCTTCTTGGCAAGCTGCTAGCTAACACAAACAGTGGGGTGGGTGGGGGGGGGGGGACAAAACAAACAAGACTGTTGTGAGAGCGAGCGTGGGTGTGAGAGTGCCTTATCATATTCTTGCAAGCGACTCCTTGTCAAGCTGACTGCTTGTGTGCATCTGTTATGTAGACGACTTGAATGCAGAACATTTTTAAGAAACAGTGAGTGTCTGTGTGACAAGATATGGAGGAGACACATGTTTTACAAAGACTGGAGTGAAGTTTACCCAACCAAGTGGGATGGGGCGCCCTTGTTCTGTAATTACACCAAGCTTTAAAATGATCAAAAGACAAACTGATCAAAACAGCAAACTAGAAAAACCGCAGGTGTAAACAGAAGCATGAAGCATTGCTGCCTCACCCTCAAAACTGAATTGGAAGTGCTCATAATAAATACATTCAAAGCAGGTTTCAAGTTTGCTTAATAATTCTTGGGCTACGTTCCCACTGACCTATAAAAACTGATAAAAAATCTTTGTGAATGTAATCCAGATGCACTCGCATATTGATGTGATGCATAAAAAGGGGTCACACGGAGCCCAAAAAAACTGCACAAGCATGCGACAGAACCGACTCGCAGCGGCACACAGTTTCATTAAAATCCTCCAAATCTAATTCTCTTTCAAATAACACCCGTACCTAAATAAACATGACCACTGACGCTCTCTCATCCTCCGCATGTCTGTCAACCAAAGGCAAACAGTTTTTTCACAGAGCATGTTGGTCGTGTTTTGGTCAAAATTTGTTGCAGAAAAGTCTGGGTGGATTGTAATTTAATGTCTAAAACTAAACAGTCACAGGGATGCAGTTTGAGCTCCTAATACAACCAATCCATGGCATCTAAGCTAGGGTTGTGAGAAAATAACAATACACTGAAATATAGATATATTTCAATTCAATTCAGTTTATTTATATAGCACCAAGTTACAACATCCTTTGTCTCAGGGCACTGGACATAAAAAGAATAATCTAAAAGAAGAAACCAGCAGATTGTGTTGAATCACTTCATCACAGTCTCCCATCCTGAGCAAACGGTGGAGAGGAAAAACTCCCTGCTAATCAGGAAGAAACCTCCAGCAGAACCAGGCTCAGGACAGGCGGCCATCTTCCTCGACCAGCTGGTTGAGGGACAGGAAAGAGACACAGGTAAACACAGAAGAACTGGTCCAGGACTAACAATAGGATTTATCAAAAAGGAAAGCCTTCGGTCTAATCTTAAAAGTAGACAGAGTGTCAGCCTCATGGACAGAAACTGGAAGTTGGTTCCACAAGAGAGGAGCTTGATAACTGAAAGCTCTGCCTCCCATTCTACTTTTAGGAACTTGAGGAACCACACGTAAAACTGCAGTCTGAGAGCAAAGTGCTCTGTTAGGAAAATATGGAACAATAAGATGTTTAATATATGTTGGAGCTTGGTTGTTAAGAGCTTTGTATTTCAAATTTCATTTCCTAAAGCACTGTATCGATTTTTAATTAAGGCCTAAAATGTAAACTTTCATGGCAGCGGTTCGTTCTTGTGTTGTAGTTTAGCCTCTGATCACTAGTTGGCAGCAGTCATTTGGCTCCTCCACTCCCAAGAGTGAAACGCTAGCTCAAACGTTAGCATTGTAAGCATTAGCACTATGTACCGATGGCTAAATTTGAGCAGATTAGACCAACACCCACTGCCTTAAAAGCTGAGGTAGAGCTGCAACTGTCCCATATTAGCCAGAATGTCTCGTATTTTAAGCCAAACTGAAGTGTCTCATGCAGGATGCTCTTCTCTGACTGCAGCCTGCATTCGGACATGTTACGATTGAAGTGACCAAATACAACAAACACTGAGGGCATTGAAATGACTATTGTACTTGTGCTAGCTCCTTAAGGTGCCCCGGGAGAAAAGCAGACTGTAGCAGCTAAACTTAATCAYTTTACTGAACTTTAGCACAAGATTATGCTATTGTTAGTGTGTTGAATGACCATATTTTTATAATAAATTAATATTACATATCTAAAAGCTGCCACAAATATATTATCAAACTATTTTACCTAACCTAACCACTGAAAACATGGATGAAAACAGAAACATGAAAAATATAGAATGCAAAACATATAAAATATCAGTTTTTTAATTAGAATGTTAGGAGAAAAAAGGCAGTATTTTTATTTTACAATATTGCAATATATCGTATAGTGATTTATGTGTCATATGTATCATATCACAAAATTCTTGCCAACACACTGAGAAGTTTATTTATACTGAGCTTTTCACAAAAATAAGTCACTTCACATAAATACAGACAGAACGTAACATTAAAAACAGATGATTAAAAAGAACTTAAAGCTAAATAAAGCATAATGTCATGAAAAAAAATCTTACATAATGGAAGGCATTTGTCTTTAGCTGCTTTTTGAACAAGCCAAATTGTTCAAAACAACATGATGTGATACAACAATAACAGCCACAAGTTGCCTCAAAAGGAAAATAAATTGTGACTCACTGGAAACCTAAACACAAACTCGTATTGGGCTCAGAAATATTGCTCAGATAATAGGCAACTCTTTACGGCTTATAGAATTCGTGACCAGCATCCAAATTCTTTGTGGACCTCAAGAGAGAGAAAAAAATGATCTGCATGAATGAATGAAATATCTTAAGATCCTCGTGTTTACACACATATACCAAGGAAATGTCAATCAGATGCAAAATACAAAGGTTGAGGCATGAAAGAAATGTCAAAAAAGATACACGGGTTCTGCTGTGTGTATTGGACCAGCAGCGTTTGATCAATAGCTCACCTGAATGTGTGATCGTTCTCCCTGACTCAACAAAGCAGACGTGCACTCCAAACATGATGACAAAATAGATGCAGCCTGGATCATTAGGCCCCCGCTCACAGATTTATTCAATCAGCGTGCGGCGCGCTCATTAAACATGTTGACGTCCAAAAAACAGAACGGATCAACCTACTTAGCAACTCTTCAGTAAAATTGTTTGTGTTGCATTTTTGTTTAATTTAAGGTAATTTGCCATTTGAGACTGTGCACTTATGATAATTATACATAAATTCATTTTGTACAGAAATAAAACAGTCAAAATAAGTTGCTAACACATCAGTGTCAATAACATCACCCAAGAAAAATGACAAAAATCGAATGCTAAAAAGTATTACAAATATAAAATAAGATTTTAAAACAAATGGATAAAAAGTTGACAAGGACACGAGTTTGGGTTCGACATCATTAAAGCAGCAACATTTTAATAACAGAATAATATTTCATCTTTACTTTTAATTACCATTCAGTGACAGAATCAGTGGAACATAAAGAGTGAGGTGTGTCGAGGTTCTGCATCAGATTGTCTGGTTCGTTATTAACAAGCTGAGAGACTGATAAAGTCTCAGGAGGACTCAGTAAATAAATTTAAGTTAAAACATTACAGAACTGATTAAACTAACTGGCTGGTTGACTGTTGGTAGAGATGATTTATCTACACCAGCAAACAGGGAAGAAAGGATTAAAGAATGAATAACTTTTTTCTTTACACCTTTTACAGGGAGGTACAGCTTCACTTAGCTTGAGGTGAAAGAAGCTGGATGTAACAACTGCACTCACCTGTTTAATGCCAAATATTAGTGACTAATATTCACATTGGTCTTATAGTGACAGCTGTGACCAGAGGAAATTACGTTAGGACTTGGAGTGTGTATAATAGCCCAACAGGACTCTGCTGTTTTGATAATCCACTCTTCTTTGGTCTCATATAATTTTCCAAGCACGGAAACCGCCCTTTTATGAGTTTTTAATAGCTAATGATAGCAGCAACTCTGTTGTTCTTGTCCTTCTTGACTTGACCGCTGCCTTTGACACTGTAGATCACTGCACTCTGTTTGGATCATCTTCAGCAGTTAGTGGGCATTGGTGGAAGCACCCTGGACTGGTTTAGGTCCTATTTGGCAGACAGGACTATGTCTGTTGGGCTTGGGGCTTGTGAATCTTCTACTGTTCCATTCTTATATGGGGTTCCACAGGGTTCGGTACTGGGTCCTCTGATTTTCTCCTTGTAAATGCTTCCTCGGGACGATCCTCAGAAAACATGGTGATTCACTGGCTTTTAACACAGTTTGAGATCTAGGTCTTTTTAGCTGTTTTTTGCTTGTTTTAAGTGTTTGAGTGTTTTTAGTGTTTATTTCGTTTATTGTTTTTGGCCCCTKATGTACAGCACWTAGTGTCCACGGACGCCGTTTTAAAGTGCTTTATAAATAAATTGATTTGATTTGAATTTGTATTACCAGCTTTTGGAAGTGGTTGGTAACATCCAGAAGTGCTAATAACAAAAAGTCCAACGTGTCATGTCAACAAGGCCAGACTACCTGACCCCGTCGGTGTCAGGACACCGTGACACAGCATGATGCCTCTGAACCAAAATAAAAATGGTAAACAGAAACTGCTAGACAGGAAGGTGTGGAAAAACAAAAAGTACAGAACCACAGGCTGATGAAATAAATCAGGAGCGCAGGATAAAAGTGAAATGAAAGCTCAAACAATAACCAAGAAACAAATGGCAAAAAAAATTAAAAAGGAGGGTATAATGATTGGCGTAACTCACCTCCCCCCACAAGTTAATTTCCTGTTCATAAAAACAGCAAATTAAAAACAGAAGACAACAATTTTCTCCTTCCTGTCCCACTAATCATAAAACCAATGTGTAAAAAAGGATAAATCCCCAGCGGGTCACATCAAACAATTGACTAAATACAAAAGGAACCACTGAGGGAGAATAACAGACAATTAAGAGCATAACTGTCATCACAGTCAATAAACCTGGTGCCACCCACACAAGGGCAATGAGCATCGGACCCATCGTAAAGACGGATGAAAGGCTGCTAATTCCCCTGCAATGCAACACCAACTAACCTCTATGCTTTAATGCAGCATTCTGACGCAACAGAAACACCAGGAACAAGTAGAAAAACCCCTTTCTGTTCCTTTCTCATTTGCATCCAGAGAGAAAATCTGACATTTAAGTATAACCTTGCTGACATGCAAACTAAGTGCAGCCAATTCCATAACCTACATGTGCATTAAAATATGTAAAAAATAAAAAGACAGTGCAGATCTGAGACCAATCACAGGCCGATGCATACTCTCACTCAATAAACCCAATTTAATGACTTCTCAAGCTCCTCCACAGTGACATTTCCTCCATCTTCTGCAGCTATCAATCAACCCAACCTCCGTGTCCCGTCATCCTCACTAGTGCCTGCCTTCAAACGCAGCTCCCCGCTCAGTTTTTCATTCTAAACCTTCTCCTGTGCCACCATCTCTTTCCTCTTTCCATCCAAAACAACAGTCATTCCAGAAAAGGGCCATCAATCTCGTTCCATGAGACCAGAGTGTGAAAACGCCAAGGCTACAGCAGATTACTATCTGTTCTACCTCCACTTTACACTGGATAACATTCAGACCGAGTGGACGGGTACATGGGAGATATAGGAGGAGGTAACTCAAAAAAAAAATCAATTGGTAGCTTTCTCAGCATAAGATGATCTCAGTTTAAAACGTTGGCAAAAAAGTCAGTGGATGAGAAAAGAAAGCTGAAAGAAGGAGCTCCTCTAGCTAAATGCCTGTTCACATGAGGTCAGAGAACACGTACCTGGAAATACCTGACACCAGAGTTCACTCCTCCCCAGTGTTGTATAAAGTACCTTAAAGTGATACTTGAGTAGAAGTACAAGTATCATAAAATTACTTTGGTAAAAGTTAAAGTCTTCTCTAAGAATATTATTTGAGTAAAAGTCTTAAAGTAATTTATTTTGTACTTGAATATCAAAAGTAAATTTATGACATAAAATGTATTTAAGTATTAAAAGTAAAAGTATTGAGTAAAAGCGAGTCATTAGATTTCCCAAAATGACATTTATTGGGAGGTGGCCTCTCCAAAAACTTTTTCTTTAAAGGCGTACAGTGTTGATGGATTGTGTTCTAACTCATACAGTGTCAGAATGGTATATATTTATACTTCGCATATAAATATTAGTGCTGGGCATGTTAACGTCTTATTATCGCATCAACGCGATAATTTTTTTTAACGCGCGTTAACACAGTTATTTATTTATTAACATTTTTCCGTGGGATCTCTGTTCACTGGGCAGCTAACACACACGCTAGACACACAAACACAGTGGTCACGGCAGGGAGGCAGGATCTTGATCACTATTGGTTTAGATCAGAGTTTCTTATCCTATGGGCCGCGGCCCACAATTTCAGGGTTATGTACGTGAACTCTGTAAGCTAAGTGGACTGAATCACTTTTCTCTAAACTTTCAACTTATTAGTTGTAAACAAGGAGGTTCTATAGAACTGGAGTGCGCAAGGCTGGTGAAGCTAACGGCTAACGCTAAACAGGCAAGACTCTGGATTTCTCATTACTGTACATGTTGACAACAGAGCAGAAAAAAGGACTGATGATGTAGAAATCATTAAAACCATTAATAATAATATTAACCCAATTATTATTAATATTTTACAGTTTATATAATCTATCTAATGTTTTAAATAATGCCAGAAAAGCTGTTTGTGTTATGGATTTATTAACAGAAGCTAAACAGGAAAACGTCTCATTTTACAACATAAGTCAGCAGATTTGATCTTATTTAGCTCAATGTGATCTGAGCAGAACATAATTTAACAGTTTAAAATTAAAATAATCTTATAAAGTCCATGTAATCACTGTTATTTATTGAACTGGTTAGCAGATATTAGCTTGTGGAGCATAWATACAGAGTTTAGCTCTGTTGAATCATGCTACAYTTTAACAAACTATTAAATATTACAGCTGATTTGTCCTCTTATTAATTTTTAGACCTACAGAGTGTAAAATAATATTATAAATGTGAGTATTTTTAGGTTTCTGTTAGAGGAACCTGACTTGTTGAGAAGATGGTTAGCTAATAGAGACAAGTTTCATCCTATAACCAGAGAACATTTTCTAACTGTTGACTGGTAAATATAAATATTCTTGTTTTTTATGACAGTAAGAAGAAATAATAAATATACTTTATTACTAGCTGAAGTCATCATTTTTCAACTAGTTAAAGTCTAAGTTACAGGCTGACTTCAGGTCTGGTTTAGATCATTGTTACTTATAAATTATATATTTTTCTGGTATAAATCTGCTGTTTTACATGATTGCTGAATGAAATGAACATAATTATTAATTTATTGTAAAAACATGACAGATAATCTGTGAAACAGATCCAGTTCAGCTGCTGTTTATCTACTAGTTTCTATGAAGGCTGTGAGCTGTTGTCCTGTTAGGTCTTCGTTTCTGCTCCTCCATACTGTCACAGACACTACCAGTGGACGGTATGGGCAGGACTCAGTCTAGTGATCTATATATTTAAGTTTATGGTTGTAAATCAGAACATTTAGTATTTCTATCAAACTCTTTTTTGGCACAAAATAAGGTGAAAAAACAGGGCCGTGACTTTGCACCTGGGAATGGGTTTTTTTAACGAACCGCCTCGCTGCCTGTCGTGCAGTGGCAATAGTCCATCCACACCAAGTGTCCAAGGCCGAACCGTGGGTCTCTGAGAAATGCCCATGAGAGAAAGAAATGTTTTTGCAAAGTAAAGCATGGAGTGGGATGTTCTTTTAAAAGCAAGCTGCAGAAATAAGCCCTGCGATCTTGTAATTCTTATACAGCACGATCATCTAAAGCAGTGGGCAACAGTGTTCAGTTCAAGGACACGAGAGCACCATGTCAGCTCTGACAGCGACATCCACAATACAGCATGATAGGGCTAATTTCAATGCAACGTTCACAGTAAGTACAAGGAGGGGGTTTTGTCAGGCATAATAAACTCTCCTTGCCTTGTCACAGCACTGTTGAGGAGGAAGGTTAAACTTAGAGCTGTRTGTAAAGCTGTCCCTCAGCAGCAGCACAGCTTTGACAGGGGATCAGCGTGGTGTGGCTTCTGTTGGGTCTCTGGGCTAAAAAGCCGAGAGGCAGAGGGGGAGGCGGAGGTGGGGCTCAGCCACGCGCTAAAAACTTTCACGCCAACATAATCACTGATAATTAATTCGGTGAGGGGAGGTTTAACGTTAAAAAGATAAAAACGGCAGCGGTGGTGACAGCAGAGCCACTTGGCTCAACGCGAGCTGATGGGACCGGGCGCCACATGCCAACAAATCACAGAAGAACACAAGACCGTTAAGACACATCATCAAATCACTGTTTGCCTGAGAACAACCTCAAAGTCGGGCTTTGATCTGCAGCTGACCAAAGAAAGCAAAGAAGCACTTCAGCCAAGGGCAGGCAAAAAAAAAATGTACAAAGACAACAGACGGCCTTCGCTGTTGCAGGACAACAAGCCTTCAATATCACATAACAGGACTGGAATWAATTATTTGTGAGAACTGCAAACAAAGACTTTTTAACTCTAATAAATCCTATTCAAAACATGTTGGGATGTTGTGAAAAATGTATAAAACTGAATGAAATGACTTGCAAACACACATATAACATACATGGAGGACTGAAACTGTCATAATTAGAAATTAAAGCATAAAAATATAAATGGACCAACAAATAAATAAACACACTTAAAATGCACCAATTAAATTTACCAAGTAGAATTTTTACCTCATGTTTTATAATTTTATCAACCTTATTTGTTTTTCCAGTTTAGAAGGATCAAGATCCATGTGCAGATCTACTGCTGCCTCAGTTTAGTTTAAAGTTTCATTTAAAACAAAGGCAAGGAGGGAAACACTTACCTATGTCTTTGTTTTAAACTAAACTTTAAACTTTAATCTAAACTGAGGCAGCACAAGCATGCACAGTATATCTGCACATGGATCCTGTACCTTCCTGTCTGTTGACCAATAGGAAAGGAGCTGACCCAAGAAGCTCCGCCCAACTTATTTACATAATGAGGCAGAAATGCATAAGGTAAATTAAAAACAAGAGACAGAGACATGTAAAAACACATGGAAATAAAAAGACTTGTGGGAGAAATTATTTAAAAAAATAKTTAAATATAATCATTTAAGAGACACAGATGCATGTACAAATAAAAGCAAAAACAGAAAACCTATTTAAAAAACAATAAAATGTAAATTATGTGCTAAAATATATAATTTATTGGAACTAAGCTGGAAAAATAAATATGAAGATCAATTAAATTATAAAACATGAGGTAAAGTTCTCCTTATTTAATTGGTGCATTTTAAGTGTATTTGATTATTTATTGGTCCATTTATATATTTCTGCTTTTATTTCTAATTATGACAGTTTTGGTCCTCCATACATATATTGCCAAATCAATCAAATTTATCTTACTTTTTTAAAATATTATTACTGTAGCTTAAGCCTTTGATATGTTCCACTGTGAATAAAACGTGTGTTTGAGATTTGCAAACCATCTTTTTTTATTTACATTCCTCACGTTATCACAACTTTTTTGGGCATGGGTTTATATAACTTATATGTGCTTAATAATTTGTATAAACAGTGAGGGGGACAGTACATTATAATAGGTTACAACTCTGTATGTTGCTCCTGTTAGCTTATTATAAAAATTACAACTACTATTCTCCACAATATGCTACCACCTGGTAATTATTATTAAATGCCAACCTCTGGGGAACAATTTACAATCGGAGGTTGTTCTCATTTTTCAGAGCTAATCAAGACATTTTAATCAGTTTCACCTGCGGTTTGAGCAGACACCTCTTTCTTAAAATAGCCAAACACCGTGTGTTTTTTTTTCCCAAGTCACCCTCAAAGGTTTGTTATTAACATATAATGGAGACGCATGAGGTAAGTGTAGTAGCGGGGACTGGGGTGTGCCTATTTGCTGAGTGAACTGATGAAGACAGAGGGCTCCCTGTAGTCTTACAGTCAGAGCTCTGATAAATTGTTCAGCCTCCACCAACTGCAGGAAGTATGTGTGCATGAGGATCAGTATGAATGCCTGCTAGACTGGAACTGACAACATTAAGTGGCAGTGCGACCGTTTTCATGAACGCAGGGAGGCCGAGAGCACAGAGGAGTGGGAAGGCAACTATTGTGTCACCAAATGGTACCACAAAGGAGCCGGTCAGACCCCAGAACCAGACTACCCGGTTTAATGACCGCTGAGTAAAAAAGGGACAACAGACTGAGAAAAAACATCTTCATCACAGGTTGGAGTTATAACTATAAACATTACATTAGAGATCAAAGATTTTACAGACATTTAGCAGAACCATGTGCTCCATTTGAAATAAGACGGCACGAGTCACAACGCTTCCAGTGAAAAGGAGAGGCAGGAAGTGGCAAATACAAGATAGCAGAGGTGGAGGGGTGCAGTGGGGGGTGGGGGGAGAAGACCTGGATGATGAGGATGTGAGAAAATGTAAATGAAAAGCTGCTGAGGAGAAAAGGAGAACTGAGAAWGTGAGAGATTACTTTAGGAGCTGTTGGAAGGGAATCTGAAGAGCACAACAAAGCTGACAACAAAATGCACAAGGCGTTGAGCTGGGGGTGGGGTGGGGGGTACAGGCACAAGAGCAAGCAATGCATGAGACATGATAAGCATGCATCACACAGCCTGTTGCTTTTAAATTAGGGTTTGTGCTTTCTCACTATACTGCATGTCCTTCAACAGAGAATCATGGTGCAAGATGCTCCAAAAATGAAAAGATAGAGATTTAAATAACAGACGGGGCTGGACAACAAAACACGATAGCCTCATGACCATTATCAATGGAAAATTTGTCAAACTGATAATTTTACTAAACTCCCATCCAGAACCACACAGCATTCTGGGGGATGTAGGCGGAGGGAAGCCAAGCAAAGGGGCGGAGCTAAATGTTTTTGCAAGGGGTGGCCCATAGGTGACCAAGATATCACTTAGCACATATACATAAAAAACACTATCCTGGATTTGAAAATTCAAGATGGCTGCCACAGCCAATTTCAAATGCCTCCAATTCAGCTGTTTTACAAATTATTGAGCTGAAATTTTGCCTGATAGTAATAATTATCTAAAAAACAAAAACATGCTGAACACTAATATATAAAAGCTACAGTCAAAACATAAATTTATATTGGTGGCAGTATCCAGCAAAGTTTCTCAAGGAACTTTTCTAGTTGACACTACTTGTCAATCATTTATGGTGGCACCTGTTGTGGCCAATCAGGTGCTTAAGGCGGAACTAGCCACCCCCTTGGTTCCGCCCCTGACTAAGCAAGGTTGGCGGCATCAACTGACTCTTTGGTAAGCTAGCAAAAACCTGTTGAGTAGCATGTAGCAGTTTATAGTTTCGCCTCATAACCGCTTCAAAATTTTAAAAAAAGAACGAAAATAACGCAACAGCTCCCGAGGAAAATGTAGACAGAGGAAAGGTTGTGTCAGGTCTAATCAGCCTTTTGTTCCTGATCCTTATTTCAAATAGATGAAACAAAAAAACTAATCAATGATTATTGATATCGACTGATATGAAACGCTAGCGATACATTGAGAACTTTATAAATATTGTTTTCTTTTAAGTCAGATCAAAAATGAGGGTATCAACAACAAAGTATAAATTTTAATGACTTTTTTTAGTCATTTGGATCTAATTCTTGTGTGTTTGAGAGCAGATTTAGCTGGTTTTGTGTGTTCGGGGCTCTGGTCCATTGGCAATAATAGGTATCTGAGTGTGACTGGTCAGAAGACGCTCGCGCTCCTTCCTGCTGTTAGACCGACCGCATCTTTGTTTTTGTTCTGGAGCGGGACTAATTAAAAGCCACTCCTGCTGTTGGATTATGTGAGAGGATAGCTGGTAAGTTTGTTATCCCAGTGAAAGAATGAGGGTCAGAGGTTTGAGGTTTTGTTGGTAAATTAAACATTAACAAGGTGATTAAAGGAAGATTTATAAAATACTGCGATATACTGTGTATATCGTGTTTTGTGATGGAGCTTCACAGTATTGTAATGTTATTTTTTGGCCGTACGATCAAGCCCTGCCACAGCTTATCTTTGTCACAAGTCAGGACCAAAGGGAGGAGGAGGGAGAGTAGACAGCAGAGCGGCAGTTTCTCTTCCAAGTCTTGTGCTGTGTGCCTGTTCTACACGGACAGCTGGAGGCTAAACATAAGCTCCAACAGCCGCCGCCAGAGAGGCAGGCGAGGCCTTGAGAGCGGGTCATTCACATTCACACACAAATCAGAACTCAGAGATGCACATCTGCATCATTAGCAGAGGAGCRCCACGGATCCCTCAGAATGGTGGCCACCGCAGTCCCCGTGCACACAGTCATCTTCTGCACCGCCGCCACCGAGCAATGTCAGCCTCATCCTCATGAATATTCATCTGCCTCATTAACACTCAAGTGGGGAAACAAAACATATTGCAAGAGACTCCCATTACTTGGGGAGAGAATGAGATTTAAAAAGAGACGAGGACATGAGACATATTGTGACAGTAAAAAGGCAATGCCTTCTATTATTTGTCAGAAAGGATTTTTTTTTTCCAATCTAAAATGGAAGAGCGAGGAAAAATGCTCCATATTGCTCTGGGGTTTGATACCCCTTTGTTACCTTTACTTTTAAAGTAAGATATGAAAGCAGCGTCAGCAGCAGGGACAGCTCAGCGGGAGRACGGACTGGGAATTACCAACCATTTTCACCCCGCCAATCCTCCTGCAAGAAAAGCTTTAAAACACCTGCAATTTCTCCACTAATGTCTGGCTGTTCACAATAAATGCTTAACTGTAGGGGATAAGTGTGAATACACCTCGACACACGCCGCGGCTGTACATAAAACCCCCCGGTAACAAAACATAAAGCTGAGACGAAGTCTGTCGATCCGTTCAGTCACTCACTCTCTAAGCCACTTGCCAACACACACACCAAACAGAAACTCCCACACAAAGACGGGATTATTTTCTCTTTATGTCGTAATGCTTGTGAATCTGTTCACAGAAACGACCAACAGGGGAAATCTTCCATCCCGCAGCTGTGTTGTTAGAGAGACTCMGGAAACTGGAGGAACACAAACCCCATCCCCTTTTTATTTATTTTTTATTTTTTACTTTTCTATCCGCGGAGACGAGGCAAAGGTGGGCAAGGCCCAAAATTCTGGCCCACCAGAATGAAATTGGTCCTTTAAAAAAAGGGCTTCGYCAAAACATGTTTGTGACATAATTGGACCAGGTCTCTGGAAATCAATACTGCTGCTTACATGAGGGGCCTTTACCAAAGCTATTTCATATTCTACCTGCTATACGCAGTTTCTGCTGAAAAAAAAAAAAATTACAAGACCTCAATTTCAGAACAGTATGAGCTATTGATTTTCAGCCACTACTCTTACTCTTCCTCAGCTCCATCCCGTTCGTTCTCTTTCCCATTCCCCACACTTGATACAACTGCTTTCTGCTTCAACTTTTCAGGGAAAAACGTTTTTTTTTTCTGCTGCAGGGGAGGATGTGAAAAGGTTCTTTTGAGGAACGTTCATATTTGAATATAATTTAAATCCCTCTAAAGGATTTTGTAGTGGGAAAACTATTCTAACGTATCATTAATAATTGAAAACGAGCTTTTTCTTGCACAAAGTGAATACTGTGAACTGCTCTTTCGACCAGTTTTTTATTCTAAAATAATCTTATCATTTCAATAGTTTCATTACATAAGAATGTTGTTTTATTATTTAAAATGCTCTAATGTGTTAAAAGTTCACAATATATCTAGATAACTTGATTGCAGCTTTAAAAAAGCAATGAAAGACTTTCGCACATCACCCTCTGAAATTCATGCCAACATTTTAGACTTCTATCATCTTATTTGGAGGAATAATTGAAGTGGAACCTTCACAGTAACATTATGTAATATTGCAGTATCTCACTAAATATCACACTAAATGTTAGCTCAACATCAGTAAAACTAGCTGTGTTTGAGTGAGGATATCCCTGGATTTATTGTGCTGTCATCAAACTAAACAGAAAAACAGACTTTTTTTCTTTTGTACCAAGTCAGAGTTGTTTGGAAATTCATCACAGACCGAATAATTTGTTTGTGAATGCATTTTTGGTAACTTAACTAATGAAATTTATGCTGCAATGGGATCTTAAATAAAATACAATTACAAGTACTGATACTGGAGCTAAACCCAAAGTGTTAATTTTTTATATATATTTACGTGTAACATTTCAATTGTGAAGTTACTCTTCCAGTGAAAAAAAACATGTGAATACATGTTCCAACGCATTTTAAGTCTGACTGCACATGTTAAAACCAAAATTTTTTAAAAATATATGGTAACGGGGTAGCATGTGGTCATGCAAACAAGTTTAGACCATCTCATTTCAGAGTTTTGAATTAGWTTTATTGCTGCATTTAATCATGAATACAAATATTACAAATATTATCTTCACATCTCTGACTTGCCACCTTTTTGAACCAATTTTATTTTTACTTATCTTAGTTTTATCTTCAACTATCTTTTATCTTCAACTAAGCCCTCGACACAGTGCAGGTGGTGGGAGACAGAAGAACTCTGACTAAAATAACATCATTGATGAACAACGTCTCCCACCACATGCATGAAGCTGTGGCTGAACTGGAGAGCTCCTTCGTCGACAGACTGCTGCATCCGAGGTGCACAAAGGAGCGTTATCGCAGATCCTTCCTCCCAGCAGCTGTCAGACTCTTTAACCAGCACCACGCCCAAAAATCACAACGTGTTTAACAAAAATCACAATAATCGCACCTGCTGCTGCACAGTCATTTGTACTGTTATTATTCATTGTATTTACTCAACTGAACAATCATTTGCACTACTACTCTGCTGTAATTGCACATCTGTGTTTCTTGTCTGCATTGTGATAATTCACTTTACAATTATTGGTCTGTTGAGATTGTTTTGCACTGAAAACAGGCAAATTCTGATTCCTAATGTTGGATTCTGATTGTCTAATGTCTCTAAAACAAAACATATTGTTTCATATTTTTGCACAATTCTTTATATTATATTTTTATTAGTAGTAGTTGTATCATGGCTAGTCAGTGTTAGTTTTTGTTTTGTGTGTACTATCTATAGTTTGTAATGTAACTAGTGTGTGAACCTCTGTACTGATGCTGATGTGACACCTGAATTTCCCCTCGACGGGYCAYTAAAGGCTATTTCTATTCTATTCTAACTGCTTGTAGTTTTAAGAGTCTTGGGTGAACAAAAGAACTTGATTGAAGAAGAAAACTGGGAGTTTGGGTTTAAGAGATTAATGAACCAATTGGCAGGCTGGATTTTACTCACCAGTGGGCCCGATGTGGCCTGCAGGTCACCAGTTGAATAGCTCTGGCCTAAGATTTTCTCTAAGAGGGCCATGGTGAGGAACCTGAAGTTGCAGCAGGTTCCACAGGACAACAGCGTTAAACTTCCAATTAGACATAAAAATAAAACGATGGAACGTTTTCCCATTTTTGGAGCGTTAAATGAATATACAATAACCATTTGTTGTTAAAARGAAAAAAACAATGACCACAAAGTACACATACCTAAAAGTTTCATTGAAATCTGTTCAGTAATTCATGAGATACACAGACATGAGCAACAGCATACTTGCTCCACCTGCAGCAGGCCATAATAACCATATTTAAAAAACTTTTAACTATATTAGATCAAAATCCAGAATCAAAGTTATATGATTAAGTTTGCATTTATGAACCGAGCCCTTTAATCTCTTTTCTCTGTTTGGGTGTAAAACAATCCATCCACTGTTTTAAACATTTTACCTAAAATCACATTACAGAGATGGTGTTTCAGCGATAAAACAATTTGGATCTCGCGACCAAACTGTTAGGATGAATCAGCATTTCCATGAATAAACATGAGGCGTTATCAAATTCAGATCAAACCTGAGGACGGTGACACTTTTAAATACTTTTACTGCCGTTAATTCAGATTCCGTCGGCTTCCTGGGGTCAAAAGGTTTGTGGAGCATCATGGGAGGGTCAAAAGTCTGCATGCATGATTTAAATACATCTAAACGACAGATGGCAAATAAAGAAGAAGAAAAAGAAACAGTAAAGCGGCAGAGACAGGGAAGCCGGATGCGTATTAGAGTGAGAAATGGCTTGTCTTGTCTTTAAGATTACTTTTCCTCTTAAAACATTCACTTCATCTGTGTCTCTCCTGCTCCGCTCTTGTTATTGGAAAATAGCTCTGCACAAGAGCGGTGAAAAAAACCCATTGGATGCCGGCCCTGTCTGCATCAGTCACACACTGACACACACGTACACAGAAAATACATTTCATCCTCCGTATCCAAAAGCGCCGGTGGCACGAGCAGGCGTTTTGCGACCCCAATCCATATTTCAATTTCTCTCCTCTCATGCAAACTAATCCAATACTTGTTGCCTTTCCTCAGAAGCAGAGAGCAACGAGAGTAGTGCTGTACCAAACGATTACTTTCTAATCGATTAATCTAACGATTATTTTTCGATTAATCGATTATTCTAACAACAAATCTATAAGTTATTCTGACATGAGTGCACTGGAAATTTAAAATGTTTTCATCAAATTAACAAGAACAGTTCTTTAACATTGTAACATTTTCTGTAATAGTTTTTTCATGAACACAAAATATGCACTCTTACCCCACCTGTGAAAAGATAACTCCGCCCAAAGGTGAAATTTGAAAAATGTATCATAGTGGGTAGGGGAGGGGGGGTTAGAGAGCGTAGGTGTGGCCAGGACGAGAGAACGTGACAGGCAGCTAGCATTAGCATAATTGATGCTACGTGGAAAGTGACCACAGTATCGCAGATAGTTACATCTCTGAACGGTCTGAGGTGGAGGATTTTCACCTCACACCAGCCTCGGACAGAGGAGGAGGAGGAGCGCTCCGACAGCCTGACAGAAAAAAATAAAAGCATACAGCTGCAGCTGCTCAGAAGATCGCTAGTTTAAATCAGGAATAAAAGTAGTTTACCTGTATACAGAGCCCTAAAAATCCATAAATTTTGCAAAAAGTCCTTACAACTCGCACCCGCGGGGCGGGGGGGTGTCAGCAGCGGACATGAAAGCGCCTGCTGCGAAGCAGGAGGAAAGGAGAGAGGAAAATGTAACTTATTTCTAGCGGCAGAACAGGTTGGAAGATGGCTGTTTGATGTTATTTATTGTTTTTTAAATCATCCTATAGGCTCTGACATGTTAGATACATTTGAAAATGAGGTTTTTAAAATATCCGTAAGACTTGAAAAAATCCGTGAGATCTATACGTCTGTTTACCTGCAAAATGACGTAAAATCCTTAAAACTTACAGACAATCTGTACAAGTTGACATGTGTGGGTTCGGGCTGTGCAGAACGTACTGCTGGTGTCTCTCTTTCTCTCTGTCTCTCGCTCTCGCTCTCTCTCTCTCTCTCTCTCTCTCTCTCTCTCTCTCTCTCTCTCTCTCTCTCTCT
>NW_013952406.1:338590-353231 GCF_001266775.1 Austrofundulus limnaeus
TGTAACTTATTTCTTTAAGGTGAAAACTGTTGAAAACAACAAGACTGTTTTGTCTTATTTTACAAATTAAATTCATCTATTGATGTCATTTCCCCACTAGAAAAATTATGTGATGGAGGTCCATGGAAGGCAAATAAGTTTAAATCAAATAAACAAAAGAGGATGCAGTTAAAATTAATAAAAGGCATTTAAGCTACGTTTTGAACATCCAAAACACGTCCAACACTTGTTGGCTGCTTGTGCTCTTTAGGTCAGACGTGTGTCGGGAAGCTCCTCTGTTGTTTGAGATGCTGGGGGAACTGGGAACGCGGCTCGACCTAACACCGGTCTCTGTTTAATAGTGGATGAAATAAAGAAAGTGGTAGTACTTTATTTACTTTGAGCAAGCGAACGTCATGTTCACAAGATAATTAATCCACCAGATAATTCAGAGGCGGTCTGTTTGGTAAATTTTACTCCAGGAGCTGCAAGGCTTGTTTTCAAGCTTRAYKCTGAACTGAAGCAGCAGCTGCTGACGTCATTACGCTCTTGTTTGATGCTGCGTTCAGGACAAGCATGAAAAACTCACCACTCTTATGCCAGTACAGTCGTAATGATGCATTTAGGTACCGAAATGAATTGCATGAACATTCACGTGGTGGTTATGTAATTGGAATTGCATGAACATTCACGTGGTGGTTATGTAATACAGCGAATCGATAATAAAAAATCTGCGTCGAAAAATTTACAAAATCGACGTCATCGATTTTTTCAACTAATCGGTGCAGCCCTAAACGTGAGAAATGAGCTTCTTCTCATGTTGCATCTATAAAGGGCCCAATCAGAGACATTTTTGAGCAGTGCCTCTGTCCATGTCAGTTATGTCTAAGCAGTCCTCCACAAAGGCAGATTCTTGGAAACCCAGCGTCTTAGGAGACACGATTCATTTCTCAGCAAAACAGATTTTATTCCTTCTATGATTTCTTTTTTCAGGATACCTTCACCTACAGAAAATAATTCACAAAACCCGTGTTCGTGCCGGCACAAACAGCTTATTCCTTCGAACCGAGGACAAAAAAACGCTCCTTAAATTAGCGGTGTTTATGCTTTTCTTTAGACTGTCGTGTCTTTGACCCATCCAGGAGTAAAACAGACCAAACTGGTCACTAACTCTGATTAATTTTATATCAGTCTTAACTTTTTCACCTCCTCCAGCTCACGGAGGAGCACTGAGTCATTTCCAGTTCAGTTCTGGTTAAAGGCTCTTTGAGCTGGACATGACAGACAGAAACAAGAAGTCCTCTCCCTCTCATCCTGCTGCCAGCCTCCTGGAACCTTCTTCTGTACCTTGACCTACAGCATCAACTTCATTTATTTATAGAGCACATTTTAAAAACCACAAGGGCAACCAAGGATAACCACGATGCACCGAGTGCACTTGTTGATTTTAAACTACTTCAAAACTTGTTGTTGTTGTTATGCTGAAAAGCTTTTTCTGAGTAAAGCAAAATGAGGAGAAAAATTTCTGGGAACAAAAATAACCACCGTTGAATCTTAGGAGGTAGACTGTTGTTGGTCACAGGTAGTAATTATGTGAGTTTTGTTGCTGTGTAGTTGTTCAGTCGGCTAAACAAGACAAGAGCAACAATGTTGATGTCACAATTTAAGAAAACAAAAATAATAACTTGTGTACTAATACTGTTTGTTTTCTAACTTTTAAAGTTTTCATGATATTTAACTTTATCTACATTTAATATTAACATAAAAATCTGATCAAATCCTCCAAAACTTTCTTCAGCATGTTGCTCTATTCTTGTCATTTTATTCTACTTTTAGCTTTAAGCTAACCTGTTGATACTGTTAGCGAAAACCTAGCCTTTTCAACACAGCTTTTTGATAGTGCATTGCCAATTTAAGCTGAAGTTAGTCTTTTATTATTATTTTTTTTGTTATTTTAGCTTTGCTGAAATACTGAAATATTCTTTCAGCATACATGCTTTATTTCTTACATTTCATGCTCCGTTTTAGTTTTTAGTTGCAGTTTTGTTAACTTTAGCTTTTGGCTACAGGTTTTGTCATTTCAGCTTACATCTATGGTTTTGCTAATTTTAGCTTTTGACAAAGGTTTTCTTAGTTTAACTTTAATCTACAGTTTCACCCATTTTCCCTTTTAGCCACTGCCTGGTTGATTTTAGCTTTCAGCAATGGTTTTGCTAATTTCAGCTACAAGCTACATTTTTTACTCATTTTAGCTTCTACCCACTGTTCTGCTTGTTTTAAATTTTACCTATCAGTATCTGCCTAAATAAAATAAAATTAAAAAAAAATGTAAAAAATTCTGCTGAATTTAGCTTTTAGCTACTGTTCTGCTCATAAAAGCTGTTCAATGTTTTCCTTAATTTAGCTGAGCGTTTGCTCTGTTTTAGCTTTCATTCGGCTCATTTTAGCTCCTGTTTTGCATTCAGTTCGAGCTTCCTCGGTGAGTTTCAGCGGTCGTTCAGCTCTCAGCGTTCACACTGAATTTGCACAGAAAATGCTCATTTTTCTATCTTCCATTTTTGTTCCTGACAATAACTTTTGAAGATAACTGTGACAAAGTGAGCCGCAGTTTACAGAAAACATTTACCACTTTATAAAGACCGAACCGTACATCAGATGAGATTTATCAGCAACTGAAATTATTGCTTCTCTGAACTCACCGAACATTTTGTTGTGAAGCACGCTGACTGATGTTTCAGTTCAAGCACCGGTACTTCCAAACTCATTTCATATAGATGGAACGGGTAAAGATAAGTAACAGCGCCGAACGAACTCTAAAGCACGGTTTTATTTTTATTTTTTTTTACCTTCCTGCCCGGGTAAAGGGAGAAGCGAGCAGGTAATAGCGACAAATTTCGGGGATTAAACGAGGACAGCTTTATGATGCCTGAGCGACCACTATGACTGCATTGGTGTCAGACGGTATTAGCTTGGCCTCTGCGATGTGTTTAAATCTGCTCCTGGCCCGTTCCCAGCACTCGCCGAAGCACCTCCTGTAAATAATCTAAACGGCTGCATCTTGTAGTTTATGAAGAGGGGGACTCTGGGCAGCTCGGTGCTTCTGTGTGCGGAAAATGTGACAAAGTGGCCAAGGAGTTCAATATTCAGCATCGGGCGGCTGAGCCGACACAGTCGACCAGAGGGAGGCATCGACACACATTGTTGTCAAGAGTTTAAATTTGACTGCTGTTTAAGAGAACTCAAGCAGTCAGGTGAGGAGAGCGTTTTTAAATCAAGACAAGTGGTCTCGTTCCCCCTTCACACGCTTTCTGTAAACAGAGAAAAAGTGTGTCTGCCCGCCAGCTGCCAGGTGGAGGTCCACAGGAAGGCCACCTGTCTAATAACTGCTTTTGATGCATATCGCTCAGATATTTGAAAAAAAAAAAGAGCATCTGGCTTGTCCTTTCAAAGCTCATCTGGTTAAAAGCCTGATCTGTGTTCCACCTGGCCAAGAAAGTTGTTGTGATTGTTTACCTTATTTCAAAAATAATAATTCGATATGTTCATAAATCCTCTCTGTTCTCAACTACATCATATTAAATGTTTGTAAAACTATACAGGTTACAGCAGTTTTTTGTGTAGTCCAGTTTACATTTTTTATTTAATTTTTTGTTTTGTTACATAAAGATTATTATTGTTTGAAATTATTTGATGGAAAAAAGGTACAGATACTGTAAGATTTTTTCTTCTTTCTGCTGCCTTTCATGTTATTTTATTCGTATTTTTTATTGTATATAGAATTTGCTTTGTGTTTAAATGAAATGAATAAGCTCAACTAAGTGTGGCAGCCATCTAGAACAGTGTTTCCCAAAGTTGGGGTCAGGACACAAAGTGGGGTCCCGAAACATCAAGGTGGGGTCCTGAAAAGATTTTCTGAATTAATTACATTTTTGCCTTAGTTGTTACAAAGGAGTGAGGTTAGTGTATTTAAAATGGATAAATGTAGTATAAAAATATTGTTACAATGTCCATGTTTAGTTGACCTGATACAAATGTTTATCATCCAAAAATAGTTGGGGGCTCAGGTCTCTGTTACTGTTATTTTGTGGGTCAAAAGCTGAAAAGTTTTGGAACCAGTGCACTTTGGTTCCCAAAGTTGGGCTTGGGACCCAATTATGGGTCATGAAGCACCTTGGATAATCTCCAGAAATCAATTTAAAGGCTAATAAAATAATTGCTGATGTAATATTTTRCCTATAATTATTACAAAAACACAAAACAAGTATAAATAAGTATTTATATTTGTGTACAAGATGTTTATATTGTCAAAAAGCCTGTGTTTTTAGGGTTATTAACAAGGTTTGTGTACTCAGACCAGTAATATTTGGGGTCACAAGGTTTTGCCGTGAATATTTTGTGGGTCAGAAGACAAAAAGTTTGGGAACCACTGTTCTAGAATCATGAAATATTTTGCAGTGCAGACAAACAGACATATGAGGCAAAACAATGACTGCTGCTTTGTCTTCACCAGCAGATGACAATAATACAGTATATTAATGTGAGCAGATGCAAAAATACTGAGTCATATAAAAACCCCAAAAGAGCGACAATCTGTTGCTTTGATTTATTTGACAGAAAACCAGAAAAAAAAACACAAAAGAGCATGGGGCATCTGTTGACATGTTGTTAAGCAAATTTCATTCACAGCTTTCTAAAAATCCTCAAAGCTGTTTCCACATATACATGGTTCTTATTTATCTGTTTTAGACATCTAAACTTTGATGGATTACACAAAGGATCAAAACCAGCAAAACTCTCTGCAGACACAAAACATGGAGGAAACCGTATGTAGTTTTTATGCTCAGTAACAGCAAAATCCTTTTTTTATTGTCTGTTTATATTTAGCTGATGCTCAACAGTCATAATGTGCAAGTTTTAATATAAATGACTGTTAATTGGGGACCTCAGCAGAGCAATTTAAAAATGTTTTGACCATTTCTTTAGTGATGGTAAGTTTGGGATTGTTTACATATTTAGATCAATAATAGTTATGTTTCTGCACTCATTGCAACATTTTTGCTCATTTTGAACAAAACATCCGTGTGCAAATGTAAATAAAATGTACATTAGTAAAAGTGTATTAATATGTTTTATTATATTAGTTATTATTATAGTCTTTCCAGCTGGAACATCACTGTAAACTCTGCAGGCAGCTGCTCTGCTGCGCACCAAGCGGGGATCACTATTTGGCAGGAAGCTTTGGCTGAAACTGGGTCCCCGGCGTAACACGTCTTTTCCATACGGATAACTATTTTGCACGCCGATTTGAAACATTTCAGACCGATATTTTCTATTAATGCGGCAAAAACGTCTTCGCGGCACAAAAGTGTTTAAAAACTTTAATGTGAAAGTTCACCGACACAGGAGCAGCTACTTCAGAGTCGCTTTTAAGCATAAATTAGCCAATTAGCGGCTAAAGCTCGATAAAACTGCCTCTAGTGTTAAATAATCAATAAATGAATAAAATATACGCAATGGCAGGCAACATTTGAAACATTTGAAACTACGAAAGAAGGAGCGAACGCTGACGTTTTAAAACTCACCTTATATCCAAAGATAAACCGCAGGGATGAGGCATTTCTGACTGTCAGTGAACTTCCGGGTTACGTAAAGTTACGTCAGGAATGTCCATGCTGGGCTTGTTTTGAGTCAGTCTTTATGTAATCCTTGATAAATAAAGTTTCTCATTAAAGCTCATGCTTGAACTTGCAAAACATTTTGTCAGTAATAGTAATATATTATTTCAATATTTCAATAAATTAAAAGTATATATTTGTACATAATGTGTTAGACTGTTTTAAAAAATTCACAGTGGGAATAAATATAATAATGTTAGATTTGTAAGCATGAAGTAAATGCTAATTGTATTGAAATCTCATGTTTGTTAAAATTTTAATACCATCATTGTATTATTGAGTTCTAAAAACTTTGACTAAATAAATAAATTTTTAATGCAGGTTTGCATGAAATAAAAAAAACACAGCAATATACATAAAAGTTGCTGTTTAAAGTGAGCTTTTCTACCTATAACGTGACATAATTATTCATTTTGCAATTCTGTAACTTTTATTTTTGAAAGCATTTTATAGCTTTGGCTTTGTGCAAATCAGCCATTGGTGAAATCTGGGTTGTATAAAGTTATGGTTAACAAATGAAACAATAATTAGCAGGGCGGTGAAACAAGAAACTACAGAAGAGTCGCAAAAAAAATGTATAAAAATCTTTGACCTTTGTTGAGAGAGAAAAAGGAAGTCTCAAGCTTTAATTTACTCAGTTACATAAAGGTTCTGCTGTCAGACAGTCTGGGAAAAAGTATAAAATATATATAAAATTAAAAATACAAATCATATAAAGAGAAGAAAATAAAAAGCACCTATTATGCAGCATAATAGCTGTCAGCGTTTCATTACATTTCAGTCATATTCATGAATGTTTTATTAATTTTGCATTGATGCATGAGGAGCATTATGTTGCAGCTGTTGGAGGTAAAGCTAATTTTAACTACCTGACATTGTGCTGAACTGAAAGCAATGATTTATTCCTCAGTCAGGGAGGAGCTCAGGCTGTCTGTACCGTGGAAATAATCTGTACTGTATGGTTTGAAGTACAGGTTGTTGTTATTTATTTAAGGCAGTGCAGATTCTCCCACATTTACAGTTAATCCTTTTATGTAACTGAGCTAAACTTTGCTGTGGTAGTAGCTGAGAGTCATTCCCAACAAATGCTCCAAACACTAAATGATTGTGTGAGATATGTTGTTTTAAAACTTGCCTTTAATGTGGACTGTTTAGGGGCGACCCTCGGGAAAGTGGGTCAGAACAGCAGAAAATAGAAGCAAACTAAGCCCAGATTTAATAAGTGAAACAACAAGTAATTAGAAATGTTCTGAAGATAATGTAAAGCAGGAGCTGCGGCGCYGTGTTGTTGTGAAAATGTGCCGTAATGTGATTATAATCCCGACGCCAACGTTCAAACCAAGAGTGCACCGTCTTGTTTGTGCTGCAGAAGTGAGTGGGCAGAGGCTGCAAATATTAAACCGCTGCTTGTGGGCGGCTGCCTATATGGGACGTCTTGGCAATTTTGCAGCGTTTTAAAAGACGATCCTGACGTCGTTTTTTCCTCTTTTGAAGATTCAAATCACATTCATCAAACTTCGGCAGAAGCGCTGGGGATGAAGATTGCCTGGAAGTTTGCTGTGAAGCTCGTCCAAACGGTGGTCCGGCGGGACACGTGGTCCACGGAGCAAATCAGGAACACAAACAAAGAGGGTGAGGCGTAATCTGGCAGTTGGATAAAAGAGAGATGAAGAAAGTTGGGACGACACCTGGATTGTTTTCTTCTCTGGAACGTTTGATCTCTGGAGGAACACAGTGCTGCAGAATCAGTTCCAAAAGATCTTCTTACAGCTGGAGTTTGTTTCTCTTTGTGCAGCCGTGTGTTTCCACACTTTTGAATTAAGCATTTCTGAGTCAACATCCTTTATTGGTGCTTTGGTGTTGAGAACAATCAGATTCACCTTGTTGTTTATCCTAACACGTTTCAGAACGTGGCATCATTTAATGCAAAAAACAAAAAGTACTAATGTCCTGATGCATCTTAGTAATCCAGGTAAAAAAATCAAAAAGAAAAAAATTGTATAGGTCTTCTGGACGGGTTCTTCTCTAATGAAATGTTTCGTCTCTCCTCCAAGAGACTTCTTCAGTCTGAGTCTAAGACCCCAAACCCAGACCCAAACCAGTGGTTATTCCGTATGTTGCGGGTGTTTCGGAGAAATTGAGACGTTTATTTTCTAAACATGARGTCCCAGTGGCTTTCAAACCCCYAAACACATTACGGCAAAGGCTGGTTCACCCCAAAGATCCGGTGCCCCGGCACAAACAGAGCAATYTTGTATATGCTGTTAAGTGCCAGGAGGACTGCGACCAGTTATACATCGGGGAAACAAAGCAGCCACTGTTCAAAAGAATGTCCCAACATAGACGAGCTACATCTAATGGCCAGAACTCTGCAGTTTTCGCTCATTTACAGGCCAGCGGTCACTCTTTCAGAGATGAGGATGTTCTCATACTTGATAGAGAGGAACATTGGTTTGACAGAGGAGTAAAAGAAGCCATTTTTGTGAAGAAAGACCGTCCATCATTAAACAGAGGTGGAGGCCTCCATTTTCAGTTGTCCCCCTCCTACAGCGCTGCTATTGCCAGTATCACTCCACCCCCTGTTAACAATAGGTGTTAATTAGGTGTCAACTATAGCCATGTGATGTGAGTATCAGTCACATGGAGGCAGGGCTTAAAAGCCTGAATTTTGCCTGAAACTCTCAGACTGAAGAAGTCTCTTGGAGGAGAGACGAAACATTTCATTAGAGAAGAACCAGTCCAGAAGACCTATACAATTTTTTTCTTTTTAAAAAGAACTAATATACTTTATCAAAGTCAACATGGCCTCCACAGCCACACGAGTTTAGGATGATGCTCAGCTACTACCACATCAGATTTTAACTCCTTATCTGTAAAACTAGCTGAACTGAAGCCAGTTATGTGTTTTCTAAGACTGTGGCGGCCATCTTAAAGTGGATTGAGAGAGAGAAATTACATTTCCCATGAAAAAGACGTGAATGAAAAAACTGAAAAGCTTAAAAATGGCTGACAAGCTGAGAACTGCTAAAAATAGCAGGAAATAAACACAAATCATGCTTGTTCAGTTAGGCAAAAAATAACTAAAATTAACACAATAAAGGGAAAATTTGCTAAAAGCTAATAAAAATCGCAAATTAGCAGAGAAACAGTTAAACAGTACCCAAAATACAGGGTGAAAAAAACTAAAATTGGCAGAAAAAAGTTGAAAAGAACAGAGAAACGCTAAAATTAGCAGGAAAAGAACAGAAATCATGTTTGTTGAATTAGACAGAAAATAACTGAAATTAGCCAAAAAAGTGAAACTGGTTAAAAAATAAGTAAATAAAATAATAAAAGCCTCAAATTAGCAGAGAAACTGTTAAACATACCCAAAATACAGGGTGAAAAATGCTGAAATTGGCAGAAAAAAAGGTTTAAAAAACAGAGAAATGTTACAATTAGCAGAAAAAAAACAGAAATCATGTTTGTTCAATTAGGCAGAAAATAACTGAAATTGACGTAAAAAAAAAAAAAAGTAAAACTAGCTAAAATCAAATACAAAACTCTAATTAGCAGATAAACTGTTCAATACTACCAAATAGCTAAAATTGTCAGAAAGCAGCTGAAAGGAAAAGAGCATCTAAAATAAAACTAGCACAATGAATTTTATAAGTAAAAACTGAAATTAGCAGCTGAAAGAAGATGAAAGGAGCTGAAATTAGAACAAAGAAGTTGTGAAAACCAGAGCATGTGAAACGAGCAGGAAAAGGTTGCAAACAGGACAAAGGGTTTGAAGGATTTTGAAGTAAACGATTCATTTTCAATGAGGAAAAAAGTGTCTGAAAAAGCTAAATATTTTAAAAATTAAATACAAAAAGTAATAGCATGAATGTCCTGAATGAGATGAAGAGTTTGATACATGAATTATTGAAGTAGCACAAAAACTGCAGACGTTTTTGTGCCGAAATATGAAGAAAAATGGAGCTGATGTCAACCTGATGATAACTGTCTGAGGGTTTCATTCAGATCCTATGGTTAATGAGATATTTTGCTAACAGTACAGGCAACCTTTGCCTTGGATGGAAAAGAAAAGCAGGAAGTTTAATTCTGTTGGTCGTTACGTGTCTGCCTGCGCTCCTCTCTTCCCTTTGTGTATCGCTGAGTGTTTGTGACAAAAGAGTGGGCATTTAGGTGAGTGTTTTCACGCACGGCGTTGCTAACGTGTCTGAAAAAGGTAAAGCGGCGCAACACAGAGGCAAACTCAAGTTTAGAATAATCCCCTGCGCCGCTCCGATAAGACCACCAAAATTCCTTCATCCCACAGGTGGGGAACCCTCCTGACAACTTCCTCCCTGCCACTAACACAGCTATCACTCTCCACACAGGCTCTGTAAAATGATTTGGTGCGCGCCGCTATGTTTTTTGTTACAATTTTTCCCCTCCACAAAATGATTGAACTGCCAGTCTCTGTGTAATTACCTAAGGGGTGCAGGCAACAACGGTACAGCCAGTAAAAGGCTGATGAGGGAGTATTGAATTTGCACTTCAATTAGAGTGCTTATAAAGTGTGGATTACACAAGGACTCCAGGGCCACAGCTCTCACTCAATTACCACAGTTCACTACGGGGGGGGGGGGGGGGGTGCTGAGGGTGGGAGGTTAGCATCAAGGGAGGAAGACCAAAAGTTTTAAAAAACAGGATATTGGACACGGACTGAGCCAGTTTTAATCAGTGTCAATAATAAAACAATTGTAAAATATCAAACTAAATATCACTGAAGGGGTGCAAATTCAGATTTAAGCTGAATTTATCTTAAGATGAGAGATTATTAGAGTTTTGGTCAAACTCTCAGCTGCAACATCTGTAGCTATTTTTTTTTTTTTTGTGCTAAAGGCTGCAGTTAACCGCGGCAGCCATCTTGAATCTTTATATTTTCAGAACAGCAGACTGTGACGCGGATGTTTTGAAAATCTTTTAATTAATTTGCATATTTGATGTTGTTTAAACCCGTCTCCTTCAAGGTGAACAGGGCAATCCTGATTTAAAAAAAACAAACGAACAAAAACTCTGGAAAAAGAAAATTCAGCAACGTCTTCGCCGTGAGAAAATTCTCAGACGGATTATTGAGCCAACGAGTGAAAATCAGCGGACGTTTAGAGTGGATTTGTCTGCGAGGCGGCGATAAACGGCGGCTTAGTTCCTCGTTTCTTACAGAAGGAGATTCTTCAAGGACGTGTTTTTGGAGTAAACAGAAGAGAAGAGACGGGGAAATTTTTCAATTTCACTGCTTGGCTGAACTTCTAAAGACAAGTAAAGATGATGTGAGAGCGAAAAAAATTCATTTAGAAAGATTATCACAAGAAGAGCTGGAGCTTCATTTAAAAAAACATGTTTGCCTGTCTGTGCGGTTGTGTTTCTGACTGTTAATAAAATATCTCCTGAATGACTGAACGAATTTTAATGAAACTCAGTTAAAAGTTAACATTAGATGAAGAACTTCTGGAGTTAACTCAACGCCTCACATCAACATATGACTGAAACAACTAGAGCTGCATCATTTCTCAACAAACTGAGTTTGAATCTTTAATAAAAGCTGCATTTCCTGTGAAAATGCTAGCGTGAATGCAAATTATTAGAAGCACAAAAAGCAGAAATTAGCAGAATAGCTAAGAGCAGAAAAACAATAAAATTAGCATAAAAGAAGCTAAAGGTAGCAGACAAGTTAAAATGAGCGTACAGGTGGTGAAAGTGGTGAAAAAAGTAAAATTAGATGGAAAAAAGAATGAAAAATAGTTGCAATTTGTTGTAAAATAGCTAAAACAGCTGAAATGTGCAACAAAATGGTTAAAATGTAGCTTAAAATGCTGAATTTAGCATAAAACAGTAGGAGCATGTTTGCAGAAAGAAGCTGAAATATCCTGCAAAATGTGTTTAGCTCAAGAACTAATTTAGCAGCTGAACAGTAGCTAAAATTGCATCAAAAAGCTAAAATAAGCAGAAAGCAACTGAAAAAAGCATGAAACTAAAATTAGTAAAGAGAAGCTGAAAGAACAAAAAAACAATAATCTAGCAGAAAGGAGTAGAATTTTAGCATGAAATAGCAGAAAAACGCCAAAATTCGCAAAAAAAGAAGCTAAATATAACACAAAGAAATTAAAAAGAGCTGAAACAGAACAAAATGTGTTAAGTGTAGTAAAGATTTTTAAACATATATTTTTATAAACATATTAAACATATTTTAACACGTTAGCTTTCAGCTAAAGTTTAACATGTTAGCTTTTAGCTAGTTTTCAGCAAGAAGCATTCACAGTAGCTTTTTCGCAAGTAAATGCAATTTGTCCAGTTAGATGTTATTTAAAAATGAAGAATAATTGTTTTTAATGTTTTACAGTAAAATAAGCTTCACGACGACATTTTTAAACAAACCTCAGTTTAATTTGACATTCACGTGAGAATAATCCCACTCGAATTAGCTGTGTGGATGAGAAATAATTTGAAAAAAAAACAAACAATTAAACAAAAAGTGAAAATGCGCCTTTATTTTCTGCGACTCCTGAGTTTTATTTTATTTTATTTCTGTCGGCTCAGATCATATCTCTCCCTCCCTCGCTTTCCTCTCACTCTCATTTCTACTGTCAACAAAGAATGTGCAGGTTTCCCACAGGCCCTGAAGGAATCTCTCACACTGCACTCACATAATCACTTCAGACCCGGCTGCTTAGGCCGACATCTCCGCTGGGACTCACCAGCCGCGAGCCAAATCAGACCTCTGAGTAGAAAAAAAGGAAAAAGGTGAGGAAGAAGAAGAAGAAGAAGAAGAAGAGAAACAAAACAGCAACACAGACACAAAGAAGTGCAAATCAGACAGAAGAGCGTCACCAGCCGGAGTCCATCAGGATGCTGCGTTTAGTGTCACCCTGCCGTTTGGGACGTGATGAATTGTCCCCACGTGTCCCTGTGATGGACTCGTGTCCTGCAGGGTGTCCCCCGTCTCTCTCACAGGAAAGGAGAAGCAGGTAAAGCAGATGGTCGGACACATCTTAACAAAATGAAAGAAAGTTACGCCCTAAAAATTTCCTCCCTTTTTTTTTTTCACAAATAATGTTTTACACATTTCTGCCCTGAAAGCCTCTGAGCTTCTATTAAAGCCTTTACTATGCAAATATCCCCGTGCACGTCAACACTGGAGGGGAATTTTGAGTCAGTCAAAGCTGCATAACTCAGCCCCTGACTGCGTGAAGAAAACAAGCATATTTCATTCTGCACTACAGTTTATATTAGAGCGGTTAATTAAGACATCAATAATGTGGCTAACTGTTTGTAGCGTGGACGCTTTCACTGTTGTCCCATTTCAGAACGGAGCGTTTGAATATGCAGCACTTTGATTGCAGAAATAACTGAAGCACAAACATTTGGACTTCTTTTAGCGCTGATGCTAACTAAACTTAATTAAAGGCCAAGCACTCAATGTGCAAGTTTTAATTGTTAAATTAGTTAAAGTTTTAAAAACCTGTAAATCATCTCAATCTTAATTGGAAAATGTGTTTCTCAGCTACTTCCAGTCTGAAAGTTTTGCTCAGTTTCTGTTTGTTTGACTGAGTTCAAGTCATTTTTCTGTCGGCTGAGGTCAAACAGCTGTGGCGGCCATCTTGAATACGTTTCACTGAACACCCAGTATTTATTTTCTTTCTTTTGGGAGTTTTGCTGAAATCCATAGAAGCCCAATTCCGCCACTCAAAATAAATAATTTGTCTAATGATATGTCATAATTATGAGATTCAGCCATAATTTTGACTTTTTATCTCATAATTATGACTTTGAAACTCATAATTATGACTTTTTATCTCATAATTAAGACATACAATTAGACAATTTTTTTCTTTAGAGTGGTGGAATTGGGCTTCCATACAAATCTGTCCAGTGGTTCATGAGATATTTACAGCGATGAGAAACAAACAGCAAAAACATCACTGCCCTCTAACCTTCGAAGTCAGGCAATAAAATCCAATTAAAACCAAATTAGATGGCACCGACTCAACCTAAAAACACTAAATTGTTAAGAATTTATGGCAAAGATACGGAATCATTCACTTAGCAGAGTTGGGAGAGCTTAAAATTAATTTAGCTCATAAATTTAACTCTTTCTCATATCCGTCGGTTCCCACAGGGCTGCTGCCTGCCATCGTTAGAAATATTTCCCCACCTTGGATGGTTTAATATATTTCCAGTCTGCTCGAGCCTGACATAAGGAGGCAGACTGAGCTCCTCTCTGTCTGTCTCTGGGAAAAAAAATGACCCTCATTTGGAGCTGTTTAGAGATTCTGTCTTCCACAGGATGCTGGTAATTGGAGGCGAGGAGGCGTCTTTCTGACGGCTCTGGAGGTTTCAGATAAAGCCCATTTGCAAATGTAAAGTCATTAAATATGTCATTAAACCACGAGAAGTTCTAGATCTCATTTGGTCTCTGTGGTGGTTGAATTTGGACCGGTGGAAATCTCTATATGAGCATTTTTTAAAAAAAGAAGAATATATCATCAACCTGCTTTCAAATAACAGAGCTGCAGTCATTTTGGTCAAACCTTGAAAGTAAATCAGGTGCTACCACACTCAGTTGTAGATAAATATCTAAAATACTAGCCGAGTTGTAGCTTTTTTTGTGTGTGTTTTAAAGGTCATGTGGTTGGGGCAGCCATCTTTAATTGGGTTATGTTCAAAAATCCCACCTATTAATGACTTTCCAAGAGTTTCGTATAAAAACGTCCAGTGATTCATGTGCAGGCCCTGTCACACTAAACAATTTATGAACATTTTAAAGACGTCTACATTGAATATGGAACTGAAAAAAAAATCAACAGGAAGCTTCTTTTTGACGTGTACATAATGTAATTTGAACCAATTGATCAAATATATAACTTTTATTAGCAATTTAGACATAAAAAATGTTTCATACGTTGGCATGAGTTGTCTAGTGTGACAGGGCCTTGATATGTTACTGAAATGTTTCATTT